>NC_089877.1:26818750-27168125 GCF_040182565.1 Anser cygnoides | reverse complement strand
GAGGAAATGGTTGGTGACCTGCTACGGAGCTTGGATGTGCGCAAGTCGATGGGGCCGGATGGGATGCACCCGAGGGTACTGAAAGAACTGGCGGAGGAGCTGGCCGAGCCGCTTTCCATCATTTATCGGCAGTCCTGGCTATTGGGGGAGGTCCCAGTTGACTGGCGGCTAGCCAATGTGACGCCCATCTATAAGAAGGGCCGCAGGGCAGACCCGGGGAGCTATAGGCCTGTCAGTTTGACCTCAGTGCCAGGAAAGCTCATGGAGCAGATTATCTTGAGGGTCATCACGCGGCACTTGCAGGGCAAGCAGGCGATCAGGCCCAGTCAGCATGGGTTTATGAAAGGCAGGTCCTGCTTGACGAACCTGATCTCCTTCTATGACCAAGTGACGTGCTTGGTGGATGAGGGAAAGGCTGTGGATGTGGTTTACCTTGACCTCAGTAAGGCTTTTGACACAGTTCCCCACAACATTCTCCTCAAGAAACTGGCTGCTCGGGGCTTGGACTGGCGTACGCTTCGCTGGGTTAGAAACTGGCTGGATAGCCGGGCCCAGAGAGTTGTGGTGAATGGAGTCAAATCTGGTTGGAGGCCGGTCACTAGTGGTGTCCCCCAGGGCTCGGTACTGGGGCCGGTCCTCTTTAATATCTTTATCGATGATCTGGATGAGGGCGTCCAGTGCACCCTCAGTAAGTTTGCAGATGACACCAAGCTAAGTGCGTGTGTCGATCTGCTCGAGGGCAGGAAGGCTCTGCAGGAGGATCTGGATAGGCTGGAGCGATGGGCTGAGGTCAACTGTATGAAGTTCAACAAGGCCAAGTGCCGGGTCCTGCACCTGGGGCGCAACAACCCCAAGCAGAGCTACAGGCTGGGAGATGAGTGGCTGGAAAGCTGCCTGGCCGAGAGGGACCTGGGAGTATTGGTTGATAGTCGGCTGAATATGAGCCAGCAGTGTGCCCAGGTGGCCAAGAAGGCCAACAGCATCCTGGCTTGCATAAGAAGCAGTGTGGCCAGCAGGTCTAGGGAAGTGATTGTCCCTCTGTACTCGGCTCTGGTGAGGCCGCACCTCGAGTACTGTGTTCAGTTTTGGGCCCCTCGCTACAGGAAGGACATGGACGTGCTCGAGAGAGTCCAGAGAAGGGCGACCAAGCTGGTGAGGGGTCTGGAGTACAAGTCTTACGAGGAGCGGCTGAGGGAGCTGGGCTTGTTCAGCCTGGAGAAGAGGAGGCTCAGGGGAGACCTTATCGCTCTCTACAGTTACCTTAAAGGAGGCTGTAAAGGGGTGGGGGTTGGTCTGTTCTCCTACGTGCCTGGTGACAGGACGAGGGGGAATGGGCGAAAGTTGCGACAGGGGAGTTTTAGGTTGGATGTTAGGAAGTACTTCTTTACCGAAAGGGTTATTAAGCATTGGAATGGGCTGCCCAGGGAGGTGGTGGAGTCACCATCCCTGGAGGTCTTTAAAAGACGTTTAGATGTAGAGCTTAGCGATATGGTTTAGTGGAGTACTTAGTGTTAGGTCGGAGGTTGGACTCGATGATCTTGAGGTCTCTTCCAACCTAGAAATCTGTGATACTGTGATACTGTGATTAAATGACACCAGGTTAACAACTCATTTTCTAGGTCTACATTCCTCATGAAAAATATCATGGTAACTTCTATGATGTATTTTTGTGCTATAAAAATTCTCTGTGATAACATTCTTAAGTAGAATCAGAAGGAACAGTATTTTTTTTTTTTTGTTTTTTTGGTTGGTTTTGTCACTTTGGACTTTATGTACAAATTGTAGCAAAAACAGAAGGTTGTGACACCTATAAATTACACAAGCATTTATCAGGTTAGAAATAATTGTAGTTTGCCTGGCCATACAAAAAAGAAAAAAAAAAGGTAAGCAGTATTTGGAGAATAGGAGACCCCTCTATTGGGGAGGGTGGCATTAGCATTAAAATGTCAGGCATAAGCAAAGAGAAGATAAGCCCACTTCATTTCTGACTTCCCTCAGGTAGCCGGAGGAATGTTCAGTTATGCTTCTCAAAATATTTATGCCATTCTACCTTTAAACTAACATATAGGTATTCAAACATAACACTAAGAAAAGGCAAAACACAATTTTGCAGGAAAATTACAGCTCAAGTATTTGAATTTGAGCATTCAAAATAAAGTTGCTGTAAGTTAACTAATTATACAGTTTATTGTTAACAACACTTTATCTAAGATGAAGAGGTCTATTTTCCTAGCAGAGCTAAGCCTCTCATATAGACACATAACATATATATTTAATTTAAAATTAAAAACAAAACAAAACAAAAACCAAACATTTAAGGTACAATTAAAAGACAAATAAAATACCTATTACCTATCTCTCACTTTTTAAAAATTAAGTCCTAGAATGACAGTCCCTCTACTACTATAAGAACTGTTCAATTTTTAACGTTAATCAATATTTCAATCTGGACAAGCAAAATCTACCTTATATATGAGATCTATTTATCTTAGCTTTCTCTAACATCCTTTTTACACTTTTCCAAAAGTACAAGATGTGAAACGAATAATAAAATTACAGTGAAATTACCTGAGACTTATCTCCTCCAAGCACATTCACCATCACATCCATAACTGTCTCATGCATGCCCAAGACTCTCATTAAGTTAGGATGCTGATAAAACACCTTGTTGTTCATTATATCCCTGAAGTGGAAGAAAAGGCAACATTTTCAAGAAATACTATTTTCATCTATTAGAGGTTTCAGACATATGCACTCATTGTCATAATATGATTTTAAATTCTCAGATTTCAGTGTAACACAAAAACATCTGACAAATAAATGCTTCACATTTAAACATGCTATCATTCCTCTAATTGTCATGAATTCTATGTAACAAGAACCTAAACTCTTCAATTATTTCAAAATGGCATTTTTCTTCATCTTTAAATTGTTCTTACCATCTGTTCTCTTTAAAGAAAAAAACATACTCTGTTAAGATCTAAGTGTAAAAGAATATATTCAATTACATTGTAAGTAGAGAATGGGGATCAATAAATCTAAATCTAATCTCATCTCTGCAGAAACACTGCTTAATTAATTTTATCAGTTCACAAAGTAGAAGATACTAAAGAGACTCAATTTTCAAGGATATTAGTTAAATGTCTTTCATTGATATTTCCAAAATTAGAACTATCTAGAAGAATATTTAACATGGCATAAAATTCTCTTAAATAATTGGAATATTTTATAATTTTCACTCTGCCCACCCTCCTTTCAACACATTCTGGAACTTCTATATTGGTTTCACAATCCAGAACACAGTTTATGTATTTTCATAGGGGATACAAGGATTTCTAAAATTTCTAAGGCTTACTCTTTATCCCTCCTAGAATTCTCATCAATTTCACAAACTCAGCATTGAGAACAAATTATTCAATCCTGTCCCATACTAATTAATAAAGCGTTTTTACAAATTGCTCAACTTGCTGAAGAGACTCTTGTTTGCAATTTTTACAGCAAAGTAGTAAAGGTAATGCAAGTTCCTTACAACTGTTGTAAAGGAAAGAAACTGTTCAATGTTCTTGATGAAGGACAAATAAACATAGGTCTCAGGTAATCTTACAACTAGTGCTTTCTCTCTTTTTAAATATATCATTTAAATTTAAGTAATGATTTTTTTTTTTTTTACTTCCAACATTAATTGGCCTAATCCTGCAATTACTCACTTATGAGGAGTAATAAAACATTCAGGCATGTACAAAACTACTGGTGCTTAACAGAGGTAATCTCATAACATAATCTGGTATCAGCAGGGATTACACAAAGTCAAGGTTTTATAATTCTAATGTTATAAAGAATAATATAAGCAGTCTTGTACAAATACTTTACGTTATCATTGATATCACATAATAAATACTAATCAGCTTGAAATCTTTCAGATCACAACAACACTTTGCTGGTTCTACCTAGCTACTCGTACAAACTTGTCACTTAGAAAGATAGCAGCAAGTCTATTCACATATGCATGCAAAATTAATGTCAGCTTTAAATTTAGGAAGGGTGTGGTAGACAGCAATACAGATGTAAATCATCAGTTTTCTATGCTAAAACACATACATTTACAAAGCTTCAGCAAAACATCTGAAAAATACTCATTAGGCTTCACTGTTGTAAAAATAATCCTGTTTCTTTAGGTGAGAAAACACCTTAGTTCACAGGGAAAAAAAAAAAAAGACAATGTTCATAGAGAGATCAATTGGAGCCATACTGGAAATTTCCACCAAAAATTGAAATATTTAATATTTATCTGCATTTCAGTACTGTACTAATTTTCATTTAGGATCTTAAGTAGAAGGATTTACTAATATAACAGAAAATGTTACTCAAAAATAAAATGATGTTAATTCCATACCCTAATCCATTAATCATTAGCAATTCCTCCTCTTTTCCCATTCTGACACTGAGAAGTGAGCGAATCTGGCCCAGTGCAGCAAGCAGATTAATTGTATCCTTCACAGAGGTAGCACTAATAGTGTATGCTTTCCTCAGAGCTTGAAGTAGCTCACCAATGCTGTCATATTGCCTACGAAGGAGGGTATACATAATCCGAACCAATTCTGGATCTTGAATCTGATCTTCCTGAGACCAGCGTACCATAGTCTGGGATATGAGTTCCTTCAGTGTAGCTAAAAGAATAAAATACAGAAAATGTTACTAGACTTTACAACCACAAAAAAGTCAAAAACACGTATTACAGTAAAATATTATAACAGCAGACAACGAGGCAAAACAAAACAGTTATAAGAAAGCAAAAGAACATTAGCAGACTGAACAGAATTTTCAACTGGAAAAATAATTCCTGGATCTTTCAAGGTAAGTGTGATGTTCCTGAGAGATGGAAAACAAGAAATTTCTACTTATTGTTCAAGTCAATTCAATTCAGCACTGTTAGCAATGAAAACTTCTTGGCTCAGTAGGACCCCTAGAATGATCCTTGTGAGTGAAATACTAAATTTAACATTTTAATTTGCCCTTCATTTCTACATTAAGATTTATAAAATAGAAGTAATTGCAGAGCTTTTTCTAGTGCAAAAACCTTTTCATTAGGAATGACTTTAATGTAATTTTAAATGTCAAAGAAACATCGTATTTTTGATGAATATCAATTTAAGTTTGGAATACAGAAACTAATCATTAAGTTTTCAGTTTATTGAAGAGTTTATCTAGTTTATTGAGAGTTTATCAGCTGACAAGTACGATTCCAATTATACCAGAAATATTTATGAATGTGGGCTGAGCTTGCTAATTAGTTTTGCCAGAGGGGATTAAAAAGCCTGTTCTAAACTTAAAAAACTACCAGAAAGGAGGATGAGATAGCTTCCTTCTCTTTTAATAATCAAATATCCAATTCAGGGCCAAGACTGGATGACTTTAGCAGCTTTTGCTATTCATTCATTCAATGAATGTTTAGCTACTTTGTTGTTCAAACAAGGATTCTCTATTATCTTCAAAGAAGATGACGTCCTACCTGGAAACATCTCAAAACTGTGTGATGTTGCATACACACTAAGGAACCAGAGAAGCAAACTGATTTAAAACAGGGAATTTAATCTGTGTTACCCATCTATTTTGGAAAAGTCACTACCACTTAGTAATACATTCTCTAAAAAATTGTGTTGTTTGGAAGTACACAACGCATATTGCTTGGAGCAGTTCTGTGTTTTACACGTCACATATTCAATGACTGTGTAAACAATTTTTCTAAGCCCTGAGTTCAAGAGCTTTACCTAAAAACTAAACACATATCCCAGTCCTTGTTCTAACAAATGCTCATTATTTATACCAAATGGATCAGGATATCTTTTCACTTGCCAGTTCTTCTCTCTTACAATTTACTTAATGATGTATTTATAGAAAACAGTCATTAGTTCTTACATTTTGTTTTAAAAAACAGGCTTTTTCTGTGGGGATGGATTCTCTATTTCATTAAGACAGCTCTATTATTAGGGGAAGGTTATGAATGAAAATACTAAACAAGTTTTTTTTTGAAAACATTGTTTAACTTCTCCAATCAGCTTCTTCTTTCAGTGCTATGGCATAGTCTCTTCTTTCATTTTTGCACTAAACTCTTCTTCCCTAGAATAACTAATGCTTTCCAATAACTTTTCAACTCATTGAATGTCAGAAAGAAAGAAAAAAAAAAAGCAGAACTAACGAAGACTGGAAACTGGCAATAAAACAGTAATTAAAATCACTGAAAATAAAGTCACTGCAAATAAAATTAAGTTGGAAAACAGTCTTAATAAATTAACAATACAATGAGTTCTTAACAGACATGAGTTCTGTCAATAGATCCATAAAAATATCAGCTCAAATTCACTTCCTGCCCATCCCCCCCCCAAAAAAAATCAAATCAAAATTCAGTATTTATTAAGAAGTGAATAGTTAAAGCAGAGTACAACATGCCATTCTGTTAATCTATTATTTAGTCACATCTTGAATTTGATATGTAGTTCTGGTCCACTACTCACTTTTTTGTCCAACACAAGAAGAGTCCATCAAACAAAGCCCTTCACAAGACAGTATCTAAGCCAGAAATTAAGGTGGTTCTTCACATAATGGATGAAAGAACCCTGAAATTCCCTGCCAAAGTTGTGGCAGATGCTAAAAGTTCACATTTGCTCTGTGGAAACTACACAAATATTTGTCAGAACAATGGAATGGGGATCTAAAAAGACAAACCACTTTAGACAGGAAGCTTCCTGAGCTGAAGGTAACTGGACACTGGAACAACATAAAAGTAGTAAATATCATATCCAATTGTTCTCTTCTTGCCTGTCCTCAGATATCCATTTGTAGTCAATGTTTGAAAGAAGGTATTGATTTACATGGATCTGAATCTTAACAGTTGGTCTTACCAATCATATTTGTAGAATCATAGAATATCCAAGTTGGAAGGGACCCACAAGGATCATCAAGTCCAACTTCTGGGTCCCCAAAAGATCACCCAAAAAACTCAGACCATGTATCTGAGAGCGTTGTCCAAATGCTTCTTGAACTCTGACAACTGTAGTGTATGAACGGTGCTTCTAGCTCAGGGTCTCTAAGGCTCATTCCCAGGATTAATTTATCCAAGCACTTCTTAAAGGCACAGAACTTTGCAGTTCAGCTTCTGTTGCCTAAAAGTAGATAATTCCCAAGCTCCGTCTCCCAGCCACTTACATACACTCCCCAAAAGTTTAAGAACAGCAGTACGCTCTCAGGACTTCCAGCAGAACTCATGTGAAGAAGAAAGCCAGAAATGATTGCAAAATTTGACAAAAACTTTATAATTAATCGCTTAAGAGATATTAGAGTTAAAAACCTCAGGAAATAAGAATCTAATTCTTTCTAGGCTGTTCTTATGCCTTCTATGTATCTTATTTTAGGCTTTTTTCAATTGTCTTTTTAGAGTCTTTTTTTCTAATTAGATGTATTAGCTTGTGGCAGTGATTGGTGGTTTTCTCCCTTCTAATCCTTTCTAACATCTTTTGCCTTACACTGAAATGGAGAAGGTGTTTTGTTCATTGCTCTTCAGGAAAAAGATCTTCTGCAACTCAACCAAAAGATGAGAATAGTTAAGAAACAATCAGAAGTGATGACTTCAGCATCCTCTCAATGACAGTCAGCAAGATTCTGGTATGCTTTTTGACTACTAATAAATTATAAATGTGCTGTACTGTGATCAAACGTTCTCTAACTAAAGTTTAAGAAACAAGCAACAAAAAATGGAGCTAACAGCCAGTGGGAAGAATATTTTAAGTAACAACTAGTAAGTCAATATTCTGTGCTTTTAGTGTAAGCAGTACTCTAAGGGACAAAGTCTCAAAGGACACACTGTATGGCTCTTCAACTTAATCTACCACTGCATCTTCCTTTTTTTCTTGAGCAAGCTGTGAATATTATTCAACAGAGACTAAACCTTTTCACACAAGGATTCTCATATATCCACATTAAGATCCTCATTGTTTTAACACTGGAAATAAACTTAGGCATTTTTTCAAGCCAGTGAATTCTACTTCCTGATTTCTGTTCTGAGACTGGTAAACAAATATACACATTCAAAATATATGGTCCTACATGAAAAATTAATATTATAATAGCAGATACCATCCTTAAATTACAGGCACCTGAAGAGCCATGGTTAAATGAGCTTGACAGTCACAGTTTCTATTTCCAAAAACCCATGAACAAGATCAGTATTGACCTATATTCCTACCTGCATAAAACTAAAAAGGAGTCATATCACCTACTATCTTAAATAAAAACCCTTCCTTAATCATTTCTGCAAGGCATAGTATTCCTTTTATCAAACCACAAGCCTCTGACTTGGGGAAGGACATGAAGGGCAGCCCAGCAGACAGAATTTAGGAGCAAGCCAAGTACCGGGCATAGTGACATAGATAACAAGCTAAAAATAGTTGTTAAAGGTTACCCCATTTTTAACAAGAAAATTTAGTTCCTTAATGATCTTTAAAGGATGCATAATGAGTCCTCCATAGATATGACTTAACTAAATTATATATTAACAATTACAAAGTCCTATCATCATAATCAACACTAATATGTTGTTCATTCTCCGAGTTCTAGCTTGTTTTTAAAAGTATATTTTACAAATTCATCGCTAATGCTAGTTTAAAGTGCTGGCATTCCTCTCCAAAGATAAAAATCCATTTCTGAGTTGACTTGAACATGTGCTTAAAGGAAAGGAAAATTTCTTTTAGTTCCTTTCAGGTGCCTTTATTAGGAATACTCATACTCTAAGTATGTATGACCAGATGCTTGAAGTCAGAGAATTTCAACCTTAGCAATTTGTACGTGCCACTCACACCACCACTTTTTTATTGGGATACCTCAGATACGTGTTTCCTTTCACTCTCTGAATTCCAAATTACCCCTTGTGGAGGGGAGAGGATGGAAAGAGAAAGAGGGAAGTGCACACATGGACTCAGTTTTCAGCTACTGCTTTGTAGTTTTCCATTGTCCTTTGAGTGATTTCCTTGTGCATATGAACGTCCATATGCACATTAATGTAATGCATTACTCCAAGGAGGAGCCCCAGCCTGAAAAGATTATCTGAAATACCTATAGAAACTGACACTGAACTATCATTTGTCCAACTGCATCTCTTGTGACCCAAAGCTCCAGTATATGAGGTACATAAGTCGCTCTGTTTCAGAGACCAAACACCAGGTACCCCTAGGCTTTAGAAGTGAATGCTTTCTGATTCACAACAACTGAATTCACATGAAGCCAGAAGAAGAAATGACTCTTCACAGATACAAAGTAGGTCCTACTACCATTAAAGAGAAAACACTGCTAACAGATGAGTCTCTGGAGAATAAAAACCTTTTTCACGCAGCACATAAAATTATTATAAAATTTAATGTATTTACAACCTATTATCAGGCACAGCAGACCAAAACACGCTTTCAGAACAGAATGTATCCTTTCACAGAACAGGCAGATCATGTAAGAGGTATCCTGAGTTATAAAACAGCTTTGTTATCTAATCACACACAACTCTTGATGGAACAACTGTCTGAAATGAAATTAATGGTTCCAGGCATGCACAAAGACCTATTGCCAAGCTGAACAAACTGCAAGTGCAAGAGGAGCACTTTCTACCATTGTTGGTTAGAAGAGCGACCTCTAGTCACTTGCACAGTTCTGCACATGATATTCATTGGACAGTATTATAGAAACTTAGAGCTGGCAAAAAAAAAAAAATCTTGATTCATAAAGGCAAGGAGCAAGCACAGCAAAAAAATATGTTCTAAAGGAAAGCCTGGAGAAATTTGGCTTTTTACCTCATTACTCACCACACATAGTTACTACTAAGGGAAGCACTGAAACCCCCTAAATGTATGACAGCAAAACCAAAAGAAGACACAGATATTCTTACTATACAACAAACTCACCAAGGGCAATGCATGGGAGCGAAAGCCAGATGAGCTGATCAATGAGGCTCAAAATGCTCAGGCAGATGGTTAAGAAGAATTGCAAGCTAAGAGCTATCTTGCCTATTTAGACCAAAAACATCCCTCTTGCGTTAGAGAATAGGGCATGAGTATGTGCATACAAAGGAATACTGTTCAGATAAAAAGTCTCTGATTCCAAGTGTTTTGCAGTGTTTCTGTGCATATGTTACCCTAAGACGTAGCAGCAGTAGGAAGGAATATACTCATTTTCTTTTACTGTTTGTTTTTCTCTGCCAGCAACAGAACCACCCACAGTAAATAATTTGTTAGAGGAAACAGAGACAAAAGAACGATATATTTTCAAAATGCAACATGAAGTATTGCAGAGATGAAATAATAATGGCAAATTGATACTCCAGTTAAACAGACAGAACTTGAGATAACTTCAAAATGCAGGGCATTCATCTGCCACTTAAAAAACAAACAAACAAACAAACAAAAAAACTATTTTGCTCTCAAACAGGAAAGAAGTTGAATTAACACTTCTAGCAAACATTAGCAGAAAGGTATCTGGAACTTTTTCTTATTTTAACACTTCCTTTAATTAAAAGCAATGTATCTTTGAGAAGCCAGTAATAAATGAAATAGTCTATTTTCAGCTTTCCATCACTAAAATGACTGCATGGAGTTATCAATTACTTAATTAATACACATGCATTATTCCTTAATTTGGTTAACCAACTAAGAAATTCTTCACCTTAGTAGAACTACACACGTCAATGCCACAGAAATAAATCTATGACCGTTAATCTTTTAACACATTCATTAATATTGACTCTGCTGGAACATTCCTAATACTATTATTATCGACTCTTCAGTTATTCAGTAATATTTATTTAGATATCAAAATTATAGGTTTTAGTTTTGTTCTTAAAATACCTTCATTTATACCACTGAAAAGTAGTAATATAAGTGCAAACATACATAAGAAAAAACAAAGGGTTTCAGTAGTGTTTATTTCCTACAACAAAAATATTAAGAAGTTTGAAAAAAAATAATTCTCATAAAGTTCTAAATACAATAATACTGATAAAATCATTAAGGAGTTATAAAACAGTATTACAAGTTCGTTTTCCATTATAGATATATTCTAGAGCTGTCACTAATACAAAAGCATAAGAAGAGAAGGAACTAAAAACTAAGAGCACAGAAACCTTATGCTGAGTTTTGAAAGAAGCATTAGAGCAGAGGAGTAGCAGACATAGATGCAGAGCATAAGAACCCACAGAAGAGTTCAAGATAATGGAACTTTTGTCTGGACCACTAGGAAAATCTGGCGATGTGATTTATCACTGTAACTTCTCTGTGTTACCATAAATGTGATGTAGAACAGCAAAAAGTAAGTTGTCCAGCTACGAACTGTTGGCAAGCTACTGCTGTCCTGATATAGAAATACCACCTTTTTGAGTAGTACAAGTGTTCAGCAGTCACTAACAAAGTCACAATATTCCAAATTATGCTGCCTACAAGAGCTCTAGAACTTCAATCTTGCAGTTCTTATTTTAACAATCATTTCAGCACTACCTTAATTATAAGAAATTTCTGAGGTAGAAGCAAACTGGTATAACTTTAGCTTTTACTTCACGGAAGGCTATACCACATTTTCGAATTCAAACCAAAACCTTACATGGTGAAAGTTGTCCCTTTTTATAATAGAGAAGAATAAAGAATAATAAAGAACAGGAAGTGGAAAAATCATTTTGTGAAGTGTATCTTGCTCCTGAGAAGCATACATCTTCTCATGAATAAACAGAAAAGTAAAATAAAATTAAACTAAAGAAGAAAGTTTTTGGATATAAAAAAAAAAAAAAAAAAAAAAAAAAGAAGTCCAATTTGGAATGCTCAAGTCTAGATTATTGTGCCATAATTGATTTTTTTTTTACTTTTCTGTCATACTAATATGGAAATTTTAAAAACAGCATTAATGATCCGGACCCAAACTCCGCCCCCCCAATTTTAAATCCCTGTTTAACAATGTAGCTAATGTGTTCAGTATGCTTGTGATTGTTCTAAGAGGCAAAAGGAAAGTAAAGAGGTAGTCTCCCTCTTCAGTACATTCTCTAGTTTTATTAGAAAATAAACTGATGCTAATCATATAACCCTTCTAACACTTGCATCACAGAAGTATGTATGTAGCAAGAAAACTTACTAGGTGATTTCTCTTCTTCTTCCCTAGGCTCTACTTTTTCTGCTTTTGGTGGACCTTTGATTTTGTATATTAACGAACGGAGTTTGCCAGTCAAGGTGGAATCTTCCTCTTCCTCTTCTTCCTCTTCTAGTGGAATACCTTAATAGATAATAAAAATGATTAGAAACAAACCTTAACCTTTGAGGATGAACTCCTTCAATATTTAAACTACCCCAAAATATCTACAGGACAACCTTTTAATCAGCAAATTTCATAGAGGAAAAAATAATGTTTTAAGTGCCAATTAGATGGCAATATGACTCAAAGTCATATTTGATTAAATACGTGATTCTCTAGCTTATATTCTGCAGTATGAAATAAATAAATGACTATATCCTACAATATAGTACAACTTTTCAGTTGAGATATTTAGCAGTCATAAATAAATATATTATCTGAAATTAAAACTGGAAGAAGGCAGAAGTTTGTAGATAACATACTAGTTATAGAAGTTTTTCATTAAAACAAATAATGAGATGTATCTGAAGGGATGCAATTCTACAAATAGTTTACTACAGTTCAATATGTTGCTTCATAACTATTCAAACATTTTTTCAAATCTTTTACACCTCTTAATGATGATCAGATACCACATGTGTTATGAGCAATAGAACAGAATGTCTAAGCAGGTTCCGTTCAGACCAGAGCTAATTGGGCAGAGCTCAAATCGAAGTTTTTGCTGTTTGGCTGCTGGTCAAAGTAAGAGTGATTCTTAGCACCGAGAAAAAGAAAAGATTTCCAGATACTAAAGAGGTACAAGCTGGTGAAGAGGAAAAAGAATTAATTTAGGAGGATGTAACTTGTATTACAAAAAGAAACTAAGAAAAGAAAAAACAACTGAAATGTGGTATCAGGTTGGAGAAAGCATGCAACTAGCAGCTAACAAAGGGGAAAGTTTTAAACTAGTGACTAAGTGACTAGGAAGAAAAAATTCAGAGGCAGTAGGAGAGAATGAGAGAACCAGAAGCTGAAATGTAAGATGATATAAGGAATTTGAGGAATGAGAAAAATAAGACTGGCTTGGCAAAATGAATAGCTAAATGAAAAGCTACATACAGTTGGTGTCTGGAAGGAGTAGGAATGGGAAGCGTAGCCAGTAAGGAGACAGAAGAGAAAGAAGAAAAGGATGTTAAGTAATGCAAGAGACTGGCACCAAAAAACCTAACCTAGGCCCTGGAAGCAAAAGGAACTGACAGGATAACTCCTGAAAATCTGAAATGAACAGACAAGAAGAAATACACTCGGATGATGAGTTAAGACAGTGGCAGAGCAGAGGAGGTAGGGTCTCATTCACCTCTCCAGATCAGATGTCATTCATGCTCCATCTTCTTAGAGCTGCTTTCAGAAGCTGACCTAATAACTATTGTTATTCACTAATCACTTAATTCAAGTGGCAGAGGTCTGTGCGCTGGAACACATAGTTCCAACCCAGCAGATGAAACAGACAAGTGTCAGTTTGATATTATGCAATAAAATATGCTTTACGTTCTTTTGTTTTGTTTTCAGTCAAGAAATTACACACAAGAAATATTATGAGAATTATTATTTTGCTGGCAACACTAACCACTCACGGTTTGGATGTGCTAGGATTCAGGCTGCCTGAGTAACTTTAATTCAGAGTATTTGTGTATATTCATTATGAGGCAGCCTTTAATTACTTGATTGCATACATATTTTTCCATTTAGACTCCAAAGTACACTTAGTATTAAAAAGCTGTTTAAATATTCCAAGCACAACTCAGTTTTATCTGCAGCTTACATTGCTTAGTACTGATTTTCAGAACTGAGTCAGGACAGATTATGAAGAGCATTTATTTGTGGTGACCACCTATGCTAAATTTGTACAAAGTAATGAATATGACTTTGTTTAAGATCCAAAGGATCAGTAAAATATTTTAATTATGAGATTGCTTTCTCTATCTTCAATTCTCTATCTCACTCAACATACAAATTAATAATGCAATAAATAAGAGTACATGCTAAAATAAATAAATAAATAGATAGATAGCTAAATAAATAAATACCCCCACCCAAAAAAAAAATAATCCTTAATCACTAGGGTTTCACCTCCTGAAAAGATGAAGAGTGACCAGGAGCTAATGGGACTTCAAGGTAACAAGTATGTTATAGAGTAAGGTATTTCCAACTAAGCTGAGGTCTCTGTAGTCTTCATTCTGGAGTACTCAGAGAACTCTGAGATGCCAAATAACCTTTGAAAAACAGAGATGAGCTCAATTGCTGAGTGACTAAACAATAAAGATCACAACATCTTCACAAATATGTGAAGAATGAAGAGTAGCCAGGAGGATATGGACTATTCACTTTAATGCTTGGAAAAAAATGCCAGAAAGAAAGAAAAAAAGTTTTTAGCACGCACTTAGAATAAAGGATGAATGACAATCAACACAGGATTGTCAAGAACAAATTGCATCAAACCCATCTAAATTCTACCTAGAATGTAGTAGCTAGCCTTACAGATATAAAACTTGATCTTAAGGACTTAATAAAAACCCACACAGTATCCTCCTGAACAAGTTAATGAAACACAACCCACTGACCCATCTTAGGTTGGCTTCTAAGGTAGGTGAAAAATGGTAATAGGCTTATCATGGAATCACAGCTTGGTGCTGTGAGGGTTGCTGGAGATTTTAACAGAGTACCCAGAAAGACAAGCACAAGATCATAGCAGAAGCCTTAACAATACAAGCACAGAATCATGGATACAAACAGAAATCACAAACTGTTAATTCCTGGTCACTAAATTAACGTAATTCTATGAACTGGGTAGAACTGATTTTAGGGATAACCTGTGAAGAATGAACAGAGTGTATTAGCATACATTTAAAAAGTGACCTCAAGCAAATCGAGGAAGGAGAAAGAAACCATTATCATGCTCTTCCTGGCGTAAACCTTGAGATGCTGTCAATTCATTTTAATGACTCTGTTCCCTTCTTGAACTAAATTTGTGTCATCAACCATTGGGCCAAGAAAGGCACTGGAAGAGTAACTAACACTAAGGGGGCAGATACGAAAAAGTCTGTGTATATCAGTTTTAACTGCATAAGTATTGGGAATGAGCAGTAACAATTGGCTGACTTAGCTATAAATGCTAGTAATGGACTAGTAATTCCATGATTGCCTTGATTAGACTAAGATCTCAAGAGACTTAACAAAATATTTTTGGTATTGCATATAACGTGGTTCTTTAATGCACATGTGATTCTATAACCCACATAGGATATTTGAGTTAGTTCACTCTTGAGTATACTTAAAGGAAATTCAGATTGAGTCACTCGTGGAGAAAGCTGGCATCTCACACTATAATCTGCAGTGCAATAGTGTTTTATAATGATTGACCATCACAGTTATGTATACATCAGGAAACAGCAGCACCTTAAGCAGCAGCATCACCTCTCATCTACTGTCTTTTATTAAATTTGCTAGTGCTAAACTTCACAACCATAATGCTCTTTCAATATCTTATCTGCTTTTTTATATATGCATGCCAATATAAATCTTTTAAGGTAACCCAACCTCCTTGTTTGGATGACTTTTATTATTGCTAATTGAGTCCAAAATCAATATATAAACAAAACTACACCAGAAAATATTTAATAGATACTTAACGATGAAACTTAAATACAGAGGTCTCCTATATTTTTGGTAATACGTACTGAAAGTCTGTCAGGAAAATCACCACATAAACAGTAATAAATCTAACACGTACAAAAATTGTTTATTTTTATAATCGATCTGATCTTTTTTGATGACAAGCGTTAAAAAGACAAACAAACAAAAGTACATCTTGTCACTCACCACAGTGAATTAGAAGATCATCATGGAAGTCATACAGCTCATCCCGAATCTCCTCTGGACATGGACAATCCTCTCCCAGTTGAAAATTCAGCAACATATTAATCTTTAAGGGAATTAAAACATATTTAAGGTAATGAGATAGCCTAAGAGGCTTCCTAATATATAGCTATACTTTACTTGTTTATAATAAAATTAGCATAAAATATAAATTTTTAACACACCTCATGGAAATACTAAAGCTATATTCCTTTGTAAGTTTTAATTAAGACTGATGTAAATATATAGCTATACTTAATAATAAAGATATTCTCTATTATAGAGATCTTTAATATAGATTATATAGATAGAAAAGACTAAATATTTCCAACATACTGGTGTCAACACGACACTAACTTCAAGTCAGTACAACATAGCAACTAAAATTATCACATTTTCTTCTTCTTCTTGTAGCTCTGGCTGAATCTCAGCTCCTCAGCACTGGATGACAATGTTCAATTTTTCCATACATTTGAAAAACCCTAAGCCAACTTTGGCCTAGAGTTTGAATTCTGAGTACAAGTATAAGCATTCTGACATTTAGTATTTTGTGGCACCTTAATAAATTTTATCTCAAACTCACTTTTGGTCCTCTAGTAGTTCCCATGTTAGTTTAGAAGTCATGGATAAACAAGATACTTATTGCAAAGCACTTTTTTTTTTTTTTTAATCTCCAGATTCAAACTTTTGTTTAATATTACCTGTTCTTGTGGAGGAGACCGAAATTCTTTAGTCTTCTTGGCAGTCAAAGCTGCAGACATGTTCAAGGCTTGCATGAG
Organism: Anser cygnoides; assembly: GCF_040182565.1. Classification (NCBI taxonomy): domain Eukaryota; kingdom Metazoa; phylum Chordata; class Aves; order Anseriformes; family Anatidae; genus Anser; species Anser cygnoides. The sequence goes on along the minus strand of NC_089877.1, from coordinate 27,151,305 downwards.
TTCATTATACCTGTATTTCTGATTATACTGTAATTTTGATACATAACGGTCTGCAAATGACACAATTGCTTCCACTCTATGTTGCAGCTCACAGTCACAGAAATAATTGAGTAAATGGCACATCTAGCATAGAAAAAACACAGGTAAGTTCAACAGTTCAACATCTTAAACCCTAACAAGGGAAAAACTACAGTGGATACTATACACTTTTAAATTGTTTGTTAAAATGAGAGACATTTATTCCCATTTTTCTTTTAATGGTGTAAAGGTGACAAATGTACACAGTTTTATTATGTTGATCAATACTGTGTTGCATTTACTCAATGCTTCACTCCATGCTCCCAAAACACATAGAAATATTAATTCTCTTTTAAAATACACCTCGGAAATAAGTAACTATCTGAATATCTATTTTGAGTAAGAAAGAATTGCATCATCATCAAATTTGGTTATTAATGTGAGGCCACATGGCAGATTGGAATGAAGACATTCGGGATTTCAAATATTATAAACTAAAGAACAGACATAAGGTACTACCTTTTTCTCATTGATAGTATAGCACATGTAATGCATTTATATTAAATGGTCACCTGAAGCTTAACAGATTCTGGTAATCTTGTCTGCAACAAGCCTGTTGTAGGAGCTTTGGTTTCTTTTATTGCTTTTTCTCCAGCTTCTACAGCTTTTTCTTCAACTTGTGTAACTTCTTCCTTTTCTGTCCCCTCTTCTGTTTCTTCCTTGTGATCTCCAAATACATTTGGATCAATGAGGATTAACACCTGCTTCACATCATCATCATCAAAAACCCCCATTATGAGCAGTGTTGCTATTAGTTTAAGAACAGGAACAAACTGGAATGCAATGTGTCCTCCAACAGGGTCTCGTATATGAGCACCACTACACTGTACTGCCTCTGTTAGCATACTTATGGCTTTGGATTTAAGTGTATCAAGGGGTATCTCTGGGCTGGATGTCTGATGTTCTTCACTGGTCACAATAAAGCAAGGAGCAGAAAAATGAAAGCCTGGTTTCAGACAAGTGCTAAGCCCTACTCCAGGTAAACCATGCTTCTTTGTTTCATCGGGATATAATCTAATAGTTCGAGTTTCCTCTGTAACTGGAATGATAAATTCATTGTTCATCATGAGCTTGGCTTGTTTGGCATGCTCCAAATGTATACTAATCAACAAGTCATAGAATCCAGAACGTAGGAGTCCAGGTAAATATTGATTATCTATTGTGTAAAATAACTGAGATACATCCACATGGCTACAAAGTGCATAAGCAACTCTAGTGTTACCTAGAGCACAAACTGAGCTATAGAGTTTTAAAGTGTGATAGTGAAACTTCATCAAATCTTCTTGTTCACATAGTTCCAAAATATCAACGCATCTGTTAAACAATAAAGAAACAGAGCACTGGTCAATTTAGTGAATTAAAAAATAAAAATAATTATAATCTCTGCACATTTTGGTCAGTTCTTGTTTAAACTGTTAATATTAAGATTGATACTGACTAACCTTAGCATGTGTATCACTACACCAAAGCAAACGGTGGTAATAATTCAATAAGACTATTTAAAATTAACACTCCATAGAAAAGAGGAGGAAAAAGAGCCACCATAGATAAGCTTCCTTGGAAGTTATAGTAAATTGCATGTTTGTTTTTAAAAGTAATGTGTTTGGAGTGCTGAAACTCTAGAGATTACTGTTTAATTTTTCACACAGAACAGTATTTTTTTGCTCTACTTTTTAAATTTAGTTTTATTAATGTTAAATAAAATTGCTTATTAAATTGCAAAAACAAGTTGCAAAATAATCGTTAAATGTATAACTTTTAAATTGGCTTCCTGCTACACTTTTGATTATAATTTTTATTGTCATTGATTACAATACTTGGTATTTGGATACATCTTTATTATCATTGCTATGAAGATAAAATAATGAAAATCTAAGAAAGTCAGGATCTTGTCAATAAGAACAGAAAATTAATTCAGGTAAATTGTGAGCAGATGGAGCAGAAATGGATTACATGTTTTTAATATATAAAGAAACAGCAAAAAGGTGTTTGCATGTTCTTTATTTTTCAAGCTGAGAAAACCTCTGTTTAAAGACCTAAAGATTTAATAGATTATTTTAAACTTTAAAGGAAGTCAAGTAGTTATGTTTTCTCTTATGTATGTAAGCATTGTCACACGACATTAAAATTATTTAGCTTCTTCTACCTACTTAAGTTTCACAAATACAATATTATAGTAGATAGGATGAAAAATTCTAAAAACCTGCTAATGTTAAGATCCTCCAAGGCATGTTTAACTAATAGCCATACATCAGCTAGTTAATTCAATACATTTCCTCCACATCAAGACACTGCAGTTCCTTCCAAATGTACCTGTTTTCCTCTGGGATATGAAGTGCCATCATCTGCAGAGGTTCCAAACACTGCACAACCCATCCATGACGTTCACTGACACGCTCGGTTTCTACTTTAAGAAAGCTGTTAGGCATCCTGCTCCATAAAACAGGTGTAATTGTTTGCACATCAAGGCGAGGGGGACACTGAGGAACAGGATTTCTTTCCTCACTTTTAAAAATTGCTGCTGATAAAGGCATGGTATTCTGAAACAAAGTATATCAGAATTATTTTTGTGACATGTAATTATGAATAAACTCATAATACCAAAATGTAGTGTAGTCTATTAATAGCAAAGAACTCATAGAAATATATGAGTTATTGCAACAAACATATTTAAAAAAGCAGAAAGTGATAAACATCAAGGGTATTCTCCCCAAATATCTTTGGTTTATTTTGACAAATGCAGCTTCAATTTGTTGAACAATTTACCTTCACATAAGAAGTATACAGAAGTAATTTGTTAACATTTTAATCTAATAAAATATGTTGTCACAAATTCAATCTTACTAAACAAATACAATTCAGCAGGAATTTCTGTAGAAATAAACAGATTTAGAAGAGCATCTTTATAACAAATAGTTAATACCTTTAATTTACCAAGTTCAAACTGAACCAAGTTAGTGCTCGTAGGCTGTACAAAAGTTGCTGGAAAAAGTTTTGTGTTTGGTTCAACCTAGAAGAGAAATGAGATTAAAAAAACTAAAAAGGCAAAAAGAATCTCCTCTTAGAATGTGCTATGAAATATATATATATATATACTATGTACTTTACATTTTATTATCAAGGAATTGCAGACACTGTATCGAAATGATGACCAGTGTCTACCTGCAGTTTACCTTTAATACAGTAAAGCATTTGCTGAGTTATCTTTATAGGCCCACCTAACCTACTGGGAGGTGCCTTTGCTTCCTTATGTGGTGCTACACCTACAACAAGAACTTTTTCAACACTGTGTTGATTCATGTTGATTAGGACAAGAGGGAATGGCCTCAAGTTGTGCCAGGGGAGGTTCAGGTTGGAAATCAGGAGACATTTCTTCTCAGAAAGAGTAGCCAGGCATTGGAACGGGTTGCCCAGGGAGGTGGTGGAGTCACCGTACCTGGGGGTGTTTAAGGGAAGTTTGGACGTAGTGCTTAGGGACATGGTTTAGTGGGTGGCATTGGTGGTAGGGGTATGGTTGGACCAGATGATCTTGGAGGGCTTTTCCAACCTTAACGATTCTATGATTCTACTCAAACATATCCAAATTCAGCACTTGCATTCTAAAACAGCTCCTTAAAAATTCTGCCACTTTACAGCTTTGTAAACTTTGGCTCTCACTCTAGAAAATGCACCCCTAATACAGACTGAGGGTAAAATACAACTTTTTGGAACACCACACATCTTTTCGTTCACATTTTATGCTGTACAAAATAATTCACTACAAAAAAGCTTGAAAACAAACTTTGAATAGAGGGGGAATCAGAGGTACATAATAAGAGGGTGAGAGTGCATCATTTTTGTGAGGATAGTTAAAGTCTTTTTCACATTAAAATTAGTGAATCAATGTATTTTTTTAAAAAAGATCTCAAAAATTCCTTTATTTCCACATTTAGCAATTGTTTCCAGTCTTAAAAATCATGATGTATCATACTGAATCACAGTGCTGCAGATTTAGAAGTGCTTGGTTGTTGTACTGTGTTTTGTTTTGACAACTACATTATCTTAATTTCCCCATTATATAATGTAGGATAACGTTATTGTCACATTACTAGTGTTAAGATTTCAAAACAAGGAAAAGCAATCCTTATAATAGCATCAAAATGACCTGTTTATTAGATAACTTCCTGAAAATCTGGTAATACCTGATAACAAGTGCCAAGCTCTTTTCCATTGGCTGTGAATGACAACATTCCAGTAGCTAGGTCAACAAAGCATCCAATTTCTAAATCAACATTGCTACGACCTGATCTCTGGGAATTAGAAGTTATATCTCCTCCCCAAACCATATAGCAATTACTGCGCTTCACACTGTAAGAACAGCAAGAACAAAAAACACATATCACATGTCACACTGAACTTAACAGTATTCATTAAGATGCACTTTTCAATAGTGTAAGTTAGAGATCCTTAAAGGTGCTTGTACTATTAGTTTTGTTTTCTCATCATTTTTTTTTTTTCCAGAAGTAATCATCATGGCTCAGGGATCAGACTGAAAAAGTGAACGTTTTTTCTCATTTTTTAAAATTATGAAACGATTTCTCATGGTTCTCTGTGCTTAGCTAAATTACAGAACAACCAGTAACAGGTTCATCCACAGCAATCAAATGCAGATGTTAAAAGAAAGGAGCATCCTAAAACACTCATTAAAACAGAACTTTAAGGATAAATATACTCACTTAAACAAATCTATATAAAACACACATTCATATGTAAATGAACAATGAACAATTCTACTCCATAATTGATGTTATTCTTATTTTAAATTAATGCTTAAAATTTCATCAAGCTTGTGAATAATTCACCTTGAACAATGATATTAAAATACAATGCTTAATAAGTGATAAATAAATCCATACCTTTCATGAACCCTGCCTCTCTCATCACCTAAAGTAACCGTCACTGTACAATTTTTATTTAGGTCAAAATTTTCACTGTAAAAATGATAGTCTGGTGTTACCCAGCCAACCCAGACACAGGATGGGTCTTGCCCAGCAAATATCCGCAACGAATAAAAATACTGAAAAGAGGAAAAGAATAGATTAGTAATAAAAATCTAAGTCATTTTATGGAGGAATAGTCAAACAATGGTTAAAAAAATCTCAATGTATATCCTACTTTAATAAAAAGTATTCACAGCAAGTCATTTTAAATTCTCATAAAATAAAACTAGTATAGTAGATTGACACTGTGAAGTTTATGCCTCAGTCATACAGCTGTAGGCATTATTCCTTATATGCAGCATTGTATCTTAGCAAATGATTAAAAAGGCTTCTCTCAACAGATCAATTTCTATTGAATACAATACCACTACTAAATCTATTTCACAAAGTAAGAAGAATTAAGCACCTCAACATATTTGCTTACCGTAGTAGAAGGAACAGAAACTTCTTGGCTGTGTTTTCTAAAGGTAGAGGAACACCAGTAAATTAGTTAAAGTTTTGTTGTTTTTTTTTTTAAAAAAAGAAACAAAAACAAAACAAAAAAAATTCATTTTTAAACTAAGTGTACTTCCATGCATGTAACTCATGCTTGCAGGGTGCTGAGGATTCGTGGTATCAGTAAATTAAGCATGCAAAGACTTTAGAGGATGCATATATAGACACAAAATAGTTGCCTACAGTTAAGGTGGACAGTTAAGGTTCAAAGGTGCTGAACTGAGCAGTAGCTGGGATCTGTCCACAGTCAGTTTAAATTTATACGGAAGGAAATTTATATGGAAGGAAAACTGGACTTTTCTGATAACAATGAAGTACTGAACAATAATGTAGATGAACAGCAATACAGTGGGCACAGGACTCTGAGCTGGTTTTCCAGACCTCCTGAAGAGCTTTGTAAGTCCCACTGATTTCAAAAGGATGGTAGATGATTAGCAATGAATGTCCATAAACCTTTTGATGCATCTTTTCTGAAAAGATTTTCTGATGTTGTCTGTATATAGCATTTTGCAGCAAATATGCTATAAATTAAATAAAAACATCAAAAACCAAAAAAATCACTAATAAACATCCTATATTAATGTGTGCTTAGCGCAAAAATTAATATGAAACCTTGAATGTATAACAACGAAGACTAATAGAACATACTAAGTTTACATTAGGAGCATGAAATAGGATAACTGAATAAAATCTAAGTCTAACCGTTTTTGGAAAACATCAGATGAGGCATTTTCCACACCCATGCCAAAGTTGAATGATGAACGGAACTCAACAGGCATACTCAAACGACAATATATCATGTCTGAACTGCTGTTCTGTGTGCCAAATGTTTTGTGAGTAACTTTTAATCGAGGTGGACTCTCAATGGTTCCATCAATTCTCCATATCTAAAAATAACAGAAATAATTTTATAATAATACTGTTCCAAGAAAAACACTGATAACTTTCAGTAACTAATTGAAGAATAAGATAAGTGAAAGAGCTAACAAACTTTTCAAAGTTAATTACGAACTTTCTTTTACGACCATGAAACTAGCTCAAAGAGCAAGGGAAGCAATAGATTCCACCTATTTTGAATACACTAATTATTTTCAGGATGTTCCATACAAAATTTTCAAAAACAAAAGCATAGATTTTATTAATTCAAATTATTTAGAGTGAACAAGTCACTGAAAAACTGCTTCAAAGGAATCAGTAGTTTCTACCACAATTAGAAGTTATACCATGTAGAATTCTTCAGAAGATCACTGTGAAGCCTGAGCCTGATATTTTTGCCTGTGCTGAAAAAAACGGTTATGTTTTTAAACTTAATCAGGGATAAGAACATTTCAAAAAGTTTTTAGAACAGAAATACAGTTGAAATAATCCTGATCAACTGATTAAAATGCTGAGATCATTCAGTTGGAACTGAGTGAAGTAAGCGTATTTTGTTTAAGAAGGAAATGTTCAAAGACAAATACTAGGGATTGTAGTAAAAAGGTGGTTAGGAAACCACAACAGACAACGGTCCAAGTAGCTAACCAAAGCAACATAGATTAGTAATACATATACTAGAACTGGTATATTCTCATGAATGATAATACTACCATAAATGAAGTTGGAGATAGACAAGATCATCTGGAATTATCTAAAGATGACTTAATAGATTTATATGACAAACTATCTGATGACAGTAAGTATTAGTAAGGGTTTAATGTCTCAGCTTGCTAAGCAAACAGTTGATAAACAGGTGTCTTCCTAACACGTAACGTTACCTCTATGTGAGGATGATTTTTTGGCACATTGACAAATGTTGGTAAGCGTTTACTAAACCACATAGCGACATCTCGGTTCATATTTACTGCAAAAGGTTCAAAACCTTCTTGAAGGCCACACATTGTATAATACTTGAATGTACTGGCATCCATTCCAAGGTTCATACGTCCAATCTGAGACAGACCCAGTGCGCAAATTGGAACAAAACCTAAGAAAATGATACAAGAATAACAAAAAACAAACAAACAATGACAACAAAAAAACAGTAATTAATTTGGAGAAAATAAATATTTTAATTTGAATCCATCTAATGTAAACTAAAATTTAGCTCCTAGACAATATGCACACGAAATAATGACAGTAGCAAGGATTTAAAGCTACCTTAAATATTAATGATTAAGATCAACATAATTGCTAGTGAGTACTTTGGCAATGAATGGACATTATAAACACCATGCCATTTATTTAAACATTAACCTGGTTTAACAGTTGTTATTACTAATCTCTGATTTGTGTGGAAAATGAACAAAAAAATGAAAACAGTTAGCTTTTTGAACAATCAGATTTGCAAAAACAAGATTTGCTCAAGTTAGTTATTCATTTATTAGAGGAATTGTTTATCTTCATCATTTTTAGACTAATAAACATGCCATTGTAAAATGGACTGGACACTGGAACACAAACTTGACTAAACCAAAGCTAATAACAAATGTTAAGTATAATCTCTGAGGGCACTGAAGTTTCAAATGGACTTTGAGATGAGGTTGAGGTATCTCAGTATATCTGTTTAAAATTTATTTTCTTACCAGTGTCTACAAATTTCTGGCCAACCTTCATCTGTCCATCATGAATGATGGACAAATATAGATTTCTTTAATGAAGGCATTTTTACGACCAAACATTTTCAATTTCTGAGTAGCAGATGATAACAGCAAGACTAAAAGGATGTTGAATGATTTTTCTATCTGTCCTGAGACAGAAACTCAGAGAAACCTCAGTGAAAAGCCGACAGTTCTGGTACAACAGAAATTCTCTCTTACACTTCAACTTTATGCCTTCAGAAAATCTCTCTTAATGGTGTCCCTTATTCTTTACCCTTAGAGAAACTGTTATCAATGGTCAGACCAAAGCTGGACACTGAATAATTGCAAAGTCTTCTGTTAATTATTAATGGGCATGTAACTACTATCAGTTGGAGGAGACATCCTTTCAAAGAAAATGTTAATTGAAAAATAAAACAGTTTGAAAATAACTCCTGCCCCCAGTAAAGTCATGTAGATACTTCTGTTCAAAAAAGAATGAGAAACAGAAAAGGAAAAAGAGTCCAGGAAAAGGAGAAACAAAGGTAAGCTATGAATAGGATAGGGAAAAAATTTACAAATCAGACTCAAGTTTACATTCATGTTGCAAAGATTTGTTCTTTTGGTTAAGCCTCTTACCACATAGCACTCATTTTGTCCTTCATACACAAGAATACAATTAACCTAAAATGTTTATGCTCCAGTGAGAAAATCAATTCTACAGTTTCAGCTTCTGGGGATTTTTCTAGGTGCTTATTATTAACGCTACTTGTTACCGCTGAAGTTCAGCCCTGAGAGTAAGCCTAGAAAGGCTTGAAGAAAATTCACCCATTTTGATTTCTGGAGTTCCATTGTATCTACTTGTGGTTGAAGGAAAAATAAAAGAAAACCAATTTGTCCTCTCAAAGTATATTTTTATGAAGTTAAATTGTACTATGATTTGAAGGCTTATATCAGTGAAATAAGATGTAAATGCACTGATGGAAATACTAGACAGGAACAGACTGGAAACTGGGGAAACTGAGAATCAAAACTTGTTAGGCTGTGTAGCAGCCAATAAGGGCAACAGGATCCTTAAAATTTCCCAAAGAAATTTCCACAGAGTATAAACTAAAGCAGAATTTGAAGCAGCAGATTAAAAAAATCTTTGCATATGTCAATACTATTTAGAATGTTGGTTTTTTTTTTAGAACATTCTAAATGAAAGAAAAGTCTGTGGATATCATAGCAGTAAGTATTGCTAAAGGGAATTTGTTTAGTACTCTTGATAACAATAAAATAACATTTTTCTGCTTCTTCAAGTAAATACAAATGAGAGATTGTTATAAAGTGCCAGGAACAGCAATGAAAAGACTTTTGCTTATATGTTAGAAAGTCATAAAAGTTAATAAAGTTATTTATGAGGAGCTCATAAATAACACAATGAAACCTATAGTGAGTAATTCCCAAAGACAAATAAAAGCCTATTTGTAATGCTGAAGTTGACAGCTGTCTAAAAAATGCTGTCAGGCACACTTTAACTATAATTTAACTATAACTATAATTATATAACTATAAAATTTAACTTTAACTATAATTCTGGTATTTACTATGCTGATTTCAGGTGGCAATTCTGCCTGGTGAAAGGGATTGTTTAATACTATGTTTTCACATAGCTTGGTTGAAAAATACCATATTTACCATAGTTTTAGCAGATCCTTTGGACTTCAGCATTCTGTACAAATTTCTGTTTTCAGAAAATTTTTAGAAGAAAGTTTATGTCTATTAGCTAGCAACTCTTATTGATACTCAGAAAATTATATACGGATTACATTTAAGCTTTTCAGCTGAATAATTTGAAAACAGTGCAAACATCATGGTAAATTTCACCACTGCTCCAAGTACAAAATTGGTGGGGTGATATTCTATGGCATTAGGGCATAAGGAGCTCAAAACCATGAGTACATGGAAGTTCAAGAATTAACTGGAAAAAAGAATTCAAGAATTAACTGGAGGAAAAAAAAGCAGTATATAATAAATCTTATTTTGCAGCTTGCTAAGACATTATCGACAGACTAGTTTTTCTGCTTTTATTTTTGGTTGTTGTTGGTTTTTTTTCTTATCTTTTCTCATAGCCATGCAAATATAAAAAGAAAATTACCACTTTCTATTCCGAAGTCAGCAAACGCAAGTTCTGAACCTTTACTGGTTATAAGCAATTCTCCATTCAAAGTAAAGATAATTGATTTGTCATCCAAGTTTATCATGCAACCAACCACATCTCCTGGTTGCCAACTTCGTCCAAAGAATCCACTGCCTTGATGCCAACGCTGGCCCTAAATAAAAACAAACAAACAAACAAACAAGTAGATAAACACCATGCTAAAATTCAAAAATAACATGCATTTTCAGAAAAGAGAAATCTGAAAAAAAATGTAGGTACTAATCAGTCAAGAAAATAATTATTTTATAGATGGCTAAAATTAACAAGCATAACATTCTAAGTGAATAAAGCATTATAATTCATTTATAGCAAACAACTTGTTCTCAATGATCCAGTTAAACAATGGTAAAATTCTACCCTTAATTTTTGTTTTTCTTACTCTTTTTTACCTTCCAGGATCTCAAACTAATTCACAAGCAGTACTAACTTTCATGTAATTAAATTAGTATATTAGTTATTTCATATAGCGAACCAAAGGCACCCTAACTTCAGTAATATGCAAATAACAATTTAGAACCTGGATAATAATCAATGCTCACTGGACTCCACTTCTTACATGCAGTGTCATTATCATCCTTCTGGTCCTTTAATAAACAACGTGCAAAAAGCAAAAAAGACAGAAAGGGAAAACACAACTGTGGTTCCCTCTTCCAGTTGTTGAAGAAACTTCTGTTTTATTTCTGTGAATTTTTGTTTTATTTTTGTGAATTACCACTTAAAAAAAAAAAGGAAGCGAATGGTGAAGTTTCTTTATGCTTACAATAGACTTCCTTACTAAGGTGGTATATCCTAGCAAGATAGATATAAGACAACGCACCTTTGTTAACATAATTACAATGAGTAGAACCAAAACGCAGATACAATTCAGCAAAAATTCAAGCAAGAAAAAAAGCCCAGAGACATCTTTATATGAATGAAAAATATTCCCGTAGTTGAACTGGACTATACAGAGGAAACATATACTGTCATCTTCTGCCTAGCCTATTCATAGGTAAAAAATAATACAACGGTAAGAATGCACTGACTTTGCTTCCTTCAAAAACAAATGCTTGGTCATCAGCTCCCAGTTCTATGTCAGGTCGACAGCCTGGCCTGGCCCAGCCAACACGCATGTCTCCACCTGTCACAGCTTCAAATTCAAAGTACCACTTTCCAGACTTCACTGCATAAGACTGTTCGACTCTGAAAAAGCGTATCTTGTCAATGCTGACTTTTTCCGTTGTTTGATCAGCTGCAAAAATGAATAAATAAAAAAAAAATCACCATATTTCATAATCAGATGAAACTATAAATGCCACAGTTTAGTTTTTCATCTGTCCCAACTGTTTTCTGTCTCAGAAAACAGCCTTTATCTACCCTCGTAAGTTGAAGAGCCTTCATAGTAAACGTTAGAAGAGGAGGAAAAATAATCAGCATACAGATGCAGCATACGTGTAGACGTAGTGCTTAGTGACATGGTTTAATGGTGGACTTGGCAGTTCTAGGTTAAAGGTTGGAACAGATGATCTTAGATATCCTTTTCCAACCTAAATGATTCCACGACCCTATACAGCATGAATGACTATCCACTATTTATAATCAAAATATTTCAGTGACTATCACACTATGCAGAGCCACAAACATATAACTGACTGGAGAACACATTAGAAGTGTAAGATTACTATACACAACACAATCCAATGCAAAAAAATCCAATGAAACTTTAACTAAAGCTGCATGTTATCTATTTTATTAATAATATTAGTAAGATAAGCAATGTATGTAGCTTATATACTTAGGAATTTGGATTTAAAAAATATTTTTAAAGGCAAAGTAGCTTTACCTTTATTATATTAGAACTACTAATGAATTGCTCTTGAAACATTACAGCTGCAGTCTCTAAAAACAAGAACTGTAAAGTGAGGTATCTGATTATTTTTCCAATACTATCTTAGTTTTATATAAGCATAGATGTATTTCAAGCTCTTCATACATAATGAAGAAGCAGGAAAGAATGAACTGTCTCAGATCACAATTTCAGAACATTTTAAACAGTGATTTCCAAATGAAAATTAGTATGTCTACAGACACTACAGATTTTCTCCAATCTGAAAATCATGGAAACTGTAATTATTGTACAATCAGCTAAAACCAATCTTTAAAAAAAATGTATGTAAGTAACATACAAGACATTAAAAAAGTATATTTGCACCTTTCATTCAAGTCCACAGCAAAAATATATAGTATTAATTCATCCCTTGTATGTTTTGCCTATCTATTCCAGCGTCTTAATTTTTTTTTCCTAGCACTGAGGGGAAAAAAAAGGCCATGATTCCTACTGAATGTACATACCTATTTCTTGGTCAGGTGGCTCAACACTATAACCATAGCCTGCAAATGTTCTAACAGCTTCACGGAGGCTATCTCTGTTCGATTTTTTAGTACGTTCATCTAATAACGCATATGGCACTAGCCGAGGATTACGTTTGTTCTTAAGATCCTAAAAGGAGTTATAAAAAAGAACAAAAAGAAAATTTCATTTAAACATGACAAAGAATGCATATGAGACAGATTGTATTCTAAAGTAACGTTAGGATTACAAGAAAGAAACTATTGATGAAGAACAGTTCTGTGAATGAACAATTCTAAGTCAAAAGAATATTAAGCCCAATTGTTAAGGATGTTAAAAACCCAAAGACAAGAATGAAAGAGAAGTATGCAAATATATACTCTCATATCCTGCAGTTGCAGCCATGCAGCCATGCAGGCCTGATAATGTACTCAGACCTGCATAAGCAAAGCTTTTTTCCCTGCTCCTTCCACTTTTTCCTGACTTTCCAAAACATTCAGTATTTATCCTCTTATTTAACATTCCCAGCTGATGTTCTAGAACACACAATCTCATATTCTTTGCTTACTATAAATGTGTCTAAAAAGTCCATACCTGTTGAATGCCATAGGTCCATCCTTGCTTTATTCTGTCTTTTGCCCAGACGTTGTGTGCATTTTCTGCTAGTTTGTCAACTAGGAATTCTTGAGAAGGTAACAATTTCACTTCAGAAAGATCAAGAGGGGCAGGTTTATATCCATTTGACATCATGTAACTGTAAGTCAACAATGGAAAACAAAGAGAGGTAAGATATCCCACTGATGGTATTTAAATTCTATGTGGCATTCATAGAGTAAGGTTCACTTTCTCCCTCAACTTTTTCTGCTCTCCATTTCCTTTGCAAAAGTTCTACATTGCATTTGGTCATTAATTAGGACATTTTATGTATACACATAACATTTTTATGTATATACATTTTATGTATATACACTCTTCACTGTAGCAGTGTCTCATTTTCTGCCTTTATTGGGTTTATTTGCACACAAACTAATTAAATGTGACCTAGCTCTGTATGTCGGTACTCAAAACAGTTGCTGTGAAAATAAGAAACTGTTATTAATGACTACTCTTTAGTATTTGTCATTTAAATCTTTCAAGTGTTTTCTATTTTAAAGGTCTGTGTGATAACCTCTCATGAAATTATTTTTATGTATAAACCTTTTGCATTATGAAATACTGTGTTTCTGATGCAAGTGTGTAAAGATCGCATTACCATTTTTTCCACAGAACAAAGCATATTGTAACTGTTGTTCTTCCCACATTTCTACTGAGCAGTAGGTCTAGCAGTTTTTTAGCAGTAGGTATTAATCCTCCTTTTCAACCCTTTCACATAGTATATAGACCACTCTGCTCTTTTAGACGCGTGCTGACTCTTGCTCAAACCATGTAACTTCCATTTCTTAACAAGACTCAGAAAATGATATTAAGATCTTTTTTGTTCTGTTATTGAAGACAACAGTATGAAAACAGTATTATGATTGACTGCCTGCAGTATGAACCTCGGAAAAGGTTCTTTTCCCCTTTTTTTATTAAAGGCATCTAATGAATCCAGATTACCATCTTCCCTATCATAAAGTTATTTCCTTTACTACTCTGTTTAAAAAACTAACTGAATTTCTCATGGATAAAGGTGTTTGAGGAAGACAGTTTGTGGGATTATAAATGAATGTAAAATGGCAAGTATCCAAATCACTGTTCCTATCTTCAAGTTTTGTTGAAGAACAGGATTTTAACCTGTCCCAGGAGGACTGCAGAATCCCCACAGAAAAGGCTAAAATGTAGACATGATGCTCAATTCATTTTCACCACACTTGGGATGATTCCTACTGATTACTGATTATAGATCATACACCTATTTCAGCTCCCTGACTCAAATAAAAACTGAATTAAAAACCAATGGATTTCGTGCAATAATCTACACACGTACATTTCCAAGAAACATGCAACATTTTACAACTCTCTTTTTTTTTTTTTCTTGTATTTGCTTTCCAAGTTGTACAGACTTAAGAAAATCTTTAAAAAGATGTATTCATAACGTCTCTGGAAACACATACATGTTGAACAAACTTTTTCTTGGAGTGGAAAAAAGGAGAGGTGTAAATTGAAACTAGAAGTTATGGAGAAAGGCTATTTCAAGTAGATCAATTTACCATTCGTATATTATGCATACTCTGCTTTGCTGTGTGACAGAAAAGCACTGAAATGTTGCTTTCAACTTTGGAATATCTATTCTAAGACCTCACCACATTTACACCACATGCAATTTTATGTCTATGTGGCTATTTGTATCTCTCTGAATCACTCCAAAAGGTGATGTAATGCAGCAGTATTCACAGTCAACCACCATCACAGGCAGACAGGTAACATACCAACCAAGCACTCTGCAAGTCTACAAGGTTCATATAAAGGTTTGTTTGTTTGTTTGTTTTTAAAACAACATTACAATATTTTACCTAATACACTGGTGTTACAACTAATATATGATAGTTAGCATACGGTACATACTTTTTAGGAAGCTTGACTTTTTTAAGATCTTCTTCTGCTGCTGGATTAGCATGAACAATGTGACACCCAAGGGCCAAAAGGGTTCTACCAATACAGAAAAATGACAGTATTAAAGCACAATACTGTAGGGCTCACCCAGTTTTCTTTATCCTTGTTTTTAGTATAAATACACAGAACTACTGATATTTAAAAAGCAGTTAAGTCCCTCAAAATGATGGAATGTCAAAACCCAAATATTCTAAGTTATCAAAAAAAATTAAAAATAAATAAATAAAAACTACAACATGTAAACAGGTACAAATCTGTGCATTGAAAATCATGCCATTTTTATTAAAGCCAAAAGTGTTTGGTGTTGTTTTCTTCTTTGTATCTCTGTAGAGATAGGTGTTTCTAAATCTTTCTGAATGTGTTCCTGGAATTTCTAGCAAAATCAACAGAACACACTCTAAATGAGACATCCTAATGAGGTAGCATGTTTTTATATCTTACAATAATATAATATACTTGAATAAAAAATAAACAAACTTTTCTTTCAAATTCAAAGCTCACTTGAGAGTTTCAGTTGACATTTGCAGATTATAATTCTTCTCTGTCTCAGGTAATTTTGAGAATTCTACAAGACAAGGATGATGCCTTTTATTATCATCCCGTATCTGTAACGAAGCAACAGAAAAGAGCATTTTCCTAAGATTAGAATCAAGTCAGGATCTGACAATTATAAACTGAGTAAAGAATCAGTTAATTCTTTGAAATAAATAAAACAATACAATTCATCTTTACTCAATGACTGTTACGCATGATTATATAAATGAACATTTTTATTATTCATTTAAAATGTACACTATAAGTACTCTCCCATAACCAACAAAAAATAGAAAAAAATATAGCTATTTCATGGATTCTGCATAAATACATGAATCACATGAAAGCAAGCCTGCAAAATCAATGAAGATTTCTACTGAATGCCTGAACAATATATGGAGAAAGTCCTCAAAAACCCTGCTTCTGTTAGCAATAGAAGTGAATTTCCACATGGGACTTACTGCTTGGTATCCCTTTGATCACAATGTTAGAGTAACCAAAAAATCAGATGTGGAGTTACTCACTATTGGTTATGATTTTCAGTAGAATTCCATCTTGGTTTAATTAGGTTGTTTCTCAATGAATGTATTTATTCACATGATTCGTAATAGCTATAGTGTTAAAATATATGCCTTATTTATGGTGCAAATTTGTCTCCTAATTATTAGTTGTTATCATCAACTCCTAATAGCTAACATGATCATCTCTTATTAGTAATTTATTTTCTGTGTACGTGCTTATAAACCACCTCTAAATACTCTGCTAAAATTCCCAGTCCAAGTTTTCTGGTAGGACATTTAACCTAATATGACAGGACAGGACATTCAAAACATACCTTGCCATATGTCCAGCCCAGTTCTATTTTATTCATTCCCCACAGTTCATGGATATTTTCAGCTAGTTTGTCCCTGATCTTTTCAAGATGAAAAGGAAGAGCAATCTAAGAAAAGAACACAGCAATTCCACACATAAGAAAAGGTTTCAGTGTGACCAAACCCTGTAGATACAAGATGATCTAGTTTAGTTAAATACAGCAGAACACACAGATGATGAGTTGCTAAAAGAAAGGTGGCAAGCTACCTTAGTTTTTATATTGCTAATTTACATTTGTTGAGTCATATTTTCCTATCCCATAACGGCACACTTAACATACCTGACTGGTGTCTATAGGACAAGGGATAAAGGAAGCTTGGGAGAGGAATTGTGTTGTACCCAGCAAATCCCTCACTCCATCAGAATCTCTCTTGTATTCTTTCACTGGTTCCAGTTTCATCTTCTCTTTTGGAAGCAAGGCTTCATAGCAGGGAGCATAGCCAGCAGGAGGGAGAAATTTAAACTCTCCATGACGTCCACCCAATAAGAAACGAGCTCTGTGCAATTTTCAATGAAGAAATACTCTTAAATACTCAGCATATACTAATATTATAAATACGTCATTTAGAACCTTAAACATTTACTTGAAAACCATGTATAAAAATGGTGGTTTATTTCATGCGTTGATAAACACCAAAAAATTACCAAGCATTTCTACTAGCAGATGCTATTAATAACATCATCATCTACCAACTATTTTTGAGCATCTGTTTTAGCCAAAGCAAAAATAATTATCGATGCAGTGGTGTATTTTGAAAAAAATATATTCCTTATTTAAAATCAAATGCCTGTAAGTTTAGTGAAATTTCTAATGCATTTAAATGATTGGGAAAATCTAACTTAATTTGGACTGGTGCTCTAAAACTACCACAGGGACTATTTATACACTACTTTAAGTTTTTCATGTAACTTCTCAGTGGATTCATGCAGGCAGCTGGCACATAAGAATCCAATAAAACAGGATATGGTGAAACAAAAGGCCCTATAATCATAATACAGAAATCAAGCAAACAAAATTACACCAAATGCTACAACTGGGAATGAGTTTCAAACAAATAGCTCGGATCGCTGCTAAACCCCTAAAGTTTTCTGTTTCTCCTCAGACATATACCTTTCATATAAAAATAAGAGTATAGCAGGAAAAACAACAAAAACAAACACTATCTGACTTCATATTTGGATCCTTATATGTGCCAACATTGGAGGTAAACAATAACAAAAAAATCACCAATTGTTATCTCCAGGAAACAATCCACACATTTCTCATGATGGTGTGACCAGAAGTTTATACCATTTTTTACTTACACTTTTAGAAATACTGGAACTGTCAGACCAACATATTTCACTGACAGTAAAAGACTCCAGTAACATATTTAAAGAGAGGAGAAATAGCATGTCAAAAGTTTTCTCAAACTCACACATAAGTACAAGTCACAAATAACTGAAATGATTCAGTGTCCACAAGAAATGTATTATTATTGATTACTTCTACTAAGCTTATACTTTCTAATTTAATTTTATAAATACCTTGCTTTAAATATTTGAGTGTTCCCAAGGTAGCTAAATATCTGAGGAGACAACTTTGAGCTTAAAGCTCGTTATAGCAACTCTCCACACAGATTAAAATAATATTTTTTTTTTTTTTAAAAAAAAGGAGGTCAATTTCATTTTGAGACCTAGAATTCTAACTTTCTAAGTAGGCAAAAGCCAAAGAAAGAATTGAAAGGAAAAGACTTTCACACAATTCTTCCTTTGATGACTACGTTCTACTAAATAGCTCCTTGCTTCCTGCCAACTTGGTCAATTTTTCTGAGTTGTAGCAAACTATTCAATCCCATAGGGTCTTTATGATGGTATAATTACTGCCAAAACCTGTTTTCTCCTTGCTCTTCACTGCATTTCCCTAAGTCTCCACCCAAACTATAGAGTCCTAATTCTGCAGACTCTCTTTTGATAACGTGATTACTAAAGGAAGCTGTGGCTTTTTGTCTCATTTCAAAAGAAATGTTAATGTTTCTCTTTCATTTGGAAAGACACATTTTACATTTGACAGACCTTAAGCTTAAGAAGAACCCTCCTGAAAATCAAATATAATGCAATATAACTCCTAAAAGACAGTTAGAAATAGGTAAACATATTGATTTAGGTTAATTACTACTCTTTTTGCTTTGTTTTGGAATTGGACCATAAATACTTTTATAAAAACACTCTTCATACCTACACCTATTATTTCAGCAACTTGCTAGCAACTGTATTTACTTTTCCTAGCCTGAAGGACAGGCAACACTAAGGTAAATAGTCTTTTTCTTTCTACAGTGTCTACCTGTGAAAAACAAGACCCCAAGATAACAGCATTCAATGTACCTCATGTTTAATTACAAAAAGCACCAGGCACTTAAAGATGCTGATTTTTCATCTCAACATATACAGACTATCCAACTATTCATCTCAAGACATCGAACTTTAATAATATGTTAGACAGTTGATTTAAAGTTAGTCTAATTTCATTTCTCTGTCTCTGCTTTTACACATTTTTTTTTTAAACGGGATAAACAAATTGTTATAGAAGAAAAGAAATAAATCTCAATACACATCTGCTGTTTAAATTCCTTGATTATCTGAATAGCTATATTGTAGTACTACAAGCATAGCTGATAGCACCATTGGTAGAGGGAGAAAAAAAGGACAGATAGGGAGAAAATGCCTATGGTAAAAAAGAAGAATGAGAGACAGTGTGGATAAGCAGGTGCTGAAAAGGGTTAAGAAGGGAAAAACTGATGCTGGAATGATCAAAAAGACTCAGAATCAGAGACTGAGAAAAGTGAAAGAAAACAGGAAAAACCGGCATGCCACATGAGAAGCAGAAACACAAGTGTTTCCACCCAGTGCAGAACACTCTATTGATCAATTTGGGATTCCCATGTAATAACATTTCTCTGATATTAACAGACAAAAGACAACATATAACCTACTACTGCCATCAGCTACTATTAACTACAAGGGAGAACGTTCTCACAAAATAAACAAACAATGTTAAATAAGAATGAGGAAAACTAATCATATTGATTTAGGTGTTTTTCTTATAGGGAAAACATAATGAATGTTTTCAGACACCCTTGTACTAATGCAACTACATATTAGGGTCACTCCCAGAGAAAAAATGAAAACTTATCTATTACTTCCTTCAGTCTGTTTGGTCTCTGTTTATAATGTCATAATGTCATCTTGGGAGCATAAGCATGAAATGGTCAAAATATTCATGTGTTAATCACAGAAGGAAAAGACCACAGCCAGTTTTCAGATTCACTTCACCTCTGAGAAACAAAGATTTATTTTTTTTTCGAATGGCCAAATGTATGAAACATTTGTGACTTGTTTTTTCTTTGACTTATGAAAGCCACATACTGTCTTCTCTGGGTACACTGAACCCTCATTTTTCAAAAGTTACCATGTATAGAGGAAGCTCTCCTTTATATAAAAGTAAGCCAGCCCTTTTTTTCTTTCGCTCAATCACCAGAATCTCATATTCCTATCCTTATTATTTCTTCTAGGTTTGGCCATTTCTGGCAGCTATTGGCATCTAGACCATCAACATTTTTTCATAGTAAAATTTTTTCATAGCTTATACATATTTTATGCAGAAATCATGCTGAGCCTATAAAAGACAGAAAAATCTCAACTTTCTTACTGAAAAATTCTCCTTAATTATCTCTACATCTTTCCTTCCTACAGTTGTTGCCTGTCAGTATAAGCACTAAAGATGTTGTAGATGAACTGAATAGAAGTCAGTCATGTTATATCAAACAGTGCAAGGGCTAGTCTTTTGTTGTTTCATTGTCTCTATAATGTCAACAAATATATTTTGGTCACTTAAGTAGACTGACGCTTGCAGATTTTCTGAATGAATTAAAGTTAAGAAAACAATAGAAACCTGATAGAATTAAGTTTGTATTTCATTATTTTAGCTGTAAAACAGGTAAGGAATGGGCAATGACAGTAATAAGTTTCCAAAAATGCTCCTCATCAGCACTTTGAATTCACTACTGTGAATATGGTATCAGTTTTCCTGATGATTTAGTGTATTTTTTTAGCCTCCTGCTGAGAACGCTGTGTGAGAATTTTGATTAGTGTCAAATAAGGTGCTGTGTTTCTAATGTGCCTTTTTTCCACTGATAATTGGAATGAGACAAAATTAATTTCCCCTAGGTCACCAAATACCCATATAATAATGATTTTCAGACACTGTGACTTGGCCGGGTTGCTAATAGGCTCACATTTTACCCTTAAGTGAAATTATCCCTGAAAAATCAATACTTTCTTGCCTCCCTCCCTCCCAGCTGGTATTTGGGCAGACCTGAAACAACAAGACACAATCAATCATATATAAAATCAAATGACATTTTGTGTGACAAGACAGCTAAGAAAAGAACAATTAAGTAGCACTTACTTTACACCTGCTGATAAGCTTACAACAGGGAAGAAAAACCCTTCAGTACAGAAGTTCTCAAACATTCCTTGTACAGGCTGCCCATTAATGCGGAATGAAATGCTGGGCACACCTAAATCCAAGCAGCAGCTAACCACATCATCAGATGACAACAAATGCTGATTGACAGATGCTACAGCCCTGGGTACTCGACCTAGGATGAAAATATTTAAATAATGAGAATTTAAAGACTCTCAAACATTTAACAATGAAGTAATAAATACATTTCCTCAAAAACACCATCAAGGTTTTGTTCTCAGTCACAGAAACATGATCTTGTCCTCATCTGTTTTATGAATGCATCTGATTTTAAAAACAGACAATGAGTTAATATTGTTCAAACTGATATGTGACAGAACAGTGCACGAACTGAGCAACTCACTCAAGACCTCTGACACTGTTCACAAAACAGAAACATGCTCAGCTGAAGTCATGTGAATTCACACTGTAGCCTTATGTAAGAGCACTGAGGCACAGCAAATAATGCCCTCTGCCTAACACTTATATACCTTTTTTTTTTTCTTTTTAATTACTTGTGAAATAACAGATTTACATATCTAACAGAGCAAATTCCATTTGTGGATGAATCAGAAAAGGATGAGGCTTCTACCAATAACAACAAGCCCAGAACTCATCAGATCTCTAAGCCCTCCCATGTATTCTCCAGTTTCATCTACATTCTATACAAAGCTTTCTATATGAAAGATCTTCATCAGTTAAGATTCTTACATATCTTAGGTACAAATCTTATTTGCCAGATCACTTCCACCACTTTATGGAATTACGTAAGTAGAATAAGTTATGTACAATCTTAGAGAAATTCTAGCAACTGTTTCACTTCTTACTGCTTTTCTTTCTCCGTTCATTGCTTTCAAAGATAGTAGGTGATGTAATTTAGTAATTAAATAATTTTGTATTTTATAGCCTTATGCAATATTTCTTTACTGAAATATTACTTATTTAGAGAGTATTTTAGGAACTGTAAGAAAGCAAAAATGACAACCATCAGCATTTCCTGTGTTGCTATTTGATTCTTAGAATTAGCCACTTGCACTTTCCTGGTTGTTTCTACAGCAACATACATTAACATGGTCAACAGGTACTCTGCTGTACCATACCTATTTGTTTACAAAAAGTATACTGCAGTTCTCTTTTGTATAAAGTTTTAGGGGAGGCAGACCAGAAAAAAAGGTCAGTCTTTCTCTTATCTCCAAAGACTGCTTTCCAGCTAACTCTGCACCCCACAGGGCCCTAACTAATCCCTCTCTAAAGCACCCTAAAAAGTTTCTTCTCCTATTTTCTACTTTTTCTTCAGCAATTTTTCTAACACATGCATTATTACAAAAATTAGTTGAACTGCAACACCTCAGATGAGCCTTCCTGTCAATGCTTTTTGCTCTTCTATAGCTCTTACTCAGATCTAGCCGACTGCATGTGCAGTCAAGTCCATTTTGTTAACTCACCCCACCAACATTGTTAATCTGCTTGAACAAAGAACAGTTAATGAGACCACAAGTTTAATGTCACTGTTCCTTAGGTGACCACAAAATATGCATTTGCTGCTATCCATTACCCCTCTTCTTTATAAATGGCAAGTTTAATCTGCAATACAAATTGAGTCTCCCATATTATTACACACATTAAAAAGAATTTATAGAGACTGTATTTTTTCTGCTAAGTCTGTTTTAGATAATGTTTTTGATGAACACTATTTTTTTCAAACAGCCTAACAACTACAGGTTTTCAGTTTGATGTTATACCACTGAAATTTATCTTCTAAAAGCAACAGAAGTTGGTAATACATTGCAGTAGTTCTTAGTTCTAATTGACAGAACTATCTTTTATGAAATAATTTACCAAACTCTAAATTCATATTAAACATATCAATAACATATCGATAATAATAATTTCATTTAACATCAATTGTAGTTGCAAAGTGAAAGAATACTGCTACATGTAGATCCAAATACAATGAATTTGTCTAAGATCAGTGTATCCACTGATTTTTAACAGATACATTAAAGTCAGTATTGATCTAGATCTAGAAAATATCACATTTTGATCAAAATCATAAAGACAAAAACTATCTGCTAAACAGTCCAGTTGGCATAGGTCGATATTGACTAAAATCTCAGACAAGCAGTATGACCTATAACTTCATGGTAACCTTAAGTTCTGAATACAGCTCTCTATAAATCAGTACACGGTATATGCAACAGATGCATATATATACCTACTGGTACTGAAAGCAGAGGTTGGTAATCCCTGAATGCGAGAATCCCTGAATAGAAGTGGAACTGAGCAAAGTACTTACCAGACCACAGATGAAGGCCATCAAAACCGTAAGAGTATAGGTCATCGCCAACACCATTGCCACCCCATCCTTCTCCTCCTCCAGGATAGGGAGCATAACCTGAAGTAGAAGCCCATCCAACTCGTAAATGTGTGGGTTCTGCCGTCAAGAATGGATCAACCTGATCAATTATTAATTCAAAGTACCACTTCTTGTATTGTGCAGAGCCCTCAGCAACACCCAAAAATATGTTCGGCCTTATGCTAAAAAAGAAAATATAATCCAGTTAGTGTAAAACATAAAATGTGGCATATGGGTTATATTGCTGTAAAATAGTCAAATTCACTTTGCAAATACGATACAAGTGATACCAGCCATAGGACTAGAGGGAATGGCCTCAAGTTGCACCAGGGGAGGTTCAGGTTGGAAATCGGGAGACATTTCTTCATCTGCTCAAGGGAAGGAAGGCTCTGCAGGAGGATCTGGATAGGCTGGAGCGATGGGCTGAGGTCAACTGCATGAAGTTCAACAAAGCCAAGTGCCGGGTCCTGCATCTGGGGCACAACAACCCCAAGCAGCGCTACAGGCTGGGAGATGAGTGGTTGGAAAGCTGCCTGGCAGAGAAGGACCTGGGAATACTGGTTGATAGACAGCTGAATATGAGCCAGCAGTGTGCTCAGGTGGCCAAGAAGGCCAACAGCATCCTGGCTTGTATAAGAAGCAGTGTGGCCAGCAGGTCTAGGGAGGTGATTGTCCCCCTGCACTCAGCTCTGGTGAGGCCGCACCTCGAGTACTGTGTTCAGTTTTGGGCCCCTCGCTACAAGAAGGACATGGAAGTGCTTGAGAGAGTCCAGAGAAGGGCAACGAAGCTGGTGTGGGGTCTGGAGAACAAGTCTTACCAGGAGCAGCTGAGGGAGCTGGGGTTGTTTAGCCTGGAGAAGAGGAGGCTCAGGGGAGACCTCATCGCTCTCTATAGGTACCTTAAAGGAGGCTGTAAAGAGGTGGGGGTTGGTCTATTCTCCCACGTGCCTGGTGACAGGATGAGGGGGAATGGGCTAAAGTTACGCCAGGGGAGGTTTAGGTTGGATGTTAGGAAGAACTTCTTTACTGAAAGGGTTGTTAGGCATTGGAATGGGCTGCCCAGGGAGGTGGTTGAGTCGCCATCCCTGGAGGTCTTTAAAAGACGTTTAGATGTAGCCCTTAGTGATATGGTTTAGTGGAGGTCTTGTTAGTGTTAGGACATAGGTTGGACTAGATGATCTTGGAGGTCTCTTCCAACCTAGACGATTCTGTGATTCTTCTCAGAAAGAGTAGTCAGACATTGGAACGGGTTGCCCAGGGAGGTGGTGGAGTCACCGTACCTGGGGGTGTTTAAGGAAAGTTTGGATGTGGTGCTTAGGGACATGGTTTAGTGGGTGATATTGGTGGTAGGGGGATGGTTGGACCAGATGATCTTGGAGGGCTTTTCCAACCTTAAGGATTCTATAAGCGTAGATGTCCACATTTTGCTTATAGTATTTAATTTGAGATAGGGACCCATTTTGTGACTTCATAAAGCTGCTGCAGAATTATCTCCTAAGGCATATGGTTCCATGCTTTGAAAAATTTATAGTTAAAAGATGAATAACAAGATCATAAAAAAAAAATAGGAGTTAGGCTGCTAGGAAATCAAATGCCTCTTAAATCATAAAGTATCTCACACAACGTTTACATGCTCCATAATAATTATTAGATAGAGCCATACTCTGCTTTGAATGAGAAGTAAGCAATTTTTACCTTTCCAATTAATGTCAATACAGATCTTACTATTATTAACAATTCCTACTTGACCACAGTTTCCAGAGTAATTGCCATATTTGCAGTAAAAATGGATTTTTAAGAAGTTATACATAAACATGTCCTATAACGTGTGTCTCAATACTGAAAAATGCAAAACATGTCTTAGGTTACAGTATTTTTGACAATTATAGAAGACATTTAAGTTCATTTTTTTCTAACAATAAAACATGTCACAATACCTTGTCACATCATTAATCAAACGTGTTTGCAAGAGTAAGTCTCTTCTAGGCAATAGATTGTCACAGATCAAATTTTGATTGGCACGAACCGCAACTCCATTACAGACACAGAGAGAGCAAAGCACATCGAGAACCTGAAAGACGAAATCAGAAGAAAGTTGGGTAAAGGCTTTTATTATATACACTGTAGTTCAGTTTTTAACTAACAACTACATTAATCTACATTCAGAATAGACCTAAAGGAAGGAATATAATAGGCATCATCATTATTTTTTCTAAATACTCTTTTTATATATGGACTGAGTATAGTCTATATTACTGATGGTGGATATCAAACATTTGTGGAACACACATTCAGAACAGAGGGTTTGCAAAATGCAAATAAATTTCCTTTGAGATTTCTTATTCTCATTTCTATTATAAAATAGCAAGGCTATTACAGCTGCTTGTCAACTCTTCACAATATCTTTTTTTACAAACAATTATTTGAGAAATTTCCTGTGGCCCAAATAAATTAGTGGACAACTCTAAGCAGCAGTTCTCAGACTACTTAGGAACCTGTTCCGAAAGCATGCTTTCAATAAGATATTGAAAACCCATTTATATTTTAAATTAAAAGCATTTAAAAGAATTTAATATGAAGCAAAGCAGAGTTTCAGAAAGATCTAATTCTAAAGCTTCAGCTCTCTTTTTTGGTCACAGTCTGGAAAGTGAAAGATTGAATAACTGTCCAACAAATTACTGGTTAGGACAGAGTTTTGAGCAAAAAGTTTTGGAAGGGAGAACGCAGCAACATAGTGTTGCTAAGGAACACAACTTCTCACCTTTGCAAGAAAAACAGAGAAGCTTAAAGATGCATTTGAGCTCTGACATATAGTCACTGAGCAAATAGCCAGAACGGTGTAAACTGTAATAAATTAACTCCAAGATACAGCATCATCTT
The DNA here is from genome assembly GCF_040182565.1 of Anser cygnoides. Lineage (NCBI taxonomy): Eukaryota > Metazoa > Chordata > Aves > Anseriformes > Anatidae > Anser > Anser cygnoides. The sequence goes on along the minus strand of NC_089877.1, from coordinate 27,124,927 downwards.
CACACTGCTGATTACCACTGTGAAAACTGTTGCCCAACACAAATAGCAGCAGAACAAAACATTTATGTTAGCCATTCCTGTCCTGTCTGGTTCTGAAGAACTCTGGATCACAAAGCAGCAAGCTACTCTACCCAGGTACTTACAGACACCAGTGAACTTCATTTTCTCAGCTAATACAAAATTATAGGTACAACTTTTTTTGACTGGTTATCCATATTTATTAGCTTTTCATGCATATTGCTATATTTGAAACAGAAAAGCAATTAAACGTTACACTTTTTTTTTTTTTTTTTTTTAAATCTCAACAAAGCAATTTTGCAAACATACTTCCAGGTTATTTTATTCCTTTGAAGATACTAGTATCATGTATTTCCATGTACACATTTCCCTGTTTTTTTGTTTGTTTTTGTTCCTTATCAATCACTGTAAGCTTATCAATACATCCTCAGATTTTCCAAACGTACCTTGTAATTGCGCCCATGTTTATCCAACAATGAAATAATAGATTTTATATGCTCCTCAGCTATTATATTTAAAGCTTCTGGGCTTTCAATCAAGATACAGTGCAACACTTCCAAAATACCTGTATGAAGACCACAGTAAAAATGTTGCCATTAAATCACCTGCACAACTGAACATAATCCAAAAGTTCAGTAAATAACAGGGTATCTTAAGAGACACTGTTTCTTCTCCAGTCTAAAAAGAGAATGAAAACACTTTCAAAGAGTATTGATATGCCTATGATGTAAGCTACATTAGACATCAATGCTTTATGTATCTGTTGCTTTCTGATTTATTTTGAAAATAGCCATGATTTAAAAAGCATTTAAGAAAAATGCAATTTAAACTCCTTCCTTTCAATAAGGCAGGTAAAGGTTTTAGTAGGGAGCATTGTATAGTATTTTGATATTTTGTTGAACACTGCAATATAAAAAAATATCTCTAAACAATTCTGTTATTTGCAGTTGTGCCCACAAACAACTTTGGTGTTACTTAAGAGCAATGGGACAATAGTCTTGATACTTTCTGAAAATTCATCAATTTACTGAAGTCAAATTCAACATTGATTGGACGTGGTATTGCACATACCATATAAATGGAGAAAAAAACAAACAAACACAAAACTGCTTGTTTAAATATAACACTTTGCTTAATAATAATTAAAAAAATAAAATCCAGATACAGTTTATTTTCTAACGCATGCTGTTTTCAAGCAAAACTGCTCTGACAAATATCACGCACAACATCTGTATGCAGTGTATTGAGAGTTAACTTAATAATAAAAGTAAGTCTCACCTGAGGAAGATTCTAATCTGTCCAATTTACTTATTAGCCAATCAAGGTTACTGGAAAATTGAGTACAATTGTTTCTGTTGCCACGAATGAGGGCAGCTGAAAAGAAATCCACAAGTTATAATTTTATAACAGTAGATTTTTTTTTAATTACTAATGTTGATCATATGTAATTTAACATTTTTAAAATAACTTCACAACAAAATAAACAAATACTAAATACATGTGTGTTATGGTAACAAAGAACTAAGATTTTCACTAATTTGACTATCAGCAACTGACAGTTTCTTAAGAGCATGCAACTTTTGAAGTTGACGGGGTCTACTGGATAAACCAAAATTTCAGCAAAAATACATTTTATCTCTGTTTTATTTCATTGCTACATTTACTTTTTTTTTTTTTTTTTTTTTTTTTACTCCTATCTCTGGTTAGTTATAGAAATTATCCACCACTCTTGTTCAGTGCAACTGTTAAGCACTGTCATGACCAATAGGTTGAAACAGTTCTATTTCCTACCAATGAGTGGGAAGTTTACACTCAAGCACAGGTTGGGTACTGTTCTTTAGCCCTACCTTCTGCTTAAAACCTGATATAGATTGGATAGCTTTTAGTCTTCAGTAGCACAAAACACAATGTTATTTGACTGCACTTTGAAATTTCATTAGCAGTTGAATGTTATAAGCAATAGAAACTTCTTTATTCTAGAAGTTATTACAGATCATTGAAATATAACAAAAAGCCTTTTGTATAAAACTGTCAAGGATTTTTATTATGAAGCATTAACTTAACATTTATTACAACAGAACAATCATGTCCAAACTGTACCTGCAGAAGAAAATCAAGATGATATCTGTAAAGGCCTACAGAGCACTAAAGAGTTTTCATCCTACTTTTCTTTAAACTCTTAAGACTGCAGTAAAAGGCAGGCAATGACATTTCATTACTTTCTTAAGAAATCAGAAGACTTCCTCAGAAGCACCTGCATTTCTGCACTACTCATGATCCCTGTGAATCTCATGCTTCAAAGCACCACTTCTAGTGTGTCTTCCTCATATTCAGATGGAACTGCTGCATTTCAGTTTGTGCCCTTTACTTCTTGTTCTATCACGGGTTACTCTTGAAAAGAGTCTAGACCCATTGTCTTGACACTCCCTTAAGATACTTAAATACATTACTAAGATCCCCTCTCAGCCTTTTCTTCTCCAGGCTAAACAGGCACAGCTCTCTCAGCCTTTACTCATGGAGGAGGTGCTCCAGTCCCTTAATGATTTTAATAGTCCTCCTCTCTCTAGGATCTCCATGTCTCTCTTGTACTGGGGAACCTAGAACTGGACACAGCACTCCAGATTTGGCCTCATCATAGCTGAAGACAGGGAGGATAACTTTCTTGGCCTGCTGGTAACACTCTTCCTAATGCACCCCAGGATACTACTGGCCACGGCCAACAAGAGCACATTTGCTGGCTCATGGTTAACTTGTTGTCCACCAGGATTCCCAGGTCCTTCTCTGCAGAGCTGCTTACCAACAGCTCAACCCTCAACCTGTATTGATGCATGAGGTTATTCTTCCCTAGGTGCAGGAGCCCGCATTGCCTTTGTTGAATTTGATGAAGTTCCTCTCCACCCAACTCTCCAGCCTGTCCAGGTCTCTCTGAATGGTGTGTCAGCCGCTCCTCCCAGTTTTGTATCATCAACAAACTTGCTGAGGGTGCGCTCTGTACCTTCATCCAGGTCATTGACAAGTAAGTTGAACAGGACTGGTATAAGTACTGACCCCTGGGGGACACCACTAGCTACAGGCCTCCAACTAGACTGAGCTGCTGATCACAGTCTCAACTCTGAGCTCAACTCTGAGCTCTGCCACCCAGCCAGTTCTTAATCCACCCCAATGAACTCTGTTTTCTGTAGTAAGTATCAGTAAATATATGGAAGAAATTCTATAACTTACATGACAGAATGAATGACACACAAAGTACTCTTCTTTGGTAGTGAAGCAACAAGTAAAATATAAAGAATACATATCCTGTTTTTTTAACTTCAGTGGAATAATCAAAGAACTTACCTAACAATTTGTAAAGGAGATTTAAAATTTCTTTCCATGTGGTACCATTTTCTTCTCTGGCAATTTCTGCAAAATGAGCTGCACTGTTGGAGTCATTTAAACGATCAATGCAATTCAAAACTAGTGCCAGCATGCCCTATATACATAAAACAGAGAGGAAAAACAACTATATATGAAAAAAGCATGTGCTGTCCTTTTAATATTTTTTTCACTGTTCTTTTAAAAATTGCATTATCTTAGTTTAAAAAATGACTGTGCTTATAAGATATGAATATGTATTTTTCTATATCAAAACCACCTATTGTGGAGAATGATTCTGTAACATTCCTTACTCAGCTGAGTGTCATAAAATATAAGGAATAAAACAAAGCTGACAATAAAGGCTTTTATTTTTTTTGCAAATAGAATCTTTTTTTACATAAAATCTTCCTTATATAGAAAAAAAAACAATTTATACACAAAGGAACTTTACTTAATTAATAACGGTGGAAATTTTGCTGGCCAATAAAATATCTGTAAAACAAAGTTGTTAAAATACCAGAACAGATTTTTAACTTCAGTTTGGTTTGAGACTAAAATGACACTGAAAACCTGCAAGGAATTCAAATACGGCTAAAAATATTGTAAATTATACTTCCTATTTATAAAGAAGCATAATTATTCTGATTTCAGAAAGCAGCAATTCTAGAATTATGTAATACATATCTTTCACTAAAGCTAACCTTTTCCCAATTTCTAGACATGAAAAGTTCCTTTTTTATACCACGGTGGACAGGCAAGACATCAGAAATAACATCTATCATTCATCCAAGTTTTATTATTCATTTGGAGCATCAAGGATGTGTAAATGTGTAGAGAGAAGAATACTTTTTTTTTTTTTAATCACTATAATTTCTTTTAACAATAGCACCTGTTTAAGGATGCTTAGAAGCATTAAGACCAAATTTTATCAGAGAATTTGTGGCCTGTGAAAAGTATGGAAGTCAAAAATACATAACAGCAAGTTATCATATGGCATTACAGTCCATTACATATACACACACATCTGAATGATAATGTTTAGATTCCTCTCAATGTTTGTGACATTTAACATCAAAATACGGTAACAAATCCTTTCTCTGTACCTCTTCTTTGAATAGATTTTGTCTGTTTTTCAGTGACCGAAGCTTGCTTTGTTTATCCTCGTGTTCCAAGTCTTCTTCAGGAGGCTGGAAGTAAGTAATCAGGTCTTGCAGAGTCTGAGCCATCTCCTCAACAGGCAGGGCGATGGGTGATAGTGTTCTGTTGTTTCCACTAAGGAAATCAAGAATGACATAGACTGGCAGCATTATTCATTTTCACACTAATTTACAGTGTAATGGAACAGCCTATTTTCTGTTCATATCTAAATCAAGTCTTTTTATACATAGAACATATGTATATGAACAACAGTTGATCTGAATTGCAAACCATTCAAACATCTATTGTTCAGGTGTTCTATACTCAGAGATTCCTGAACTGGAATCACATTTCCTCTTCTGCAGTGACTTAAAGTGAGAGTAAGATTAAAAAAAAAAGAAGAAAAAAGAGAAAAAACAAAGTAAGGAAGAAGACAGATGAAAGATAAAAGATGTAGCAAGGTCATTTTTTACAGTAATATATATTGTTTAGATGCTTTAAATCCTATTGATGTTACAGGTGCATTTTACAGATGGCCTAAAATGTTAGCAGTTATTGCAGCTGTACACCCCCACTTGTCTAGATGAAGAATGCAAAAATAGCTGGTAATCCTAACCATTAATTAGTTGCTTCTGTATCTGTTCTATATAGGAAGTAAAAAAGCTGGGATTTAAAAATATAAAGCATTTCAGGGAATCCCAACTGTCAGTAAAATAATGTCTCTTTCCCGTTCAAGCATTTGCTCAAACAATCTTGGATGACAGCCCCATTTTTTAGGGTCTGACTCACTATTATAGGTAGTGTAATCTAGGAGGAGCTGACTGATAGCTGAGGTGGCTCTTTTTTTATATCTTCAGCACAGGAATTAAAAAGAAGTAGTGTAGTCCTTTGTGAGTAAGTAATGTCATTTTAAACACACTAGCATACAGTGTTCTGTGGAAGCAAATTCTTAAATGTAAACTCTTTTTTTTTTTTCGTGTATTAGGAAGCAACAGAAGGATAACTACTTGATTATCACATTGAAAACTTCTGCCAAGCACTGTGAAAAAATAGCTTCCTAAGAACTACATATATCCTTAATTACTTTATTGTGTACTCTTCCATGTTATCTCAGCAATTATAAATGAATATGCATTGACACCAAACTGTGTTTTACCCCAAAAATTCTCAGATAAAAACATATCATATAGAAGAGATATAGTAAGAGATATAGTGAAAGAAACATGGAACTTTCACTGAAGCAAAGATCGTTGTCTTGCTGTTTGTTGGAGTCATTGTCCTTTAAGTATATTAGTGTAAGATAAATGTTATAAATAATTATAACAATTATAGGGAAAGGAGATATAATTATATCATACAATTATAAAGGAAAGGAGAAAAAATGTAACAAGATAGCATAATAAAATTGTGCTTTAAAATGTACCATAATTTCAAACTAGCATAGCTAAAGGTGTTATTCAAAAGGACAAATACAACTACATATAAAAGTTATATATCAGTTTTCAAAATACTTTCCTTCACTAGCTGAATACTAATGCCTTTATCAGAACAATTAGTTTAGAACTATTTCTATGTAAAGTTTCAAAGTTATTGATAACTAAGATTTGTTGAAATTAAGCTCTACTGATTAGTTACAGAAAACATTCTGAATAACAAGCAAGGGCCTTAACAAGCAAGATGATATACAGCACATGAACAGAGCCTTTTGAACACAAAACACACTCCAAGATGATGGAAAAAATTAAGCTGAAGCAAGTGCATTAATAGGGTGAAAGAAAGTCAATTTTGACTCAGAAAATTTATTTCATCCATAATATTGTTTAAGTAGAAGCTTGAATCCAGAAAACCAAACTAGGGATGAAATGTCATAAATACAGTATAATTTCTTGCTGAACATGTTATTTGTTCATTAAGATTCAAGATCTCATGAGGACAAAGGATCTTCTTTCAGCAACATATAAATTTAGATAAAATGATATTAATGTCTAGCACATTTGTTTTGTTATCGGCTGAGATTATACCTTTCCATGGAAAGAAAGGTATTATGTTGCAATGCGTGGCAAGGATATTAAGCAACTACTTACCAAGCACGGCCCTTTATATAACCTTCTTGATGAATCAAGATTATGATAAATCAAATTTATGTCTTATTAAATTGTTTAATTCCCCTAACTTTTTAATGTCCTTTGTAGTAATGATTCTGTGCTTAGGGTACTCATATATTGCTTGTTTAACAACAACCAAGTCTCCAAGGGCATTGGTGTTCTGATCTGTGGAAACAGTTATGACTGTTTCCACATTAGGTTTGACTTCTATTATACAGTTAGTGGAACAGTCCAATCCCAGATAATTTGTATTGAGGTGTAATTACTAACTCCGTTGCTGTCTTTTGAAAGACGGCAATGGAGTTAGTTAGAAAGATTTGAAAGAAAAAATATTCAGAAGGTAATTCTACTGATTCTAGTCTAATCAAATTTAGAATCAATAATAATAATAATCAATATTTATCAATAATAATTTTAGAATCAAAACTTGAGTTATTCCTTTTAATCAGATACAGTTGCTGTTTCTCTGCTGAGATGCTCTTACTGATTTTGCATATTCTTAAATCTATTTCACTGCATATATATGTGTCAGTTTAAACCACAGATTTACGTGACAGAAACAAGTTAAGATGTTGTTCTTTGTATCTTCTCAGCTGATGCTTTGCCTTTTGCCCTAATTGTTCTTACTGCAGATAATCCATCATACAGAATACAGTTCACCAGAGAGGTCTGCCTTCTCCTCTGGTCTGTAAGTCTTCCAAATACCACAGGGGTGACAGAGACTTAGAGAGTCAAGAGGATGGATGATTAAAAAGGTACAAGTAAAATGCTGCAGCCAAGATACTAAAGGTAATAAAGGGGTATTCTCCTTCCAGATATGCAGAAATCTATTTTGTGTCTCCTTCCATTGCTGATGTGTAAGGACTTGGGGCTGCTATGATTTCACAGAAAAAATCATAGAATCATAGAATATCCCAAGTTGGAAGGGACCCATAAGAACCATCAAGTCTGCAAAGGACCACCCAAAAATCAAACCATACATCCAAGAGCATTGTCCAAATGCTTCTTGAACTCCGGCAGGCTTTATGCCAAGACCACTTCCCTGGGAAGCCTGTTCTGGTGCCTGATCACCCTCCCCGTGAAACACCTTTTCCTGATATCCAACCTGAACCTCACCTGTCATAGCTCCATGCCATTACTTCAGGTCCTCTCACTGTCCCCAGAGAGCAGAGCTCAGCGCCTGCCCCTCCCCTCCCCTCACGAGGAAGCTGCAGGCCGCCATGAGGCCTCCCCTCCATCTCCTCTTCTCTGGGCTGAACAAACCAAGCGACTTCAGCCACTCCTCATACCTCTTGCTTTCTACACACTTCACTATCTTTTCAGCCCTCCTTAGAACACTAATAGTTATATATCATTTTCACATCCTTTTATTATCCTTTTGTCCTCTGTGATGCCCAAAACTGCACATAGTATTGGAGGACTGGAGGTGACACTGTAGCAGCGCAGAGTAGGGCAGGTCAATCCCTTCCCTTGGCCAGCTAACAATGCAATGCTTGAGAAACCTGAGCATATGTATGGCCCTTCTGTCTGCCATGGCACACTGTTGACTCATGTTCAACTTGCTGTTGACCAAAATCCCCAGATCCCTTTCTGCAGGGCTGCTTTCCAGCCTTTCGCCCCCCAGCCTGTACATACAGCAAGGGCTACCCCTTCCCAGATGCAGAATCTGGCACTTGCCCATGCACTTTCATACTGTTGGTGACTGCCCAGCTCTCTTACTTGGTAAGATCTCTCTGCAAGGCCTCTCCAACCTCGATGGAGTCAACAGCTCCTCCCAGTTTAGTATCATCTGCAAACTTGCCAAAAAAACGTTCCAAACACTACATCCAAATCAGCTTTGAAAACATTGCAGAGAACTGGCCCTAGAATGCTGCCCTGCAGAACCCCACTAGTGACTGGCCACCAGCCTGATGTAACTCCATTTACTATAACCCTATCCTGTTCTATTCTATTCTGATCTTGACAGTAGAGTAAGCATCTATTTTCCTTTCATGTGGTTTGACAAATTTGAATAAAGTTAACTACAGTATTCAGTTTACCAAGACAAATAGAAGATAAGAACTCTTTTCTGAATATTCTCAAGTTTAATTTACTGTGAATACTTACTAAAGAATTATCCTGTAATCATTTGGCATCTTCGAACTAGATTCTGGTCCAGTTTCAATCTGGCATCGAGGTATTGGATTTCATCTAAAGAGTCTTAAATAAGCTGAGCTTTATCTATTTAATGGCAGTACTCATCAAAATGACAAATCAGTAAAAATAAATTGATAACAGCTGCTAAATATAAATATTTGAAAACTGGAAGTAAGGATTTTGTTAGAGAAATTTTTCTCATTTCAGAATATTTAAAACAAACAAAAATTATTGTATACAAGATGGTAACAACTACCTTAAAAACTGGCTGAATAAGCTTGTAGTATTGCGAATGATTCGAGCAGCCTGGGATTCTTCATGCTGACATCTTTGTAAGGTTAGACCATCATCCATATGGCCTTCTTGGTGCAATATAACCTATTGAAAGTCAGTAATTATCAAAACCATGATTTTAAAAACCTTTAGTACTTTTAAATTCTTGTAACATTTATTTCAATATTGTACTGAAAAGAGTAATTGCATATATACTGAGCTACTACGTTGTGCTCACTCTGAATACCTATTTATTAATTAATTACAAATTTGTCAGTTTCACATAAAAGTTATTTGGCGATGACATGACAAGAACTTTCATTATTTCTATATTCTGTCTGTTAGGGAAAGATTGTCACTACCTTAAAGCATCATTCACTAAAGGATTCATACACAAGAAGACTACTGACAAGAAAATCAAGCTGGAGTGACAAACATCATGAAAATTACAATGCAGCTAATGGAGCAACAGCATTTACTAGTAACTCCTGATTCATATAACTGTTCTCTACACATTGTGTTGGATTATTAAGAGAACCAGATGTAAATGTCATAGGAACATCAAGCAATAGCAGAGATCTTTCATTGGGTTGTCAACTTTCCCTTTAACTAAATACCTAATTCCACAAAAAAGCTGGCATAATTTTAGACACCACATAAAATAAACCTTGATTGTTGAGTCATTAAAATTCTGTACCACTTTTTAAAGAATAAAATGTGAGTTATCCTACTGCTTTGACCAAAAGTTAAGCTACTGAACTCTCACTGAAAAATATATATTTTTAAGCTTTGAGGTAGTCAAAATTTGCTGGCCAACATCCTAGTGAGCTGAGTAATTCTGTAGGCACTGAATAGGTATGGAAAGAACATAATCAATGTTATACTAATGGTTACTGGCACAAAAGGAAAGGTGATTTACCAATAGCTTTCTTTCATACTGGCATGTAGGTATACCAAAGCACTGTAAGTGATGCTTTTTTGGATACCACAGAATCCATGGAAATATGATGGAGAAGACTAGGAAGACACTTTTAAATGAGTATACTGATAATTTTACCTTAAAGGAGAATAATTTATGTATCAGTCATATTTAGTTCTGTTCAAGCACTTCTTTATATATGGTTATGCTGTGTGTGACTGTTAGCTGAAATACCACTGTTCAGATAACAAAGGGTCTTGAGGTCTCTTAACTGAACAATCACTAAAGAAATCTTGTTCACACACAATTAATAAGAAAACACACATCAATCTGATAATGTTTCCTCAGGTTGTTGTATGTAGCTCTAGATTCTGGAAAGGACCTTACAGGAATGGAAACATTTGAGATAGGATATTAACAGTATCACAACTTGCAAATAACTTTACATTCAACACCACACATCTGACAAAAGACTTAGTCTTCTTAAATAAGAAGTACATCAGGGAAGAGATGAGTCTGTTAAGGGCCTAATCTCCCCTATTTCTTTGACCAAGAAAAATGTAACTACCAGGATGACTTTGCTCACTGGAAAATGGAAAAAGTACCCTTTAGTTCAGGACAGCATCTGATGTCTCATACAAGATACAAGTTGGTTTTGCTTCTTGCAAAAATAAGGTATTTCTTGATCTTCCTTGGGTACAGAGGCACATTAAAAAAAAATGCAGACCAGCTTGAGAAGTATTATATTGATTGAAAGCAACAATCACCTCACAGAATGATGGTGGAAGATTAATACCAAGATATGTCTACACTTTTACTGTAGAAAAATTAATTTGACATGAAATTTAAAGGAGAACATATATCCAAACTTGCTTACAGTCTTTTACCTTATTTTGCAGAGGACAAAAAAAAAAAAAAAGTTTCTTGCCTCCGCAGGCATATCAATTACAGGAAGCAAGAAGGTTTGAGTTTTCTTCTGTTAGAAGGCACTTAGCATGAGAGAATTTTCCAGGCGAGGGGGCAACAAAAGATTTAGAGCCTTTGAATGTGAATGAAACACTTTGAAAGGAGAATAAAAGTGACAGGCAATTATGGAGGTTCTTTGGAGCTGCTGAGCAGAAAGCTGGAAAAAAAAAAAACAACTAAACCTCACAGGTTAACTATTGCAAAATTCTTCCCTGAGTATAGAGGAAGAATCTACATACTGCTTTCACAAGAAGCAAAATGGGACTCTGGTGTGACAGAATCCCATAACCAATGCTGGCATGGCAAATGAAGAGAGTATCATTGTGTGTGTAAGTCTCTTAATAAGAAAATACTTAATGACTCTGGCACACAAAGAATTTCCGTGATCAGCCGCGCTGCTGAGAAGAACTGAAGGGAATGGGCACCCACTGCCCTCTTGTGACTATGCATGCTGTAAATGAGATTACACCTTTTACAAGGCATCCAATGTAGTTTATTCTTCAAGAATAAGGTTACCTTAAAGAAAAATACTCTGTCAGTCATGCATACTTTCTAGGACTGCTCTATTAAATAATGCAAAATGCTCACAGAATCACTGACAACATACTGAATAAAGATCATATTTGCTTAAATAAAATTTTAATGTTGAAAAAGTTGAATAAAATAACGGGGAAACATCTTTGGGATTTCCTTGCATTTTCTACAGCTGCAAGGATTATAATTACTTCATAACTTATGATTTTTTGTTATTCTGGATTTCCTACAAGGATCTCTTTTATCATTCATGAGTAACACCATCACATGAAAACACAAATTAAAACCACGATCCTGCTTACTACAACCACTAGTGGGCATGTACAGAAATCCACATCCTTTGTAGATTGACTACTTTTTCTCAGAAAAGCAAGTATTGTCGTAAAAGAAAGTATTTATAATTACCACATTCACAGGAAGGTTAAAAAAAAAAAAAACAAAAAAAAACAACCACCACCACCACCATCAACAACAAGAAAAAAAACAGGATAGACTAAAACTGTTATGCAACTAATATTCATTCTACAAATAACTAATAATTGAAACAAACAAACAAGCAAACAAAAAACATTACCTTTCTTTTCAAGAGACCTAAACGTGCTGATTTAGCATCCTGCGCTTTATAAGTCAACCATAAAGCACTGGCCACATGTTGAACAAAACAGACTGAATCACCGTACTTTATTTCTGGGACTCCCATTCCATCAATATCACGTTTAAGAGTGGAATCCTGTTTTTCTTTTAGCTCCTAGGAACGTAAAATGAAAGTTCATGAAACAAGATAACCCATTGAATTCTACACTGAACAACATTCCAAAATTATGAACTCTGTCAAATTAGTCAGTATCTAACTGATTAAATATCATTTCAAATTTGAAGTAACAGCATTTTCACTGAAATATCAAGTAAAAATCATTACTGTGTAAATATTTATTAAAAAAGATAAATGCTTAAACTGAACTAAATAATTAACCTAACCTAATCAGTCACTAATCGTTGACTTAATTAAGGTCTCAGTTTAGTAGAGTCTGAAGAACTTTATATTATTAAATTTTTCAAATTTTAGCTTAAAAATTAAGAAGAAAAATGTGCAGAAACATATTTTGAAATGTAATTAAAATATTTTTATGCTAGATGATTTTTTGCTTATAACTATTGTATGCAGATAAAAACTTCACTTGGAATGATGCTTCTATATTTCAACAACCAGCAAAGAAAAAATATTACCTTTGCAAATCTGTAACATGTGGTTTTACATTTATTTTATTTATTAATTTATTTATTATTTTTTAAATTTATTTTATTTTTCTACGTTTATCATCTTTGTAAGAGGAAATGGATTCTTTCAAATCTCCATTAAAGCCACTTCAATGCTTGGCTAGAACACCCAGTACAGTTTGTAAGCCCAAGTTTATAAAGAAAGTACATTTTTTTACAATAAAAAAGTTTTCCTTTCAAAACTGAACTCAGCAGGAAATTCTATAATAGCAAATTAGGGATGTGCATGAATGTTTGTGGTTAAACAAAAAAATAAGTAATTAGATTATTTTTTTCCCATTATTCCAAGTCCTCTGATGGACAGAAGTGTAAATTGTTGCTAATTTGTTCCGAAGTAAACAAAACATGTTAGACATTGATATATAGTTTACATTATTGTATGTATAACAGGTTTTCTTATTTCATTATAGTTCAGTGAATGTTTAACATCTGTGGAGTAAAAAGAAATTCTATCATAACCACGCTAATCCACTTCCATTTAAATGGAATTTAGCTGGCATATTTCAACAATATTTTAGCGGAAACAGACAGTATTATAATGCCAAGATGAAGTAGAATGAAATTACAATACATTCCTTGGGGATACCATTACAATATCAAGACAATGTGGAAATTATGTCACATCACGTTTATATGGACTATACTACCACATACACATAAAGATGAACCCTTTCAATACACATGTACAGTAAGGTCATTAAGTAATGAAGAAAACAAGAAAACAGCACAAATTCATTAACTGTCAACAATTAATTACATAGCTTTACATAGCCCCCTGAAGATTAAAGCATTTTTCTCTGTGTCAAAAATCAAGCAATATCAATTAAGCTACTGTTTTTTTAAAGAAAAAGTGATATTGATTCTGAGAGGAGAGGAGGGGAGGGGAGGGGAGGGGAACGGAGGGGAGGGGATTTTTCAAATTTCAGAATGTTTTTAGGGGTATGAAGGCACTTTAAGCAATAGAGCATAAATTTCTCTTCCTGATGTTTTGTTCTTTGTGCTCTGTCCAGTTTCTCTAGGATTTTAGCCAAGTCATTTGATAGCAGTGTGCAAAGAGAGGGAATGTTTTCTAATAGCCAAAGTATAGTCATAAAAAGATCAATGGGAGTGGAGAGAAATAAAAAAGAATAAAAGTAAGAATTCTTAACTTGATATTTGTACCTATCTTAGCAGCAAAACTCCCAACCTTTTTCTCCTTCAAAGCCCTCTCTTCACAGCCTATTATGTGTCTAACTCCCTGAAGCCATGAATGAATCAAGGTGAAAAAAAAATAAAATCAAATTGAGGGTCTGGAAGATGTCAAAGGAAAAATAGCAACAGCAACAGAAGAAAAAAAAGAACAAATTAACTTGGGGGCAAAGCTGACAAAAATATGCAATGTTCACAAGTAACTTAATATACTAGAAGAAAGACATGATTCAGAAAATGGAAGAATTCCTACTGATGGCAAGTAAGGAATGGCAGTATGAATGGGACAAAGAAATAAAACTCAGCTTTACAATGATTTTTCAAGAGTGTTCTTGAAAAAGCATAGTAAGGAAAGCGTCCTTGATACTTCAAGGGCTTCTTTACCTACTCCTAAAAATGGTTAGACAACCTGACAGCTGAACTCTTACTAAGACTGACCTATGCTCTCAAGTTCAAATTGTATCAAATTATTGCACATTATTATTGTGTTAAAAGTACTGCCATAGGCAGAACCTATTTAACAAAAGTAAAAGACATAAAGTCAACAAATATAAGAGGACTGATACACTGACCTTAAAGTGAACCTGTCTTGCTGGTATGTTTACTATAATTTGTATACCCTACTGTATACGTTTCTGCACACCAGTAGCCAAGAAAAGAAAAGAAAAAGGGTAATTTTAGTTTTACCTTCTCCTTTCTTCTCCCATATCAAATAAGTAGAAAAAGTAGTTTAATACAGTATTTGAAAGATTGCAAATTTTTAGTGTACTCAGATGAATAGCTGAATGTTGTAAAATTTATCTGGAATGCATAATATTTTAAGACGACTTTAAAATATTATACCTTTAACATTGAGAAATATATGTAACTATATGCAACAAAGATAATGGAGACATAAAGACAAATTTGTATGGTAACTACATCCATGTGGAGGACCAAACAAACTCATTTCCTGAGTGATATGTCTTCTTGACAGAGTATTACAAAATCTTAGCAGTTTTTAACTACTCACTTCAGAAAAGAAAACTGAGGACCCTCCTTTTTATTTCTGGGAAGCAATGTTTTTTGTGACTGGAAGACTCAACAGGCTTATCAATTCCAAGGAGAAGTTTATGCTTTAAAATGATACAACTTTACTACCATTTTAACACAAATTATGTAAAAACATTCATAACTTACGTGCTTACTTGGAAATGATAACTGTAAAATTTGAACTTACAAATAAATAATTGAACATTTAGCAACTACAGTATGTGAAGGACTCTATAATACTTATCATCTTGTTTCAAAAACTAACTAAATTTATGATAACTACTAAACTATTACGACATCCTAATGCCATCTTGAGCCCCTAAGATAGCTACATGTTGGCAGTAATATTAAAATGATATCAAATCCTTCTGCATGAGTCATCTGTGACTTTTGAATGTGTTAGAATGTTACTTACTCAGACTACACAAATAATTTCTTCATTGTCAGTTGTATATATAATCATGGAAATAAAATATGAAATGTCAAATATTAATTCTGGGCTATGACAGCTTTCAAAGAAACAAACATTTTTAAATATGCTCTTGTTCTTCACTTTGTTTATTCTCAAAGAAATTTAAAGCAGAATCAAGGTTCTGCTCAACAGAGTACACTGAGCCAAGTACTGTGCTGGAATGAGAACATCCCATTTCAAAACAGGATTCCATCTGGTGTATGGAAACTGCTCTCCGTGGTCACAAAGCATTACACTGTTAACTGTTGCCCTACAATATAAAGGTTGACATTTTAAAAGTTTGTCAAAAACAAAGCTCATATTAAAGCCAACAACAGGCATAATTTTGTTGTGTTTTTTTTTTTTTTTTTTTTTTTTAATTTAGTTGGCAGTAATTTGCAGTAAACAGACACGTATTTCATATGCTATTTTCATTCAAATTGGCACCATAAACCAGTATGTTCTCTCAATGTCTCTTTACTGTATTCTTTCACTTTTTTAAAAAGCTCCATTTTACTCTTATTTATGTAAGGATGGAAAACTCTAATTTAAATTTATAATTTAAAGTATCTATTCTGATTTCCAGTGCTGTCTGACAAAAGGAAACAAAACAGTGAAAGTAGGTATTTTATGAATGCTATCATCAAAGGTTTTGAAAAGCAAGGAAAACAAGACTGCTGAAGTAGTATAAAAAATACTGAAGATAAAGGTACACCGTTTCAGCAGGAGGGTCTCTATAGCAACTGTTGAAAAAATGAGACTTTAAGGTATGTGTTAAAAAATCCTGGGAAGCCTTGGTATTTGGTATACTCCACTTAGCTCTGCCTATAGGCAAGGAGAATCTCTCTTTTTCTATAAAATCTCTTTTGCTGGCTTCCAAAAAGAAAGAATGGGGAAATAAAATATTTCCTTTTGAATACTGCACAGCAATGTATATTCTGAGCGATCTGGTCTGAATTCAGCGTTAAAACCTACTTGGAAGAGAATCACAGAATGGCCGTGGTTGAAAGGAATCTGAAGATCATGTAGTCCAACCCCCAAGGTTGGACTGGATGACTTCCAAGGTCCCTTCCAACCTGAGTTATTCTATAATTCTAAAGGGCAAACAGCCAGGTATTCCAGCGCATTTAAGGATCTGTACACAGCTGGCTAGGAAGTTATTAGTTATCTTGAAATGTCCTTTAATTCATGTCATATTTGCTCTAAAATGACCTTAAAGGAGGCTATAGCAAGGTGGGAATCTCTCTCTTCTCCCAAGCACTAAATGATAAGAGGAAATGGCCTTAAGTTGCGCCAGGGGAGGTTTAGGACAGATATTAGGAAAAATTTATTCACTGAAAGAGTTGTGAAGTATTGGAACAGGCTACCCAAGGAAGCAGTTGAGTCACCGTCCCTGGAGGTATTCAAAAAAGGTGTAGATGGGGTGCTTAGTGGTATGGTGGACCTGACAGTGCTAGGTTAAAGGTTGGACCAGATGATCTGAGAGGTTTTTCCAATCTAAATGATTTTATGATTTTATGATTCTATCATATTAAGGTACAGCCACATGAAAATACTTCTTGATTGAGGTAATGAACAAGAGAAAACTGTGACAAATGTTTACAAAGAATAATGTACAGAAATTAAAAGATAATCACACTTGCATATATCCAATATAACCATTAGTTCTAAGTTTTTTCCCCCTCAATCTATATGTAATCAGCACTAATTTCTTTAGGTTGGCTCTAAAAGTCAATTCCTTCCTACAGCCCAGATCAATCCTTGGGGCCTAGTCACATCCAAAACTTCACCCTTCTCTCTTCAGGAAGAGTTTTAACCATGCTGTTATCACTGTTTGTTTCTCCCATCTTTGGGAACACTAATGTCTCTATCAACTGGCCAGTGAAATTCTCAGCTGCCTGAGAGTAAACAATTACTCATATTCTTGCCTCAGGCAAAAGCAGATTATCACCTATTGTGAGATACTCTTTTCTATATAGGACAGCAAAAATCTTAAGATGACGAGACACTGAATTATTTCACATAAAAATGTAAATTAGCAACCATATTATGTACAAACGCTATAGAAGGGATGAATGCATTACACAGTCATTACTGACTTCTGCATAATTAATTACTACTGTGCATCACATCAGTCATTTTGGGGATTGTAACGAATTTCACAAATATGCCTTTGAGGCACAACAAGAGTAAGAAAATATATGTTATTTTTTAGTCAGTATAAGAGAAATGATTTATTATATGTTTAAGTATTTATGTGGATGCATATATAAACATAATATATATATACTTTATACATTTATAACATATAGTTTAAAATATTAAGCCAGTGTCCAATTAGGCAGTGAGTACATTAAAACAATTTGAACACACTGTTAAACTAGTAGCTGTGGCATTCCTGGCACACACACCTTTATTAACAGGGTGTCCTGATTCAACAAAAACTGGAAAAAATTACAGCTGTAATAAACGTCCCTGCACAACATCATACATACAACCTACACTGCGTAGCCTTTACACTGCAGGAATAACCCAACATTTATTTGGTGAGCTTCTATCTATCTAAGACACATTTCCTGATAATTTTTCAATTATTTTGACTGCTTAAAATAAGAATTCTTGGCATACTGTATGCAGTCACGCTAATGAAATAAACGTGATTATTTTAAAATGTTAAAATGGAGTATTTGTTTTATTATACTATCTGTCAAGACCCTTAATGATAGATTTTATGTCACACACATCTAACTTCGGAGATTCTCTTTCACCACCTCTCATGGACCATACAGTATTCAAAATCACATAGAACATTTATCTTCTCATATCCAATCAAAGCCATCTATTGTAGCAGCTACAACAACTATTTGTAAGTAATATGAAAAAATGAAAGCATGTAAAAAAATTTCATCTTTGTTATAAAAACCTTTCACTTTCCGGAAAAAAAAGTTATTAACTTTACCAACCTACATATTCATTCTTCATCCCCTCTCTTTTGTACTTTTTTTTTTTTTTCAGCTGGAAATGATGAAATGAAATGATGAAAAAGCGAGTAAAATGCAATTAGCAGCTCACTAAGTTGCACAGTTTGAAAACATAACATTTAGAAATCACTGACTACTTTTTGCTTGCAATTCACCTATCAGCACACTGCATAAAGAATAAAAAGGGCAGAATTTTGCCCAACTGAACTGAACTGAATTCATTTCAGCTGTGACAGAACTGAAATGAATGACAGTCTAATGAGAATCTGTCCAACTAAAATGATTCTATGACTACAGAGTCTATGAATTCCATTCTATGAATTCTATGAGTTTCATTTATATTAAATTCACTGTATCTTGTACTGTATTAGCTTTCAATTTATTTTTTTTTAACCTGTCAATAATTTAGTTTACTCTAGAATTTATCTGTCAGTCCTACTGCTCTTCAAGGAAATCTTTGCTACTCTCAGTTCAGGGTGTTTACCTTTGCAATTAAATGCATAATCCCTGTCAATTGCTTCAATTTAAAAATTACAAATAATTTATAAAATCATTGAACCAACTCAGATCTAGTATTTGGGTACTCCATATTTATGACAAATTTGCATTAACGTCATTTACCTTTGATGCTCTAAAACAGAAGGCAGTAGATGTTGTATCTGACTTTTCTCTGTCTAACATTACAAGTCCTTCATCATCATTCAGAGCCAAGTACATTCCTGTTGTAATATGTCGAAGACGGAAAGGTTGTCCCCATTTGATGTTACTTCCACTCCAACTAAACATATGAGACATCAAGGAAAAATCTTAATAAAATAAAATAAGGTAAACAAAACTGAAGTGTATTCTGGGCTCTAAAGGACTTTCAGAAAATAGAATACTATATAGAAAATCCTTCCTGCTTTTGATTTAAATACTTGCAACAAAACAGATGCAAAACTGGTAATATGTTTGCAAATAGAACCTTGGAGAGGAGCAATCACTTTAATTTTCTTGTTTCTCTACCCTCTCCCTGTTTTATTAGGATATTACATACAGTGTCTATAAAAAAAAAAACCTACACGCTTTCTGAAAAATAAGAAAGTGTCTATAAAAAAAAAGAAAAGATATTACTGTTTTGATTTCCACACATGCTTCTAAAATTCCAAGTAAAAATAAAAGGTTTTACTTTTGGCCTTGAGTAATGTCTCAAGCAGAAGCACCTCATAGGCAACACTATTTTTAACATGGGAAACAGACAAGAGAAAGCCTTAAAATACTGACATTGCCTGTATAATTGTATCATGGTAGATTGTTTTTTATTACTGACAATGAGCGGGCTAACAGTTATCATATAGCAGGACAAATATAGAGAATTATAAATATAAATAATATAAATAAATTATAAAATTAATTATAAATATAAATAATATAAATTAACTATATAAATATAGAGAAATATAAAAAAATCTATCAATCCCGTTTTGGGGACTGTTCAGTCTGGAGAAGAGGCTCGGGGTGGGGGGATCTTAACATGTATAAATATCTGAAGAAAGGGTGCAAAGAAGACCAAGCCAGGCTCTTTTCAGTGTTGACCACAAGAGACAATAGGCACAAACTGAAACACAGGAGGTTCCGTCTAAACATCAGGAAGCACTTTACTGTGTGGGTGATTGAGCACTGGAACAGGTTGTCCAGAGGGGTTATGGAGTCTTCCTCCTTGGGGATATTCAAAAGCCACCTGGATGTTTCCTGGGAAACCTGCTCTAAGTGCTCCAAGTGGGGTTGGACCAAATGACCAGAGGTTCCTTCCAACCTTAACGACTTCACAATTCTGTGAAATTGCTGTTAATGTAGCAAGGGTTACTGACAAATTCAAAAAATGTCTGTACCTTATTCGAAGTGGTTCTACTCTCCACAAAGACCTTGCTCGAACTCCAGCTCCTCCAGTTTCATAAAGTACTTTCCTATGGGCAAATTCAGAAGATCATCCTCTTGTCTTTGTTTGTAATACTTGGTTTATACAATTTACTCCTCTGTAAACTGTCTAGGACTCACTTTTCCCTAGCTAAAGACGGAGATGAATGGAGAGAAGATTCCTACTCATCAGTGAGAGCGCTATACACAATCCAAATGTCCCAGGTAAATTAGGAATTAAGGCTATTTACATTAATTTACTCTCTCTGAAGTTGATGAAATGCTTTGCCTTCAAAATGGAATTGATAAAACACTGCCTTCAAAGTGGTTGAGAATCTTCTTTTCTTCCTTAGTCATAAAAATGTGTAATTCATATAGTTTCCAAGAGATTAATCTAAATTACTAATGCTCTTAAATACAAACATAATGTTAAAACTAATCATTTACGTTTCCATACATTAATAATAATCTGCATGAATACTACATTGGCAATGTCATTGCTAGTATTACTTCTAACATTCTAACTAAAAGACAAAAATGGTGATAAGAATACAAAAACACTGAATTACAATCCTTACAAAATAAATACTACATACTAAATCCTATACTAGGTTTTAAGAAATCTGGATAAATAGAAAACATGAAATAAACAGATTCAGCCTTTAACATAATCTCATTTACTTGAACTTTTGGCAGTGGGTCAGTGTTATGTTTTAGTGTTGAAACTTAACATTCTACTTAATCATCAAATACAATCTATGGCAAATATATTCTGCAACAATAAAAAATAGGAAATAAACTTTTAATCAAATACTTTAGTTACAACAATAGATTTGAAAGTTTGATGTGTGTTTACATATCTTAGTATATTTTAAGAATTCCTTAACTAAGCAAGTTTAATTTCTTCAGCACTTAACTTGGTGGAATTCATTCTATGCACTATGATCAATAGATTGAATAAAAATAACTTGGAAATAATAATAATTCCTGAGAGTTTAGCTGTAATATTAAAAATATATATACAATTTCGTACGATGTCTTTTTTAGACTTCTTTAGACTGAGATGTCTTATAGACTTAAATCAAATAAAGTATTCTTTTGAAAGTGAAAAGGAAAGAAAATTAAAATCTTTGAAAAGTCTGACATATAACTTGGGAGTGAAGTTTCAGCAGAAGACGCATCTGCTTAATCTTTCCTTATTATGATTTCTGGCATTTCAAAAAAGAATTCACAAAATACAGTGAGAAACTGATATAACATGATTGCCAGTCTTGTAAAGGGCAACTCAACCACAACAAATTCTGGAAAGGAATTTAAGCAATAAATGTATGTTTTTAGGCTACTATCAGCAACATTACTGCTTTTAGAAAACTCTGTTAGAGTGGAGGCATTGCTTTCACAATATGATTGCCAAGCAGTCCTCCATATTTTACTAAATAATGGTTTATTGCACTGTCATTCTACAATAAACTGAAACATTCTGTTACTGGTAGCAAATGCTCAGCAGAAGCTCTAACTGAATAGAAAATCTGTTCACACTGAAAACTAGTATTAGGGGATTACACTATCCCTTTTTTGCTACGCCTGTTTCTTCATTTCAAAGAATATGTGACAGTATCTATGTGTAAACTGTAAGTGTGGAAACAGCTCTCCAGGCAAACAACAATAAGAAAAGAATTTTCTTAATAATTGTAATATAATGCAGCACATTGTTTCATAATTCAAGCAAGACAGAAGGGTTCATACATACAAGCAGAATTATTCTAGGTGCAGAACAAATTGATTCACTAGCTTCTTTCTGGAACTGCAATAAACTTTCGAAAGGGTTCTTCAATTTTTCTTAGGCAGCCTTTTTTTCTATTTGTAAACTTTTCTGTTCATATATTTATTCACTGATACCTAAGGGTGAACCTTTCAGCAATCAGATTACTTGATTCATGCTTATTCCTAAATGTTTTCATCTATTTCTAACAATAAATTTTGTTGTAGCTTTGTCAGAGGTAATAATGGCAATTCATAAAACCTGTTCTGCCCTTTCTCAAATGAGAGAAAGGGTGTGGAAAGATGAAAAAGACAGTTCCAACATTCCTTGCTTAATTAAAACAATCGTAATAGACCACAAACCATAAAGGTGGTTAAACTGAAAAAAAAAAAAAGGATAATGTAGAATTAAAAATTACCGTTATCATAACTTGGTTAAGGTTAAGAATTTTCAAATTCTAATTTGGTGATTCAGAAAGTATTTTGTTTACACTTCAGAGAGTAAAAAATAAACAAACATCTGTTTCTAATAGTACAGTAGAGAAAGGTTTTCAATATTAAGCAAAAGTTCTCTGTGCCCTGCATTTCAGGACAAGACCTATAGTATTATCCATTTCATTATCCATTAAGGAGGTTACACAAATTCTGGTGCCTGGATTACAATTATTACTGAAATAATATGAAAATCTTTCTTACATATATTTAAGTCCTGTGAATAGGACTAATCCACTTTAGCATATAGGGAAGCTGGACCTTCTATTGTGATTATTTATCTAAAAAAATGCGAAGCAAGGGAATTTAAAATCTGCTTTTCTGATATGGCAAACTTCTCTGAATACTGTATGTGCATACATAAAAATATCACAGCAGTCTGTTCTAAATAAAAGTACTATTCTGAAATGCAGAATTTTAACTGGGTTTCAGATTGACATTTTTTTTTCCTTTTTCAATAGTTACCAGGAAAAAAAAATCTGCCTAGCATTATTCTCATGCAACTATTGGACATGGAACTCAATTTGTGAAATGAAACCTGTGTTTTTTTCTTATCTGAGCAAGTGTTTCTACAACCTTTCATCTAGTGAGAACACTGGTATATCTGATACTCTGCTTCTTGATTAACACCAATATATTGGAAGAATCCATATATTAAAACAAAGTAAATTTGAGTATGACAAACCATTTGCATACAGTATCTTTGTAAGAATATGGACTTGTAGATCTGCATCTGTGCATTATGTAGGAGTCACATTTAAGAACAAGTATGCAATTTCAAAAATTTCAAAATGACTGCATGATAACAGTAAGAATATAAATTTATAAATCTCTCATTGTAAAGGTATTAGCATTTCTTATACATCTCATCCTCCATGTTCCTGATACTCTAAAAGCTAAACACAAGAAAACAACATAAACTAGCAATCAATTCATCTTAATTTCCAAACTCAACACTGAATACATAATAACTGCCTGGAGTTTTTCTTTTCAACTTTTGCTCTAGATCCTCTTTGGTCCCATTTGCCTCACTGATGTTACTCTTATGATGGCTGACTCTAATGACATTTTCCCTAGACAAGTTCAAAATTAATAATTCATTTCCATTCTGACATCTTCCATTTCTTCTTGGCTCAACTCAACCACGCCTCCTCTGTATCCTGACTCAGCTACCATCAATATTCCTCTGTTCACTTATTATACTTCTTAAATTCATATATTGTTTAATTACTCTAACTCTTTTTCGGCTTTTTCTATCTGAATCACTATAGTATCCTTAGTGGCCTCATCTTATGCTAACAAAACTGCAAGTAGAAAATTTCTGGTTTTTTTCATAACAGCATCCACATAACATTTTCTTCAGCTTCTCCTTCATCCCATCCATCTCTTCATCTTATTCTGATTTTTTTTTGCAAAACCTTCCTTTCTGATGTATAATAAGACCATCCCTTGCATTTTTACTTGGCCTACAAAAAAAAGGGTTACTTTGCAGAGGACTGTCCCTATGTGAATTGTAAGAATTATTCTTTAAAGAAACCTACAGAAAATTAAATATCTCTTCTATGAAAAGAGAAATAATCAATGTTGCATAACTTAGGCAGCTTATTTAATAGTATTACTGGAATGCACGGAAATAATTACACAAAGAGATGAAATTAAAGAACACTGTTTTCTAACAGCTCTCTCTCTCTCTTATTCCTAGAGCTCTTTGTTTGCTTTTCATGTATTAATTTGTTTTTGTATAATATAAATTTGATTCCTACAACTATGATCCAGTACAAACTTGGCCTTATGTCTATTACACAGCTCACAAATTCAAAAGGATAGAATGAGTCCAAATCAATTTGAGCACACTACATCATTACTGAACACTATAAAATGATCAATTGAGCATTCACGGTATCCTCTTATTTTAGGATATATAAGGAATAGGATATATACGACTATAACTACATAGATTTAATTCAGAAAAATAAACAATTTTAATTTTACCCTTTTATTTACGTTGTTTTCAAAAAATGGAAACAGGTCTTCCATTAAGCCAGTAACAGCACACACCAAGAAAAACAGTAAGAGCAAAAGGACTTTACAATTATTTTTGATTTTTTAGCTATATCTGACTTGTGGATAAATTACATCAGAAGCAACATACAGTATTTTTGAGCATATTGAAAAGGCTTGGCACCTATTCTAATCTCATTAAGACTGGGTGATCAAAATATTAGTCTGAATATGACATTGATGTATCCATAACCTAGCATTTTCACTAGTGTTATGCTTTTATACTAGGGGTGCACAATTAACATTTTACATTCAGTGCAAACTTTCTACCTTTTTTGTACATATACATAGGAAGAGAGAAGAAGCAGAAAAAAATCATCTGCAAATGAAGTCCTCTAACATTCAGTTTGGGTGTGGAGACCTTTTTTACTTGACAGAAATGCAAAATTGGAAAATTTAGCTGAGAAGTTTACTTAACTTGTCATTTGTGTTACCATATTACCTAAAGCATAAGTGATTTGCCACAACAGGTACAGAGAACTTGTTTCTTCAATATGATCTTTAATGTTGTTTTTTGTATATCAAAATGATTAGTTTGCTGTGTTTTTGATTATCAGCAAAATGTTAAGTCAAATCCTAGTAATAATAAATCATCACTATATATTGAAGTTGTAGTTTGAAGTTTAATACAAAAGAGATTTTATACAATTTAATTATCTTACTGTATTAATCAAATGTGATTAATAAGAGCAGTACCTTGTAAAAATGTGCAATATATAAAATATTAAAGATATATGAGAGTCTGAGCCTTCAGAGATTTTCCTAGGGTGTGTTTTTTTTTCTTCTATTACCATTTTCCCCACTAATGTTTGTTTACCTCAGCTTATAGTAGTACACATTAAAGATAAACAACATAACAAGCTGCAATCTTGGTGGAATTCAACTACTTCAATTTCAGCAATACAGGAACTTATGACTCATTTTCTATTTAGCAGGTCTCTCAACATCTTGTAACTATGTCACTGCCTAATTGAAGATAACTATCAAGAGAGTTTAACCTATTTAACTCATCTAATCTCAAATTCAACTGTCAATCAACAATCTACACTTTTTTTTTGAGAGAAGAAAGTGTATAAAAATGCATCACTACTCACTTCTGCTGTGAATCATTCTGATCTGTAGATGGAATTGTCAAACACTCATCATGGCCATGGAAAAAACGTACTACATGCCCACCAAGAAGATACCCTGCAGAAGAATCACATTCCCTCATTAGTTTAAATATTGCCCATATAAAAATATCACCATCAAAAAAATAACAATAAAAAAAAGACCTGGTTCCTAGGTGAAATCTGTCTTCAAAATTTTCATTTTTCAGTGAAATAAAACAAATAGAACAAACTTGAATAGCAAAAGAATATTATTTTTTGTATTTTTTTCAGTTAGAAATATTTCTTCTGTAAATGCAAATAACAAGAAAGCAATTTCTTAACATTTAAAAATCAAATTAGAATTCTGGGACAGGAAAGGAAAATGAAAAAATCTACAACAATTACTGTTTTGAAAATTGAATCGTTTAAGTCAAATCAAACATATAACACCACAGCTTCCTCCCCCTTAATAAAATTAAAATGTTGACAATACAAAATAATTTGGTGAGTTCGTGAGGTTGTTCTGACATTTATAACTTGTGTCAGAATCAAAACTGCACAGCAGTAGCTGGAGATAGAGGACAGAACAACACTTACCAGTTCTGAAAATTAAGCTTAATGGAAGCTAACTTTCCAAGCCATTTAACACAAAGACTATAGGTCAAAATGAGGCACTTTGCCTCAGAGAAAAAAAAGAGAAATAATGGTGTAGGAGGAGAATGATTCATCAGACCCCAGTCCAAACTGTTCTGACCTTCTAAGTGAAACTAATGCCCTTTAAAAGAACAAATATTTAAAGGAGGA
Organism: Anser cygnoides; assembly: GCF_040182565.1. NCBI lineage: Eukaryota > Metazoa > Chordata > Aves > Anseriformes > Anatidae > Anser > Anser cygnoides. The sequence continues at coordinate 27,098,447 of NC_089877.1, read as the reverse complement.
AGGATAGAATGAAACTTTTATATTGTGATGTCGATTCAACAGAAATTTGTAAATTAGAAAAATGGTTACTGGCAATTATCCTGTTGCCAATTAATACAAGGGTCAAAGTAAAGAAAGAACGTGAAGAAACTATGCTTCCCTGATATCTATGTTCCATCACAAGTATTTCAAAAATAACAAAAAGTCTGTTACGTGACTTGCAGCTCAAGTGTAGGCTCAGGAAAATCCACTTTCTCAAAGTCTGCCCATTCAAGCTGAGCTAGGCTGCTAAGTTTAAGATATGATCACCCTTCATTTAGGTCATTTTGAGAAGTATATATACAGCTAACATAAAAAGTTGGGAAAAAACTGACACACAGAAAACCCACCTCTATGCTTACCCCACTCTATCCCTTTTTTTTTATTAATTACGTGATTTTGGATTATGTGACCAATAGCTACTGGGCTATACGGTACTAGGGTTCCAAGACCAGCACAAAGGGCCATCAAGATGATTAAGAGACTGAAGCATCTCTCCTAAGAAGAAAGGCTGAGATAGCTTGGCCTCTTTGACCTGGAGAAGAAAAGGCTCACAGGATCTCATCAATGAATAAAAATACCTGAGGCAAGAGTGTAAAGATGACTGAGCCAGTGGTATAAAGGTGACAGAGACAGTGTAAAGATGACAGTGTTGGGACAAGAGGCAATGGGCACAAACTGAAATACAGGCAAATCCATCTGAACATCAGGAAACACTTCGTCACTGTGCGGGTGACTGAGCACTCACACAGGTTGTCCAGAGAAGTTGTGGAGTCTCCATCTTTGGAGATATTCAAAAGCTACCTGGACAAGGGCCTGGACAAGCTGCTTTAGGTGGCCCTGCTTGAGTAGGTATTGGATCAGATGGTCTCCAGAGGTCCCCTCCAACCTCAACCATTCTGTGATTATGTACACACAAAATTTTGCTGACAAATCCCTACTATTACAAAGATCTGAAATATGCCACTGATCTTCCATGATCTCTCTGTGTAGCGCATTATGTTTGTCTTCCATTACAAGTTTTTAATTTTATTGTAGGATGGCTTTTCTGTTTGCTTGGTTTTGTTTTGCCCTGGGAAGCCTGAGAACACAGAGACTTTTCCAGGGTTAACCTCTGTTCTATTTACGATCCATGGTGGCAAGGGACCAGACGACCATTTATAAATACATGGATTCAGCATAATACACTTCTCACAGTGGAAAGCTACGTATTACAAGCCAAATCCATGTCTCATATGCTCTTAAAATGAAAACCTACAAACACTGAGACAAACTTCTTATAGGCCTATACACAGGTATACTGTGGTATTCTGTACTATGCCTTACAACCTAAGGAAAGAAAATCCAACGTTATTTAAAACCATTTGGGCTTAGAAGGTCCTCACTATAATTCAGATAACTGTGGTGACAGTTATTCTTTAGCACTGGGGTATTTTATGTCTGTCAAGACTTAGTATAGCAATATGGGAATGCAATATACTAAATGTCTTTTCAAGGTCCCTTATAGTTCCATTTTCCCTATGATCCTGTACATTATTATATCATAAGTGATTAGTTTGAGGATTTTAGCCAAGTGATACAGAATGAACCTGACTTAGACATTTACCATTCATGAATGTGGAAAGCTGATAGTTTGAACAGAGAACAGCAGAGGTAAAGTACAATGTTTGTTATCATCATGTCACTAATATGATTTCTGCAATTTAAAGCTACACTAGCTCCTCTGCCCTTAGAGTATAAGGCATATCATAACCTCGAACAATTTTTCTGTGCTAGTCCTTAGACTATCTGGATGGGAAAATGCCAATATTCCAAATTTACAGTGTGCATGCAAAAGTAAGAGGGTAGTATAGAAGTCATTTTGACTTTTTAAACCAGATTTGATAACAAATCCGTTTGGGCCTTTCATATCACTGTTGAATTAATGTTTTATTTCTCAAAAACTAACTATTCATTTTTATCTTTTCAATTTTTATTTTATTTACTTCAAAATTGTGCTTGGATGAACTTATATATTGGTTTCTTTCAGAAACTGTTTCAATGACCTTCAGAATTGATCCTTTACTTTTCCCTGTTACTTCAGGAATCTCTTAGGAATGCTTCACATATTTTCTTATGGCTAAAAGTTAGAAAGAATATTAAAAAAAAAAGTACTGATTTTTCTATGTCTTATGCTGTGCATATTATTTTGATCTAGTTTTGCTAAAAATCCACTATTCTCTGTGTTACTTAGTATTATAAACTCCCTGAGAATATTCAGACTTGGATGACTTTTCTGCAAGTTTGCACCAGTCTGTCTTAGTGACAGAGCATGGCACTGAAATAAAGAGTAACATTGACTGAATGAGCTTTTCATTACAGAACAAGGTGTTTCTCAAACAGAATAAGGTGATGTTTTTCAAACATGATCGAGAAACGCAGTCAAGCACCAAGAGAATAATCTTGCCCATGTGGTGTGGGATTTAAGGCTGATTAAGAGGACATATTTAGATAGCTCATTTTCAGTGGCTATTAAAGAAAGACACTAAGGAAGCATGGCTGTAAGATCCAGAAAGGATATTGAGGAGGTATCTTTAAAAAACACGATGAGAAGTTTGAAAATAGGAACTATGAGAAACTTGTTTTCCATTTTGCATGTACCTTATCTTTCTTATCTTCTCTCATGATACATGGTATTTGAAAATCATCTACAAAATTTTAGTTTACTGTCTTTAGTTATTCTGTAGACCCTATTCCCTGGTATTAAACTGAAGTCTATAAACTCATGAGTTGATCTCTTGGTCCTCATTTTTCATGCAGGTTTTTATGCTTTGTAAATGCAGAGTTACCTTATTTATTTTAGCTTTTCTTCAGTTAATTCAGCTGAAGTATCTGTATTTTCCCATTTTCCCTTCCATTACTTTTCTCTCCTATGCTCATTTTCTGTACTTTAACAAGCTCTTCAGATTGATGTTCTAAGGTGCTTTTTTCATTCAGTCTTTATGAAAAATGATACAAAGTCATCTAAACTATATAATCTTCTAAATAAATAAACCACCAAACCTTCTGTAATATTGCTTCCTGAGCATGTAGGATGTACATTCCAAAGCGTCTGCATAAAGGAGGCATCCACCTGAATACTTCCATTTGACATGGAGAGATGCTAAAACAAGAAGACAGTAACAGGAAACAGTGAAATCTGTGCTTAAAAAATATTGAATATATTCCTTTCCCAACCAGACAGGAATACATAATAAGTAGAAATACATAATAAAGTAGAAATACATACATTCTTTAAAAATTACTAGCAACCGTTTTAAAATGATCTCTTTTCTAAAACCTTATCAGCACATTACAGCTGCAGCTTAGACATCTTCCACAGTTTACAGAAATACAAACTTCCCAAGATTCAGAATGCAGAAGGATAAAAGCATGCAAACAATCTTGCTCTATGGGAAAGAAAACCTTTCACTGAGAAAAAAATAAATGCATTAAATCTAGGCATCATTTTTCTATATCAGAAAAAAAATTCACTTGTAAGAATCCCAACACCTTTCCCCAGCAGTCTGTATTTTCCCACCATGTGGTTCACTTGCTAAATAAACAAACCTACCAGGTATCTTTCAGAAGACACACTGACCAGGATAAGATCATCACCTATTCGAACTTTTTCTCCTTCTGACCTTTGTTTAGATGCAGGGTGTATTGTCCACCAGCATGCTTCACCTAAAAGACAGAGATATTTTATCAAGGGTATATAAAACAGACAGTTCCCAAGAAATATGAGGATATTTTTGTACAGCACTGACATAACATAATAAAGAATCGTGTCTTATAAGACATTCACTTTATAAAGCCACCTCATTCCCTTTTTCAATGCATTAATATTTTCCCTTTTTTCTTGAAACTTTCTGGCAACAGATCTTTGCAATCACTGAAACTGGTATTTCCTGTTGCATGTTTTGTTAAGCTACTAACCACTTACAAAACAAAGCAAAATCCCTACTTCAATTCTCTCACAGCCAGTAAATTGCTGCACAGTACCTTGGTCTCAATTATCACCTTTTCTGTCTTCTTTTGCTTAATGTTCATATTTCTATTCAAAATCTCCTGTATCGCTTCCACTCTATGCTACAATTATGTTGCAGAATTGAAACAAATACTCCGTAACTGTACAATATTGCTGCACTACAAACATCAGTTCTGGAAGTAGTTCCATTAGCACTACAAACAATATAATTACACAATAGCCAAGTCTAAACTGACAATTACAGAGCTTTTCCTATACATTAAATATAAGATTCCAGATTTTTTTGTGTACGCACACACACACACCAATTCTGGGAAGATTACCTAATTTGTTCCACAGTTTCACATATCTCAGTGTTAAGACCCTGATGCAAAAAGTTGAATACAGCTTTCTCAATGGGTAATGCAAATTGGGAGAAAATTAAACAAAGTTGGTAACATAATACAAACTGCAAAAAGCTATTTAATCAACTTATAAATTTCATGTAAAACCTTCTTAAAATAAACTTTGAAGATTATAAAAATAATTATAAAGAATAATAAACAAAAGTTACATCCCATTACCAATAAAGGTATCTGACAACTACAGGCACACATTAAAAACTTCATGGGCACAAGCAGACACATGCACAATAACTTTGAAAAAAAAAACAACAGTGGAATTACGAAGATGGGTTTCACTGGAACTATTTTCAGAGTGAGAGAACACAGATTCCTTACAAAGACACTTTTACATTCTTATGCAAAGCCAGTTCAGTTAATTTACTGAAAGCCATAAATACTGACCAGTTATCATTACTGACAGTCATCATTTACTTTCAGTTAGTTCTAATTTACACATAAACATTACATTCACAAGCTTACAGTAACATTAATTACAATGCCTCTTCTAAAACCAGACATGTGAGACGTTTTCCTTCAAAAATAACTTGCCATACCTGCTGCATTTTCTCTCAGTCCCACATCAAATGCAAGTTTATCTGTCTGGGATCTTGATGACGTTAAACAAGTCAAATACTGCAAAACAGTGAAGTTATTGAAAACAAAAATCAACACAAAAATTAACACACATGCCAAATTAATACTACATTCACATTACCCCATCTTACTATCAGCCTGTGCTTTTTTTTTTTTAATTAAAGAAGTTAAGCATGGTGTTATTTGTAAATAAGCTTTCTCTGACTTCCTTAAAACATCCAAATCCTTTTTCAATTTGCACATATTTGTGTTGTGCAATAGAACTCTTCCATTTCAAAGTTTCACAGAGTTTATGAGATAGGAACAGTCAAACATCTTATTATAGCCTTGCTGTAATAAGTTTGCAGTGTGAGAACATATCAAGCATACCAAAGGGCAGTAATAATACAAACAACTCTGGTAAGTCAAGACAATCACAATTTTTATGGTTCATAAACAAAAGTAACAGAGATTAAAGACTAATGTAGAGTCTTCTAGTACAAGAAAAATGAGGGAGAACACTTTCTTCACCTCTAACCTCTTCAACCTCTATTAGTTATACTTGCATGGGCAGTATAAGTCAGAGATCCAAAACAGTTAAAATTTTCCAGTTGAACAACACAGTGAAACAACATTTATACAAGCTAGCACATTTTTGAACACAGGCTCTGGCAACTATGCTAATCTAAAAGGAACAACTAATCTTGTGAAATATGATGGAAAATCAACACATATCATGACAAATTCATTTGTAATAGCAGCAACCTGCTAACAGAATGATCATTGAAATGGATTCCTGAAGGACACAATTAATTGATAAAGGAGCTTTTCAGCTAAATTTCTGAGTGAAATAGATTTGAACAATCTGAATTTAAAACATAAGGGCCACTTCCATGGCACTGAGAAACCATAAGCTATTCATTTTTTTTTTTTAATCTAGTGTAGAAAAGGATTTATAAAGAACAGTTCTGAATTCATATATTTATTTTGATTTCAAAAACATTTACTTATGAGTTCTGTGCTACCGATTACTGTGCAAGTGCTCTTTTGCTTACCATTTCACTGAACGAATGTCGAAGTAGTATAGCATGACCATATAGCAGGGTTCTGTGACCACCTTGAGCAGCCTACAGAACATGACAGAAAAGGTCAGAACTCCAATGCACTGTATGCACTACAATCAGATTTATATAACAATGTGAAGAGTTATTACAGTTTAAGTATTAAGTAACAATATTCAAGCAAATTATCAAATGCATATGCTGGGCAAAAATCATAATAATGAAGTAGTAACAACACCACCTAAATATCTGTCAATAAAATAAATGATCTTGGCCACAGACTGTTATTGTGACCTAATTTTTATTACAATTAAATAAAAACACAACATTTTTAAAAAGTATTTGAAATGAAACAAGGTAATACTTACCTTTTTTATAAACTTCTCGGAGGCATTAAAAAATATAAAAAATAAGTATATGTACACACAAATAAATTACAATCTGAAAGAAGAAAAACACACCTACTGCCCAAAGTAGTTTAAGTATATACGAAGGACATCTACTTGCTAGGATTAGTGCAAGCATTTATTAGATTCATTACAGCAACTGCATCCATGATGTCAACCAAGCATGATTATTAATTTTTGCACTCTACAGGTACCTTAAAAGAGGCTGTAGAGAGGTGGGGGTTGGTCTATTCTCCCACGTGCCTGGTGACAGGACAAGGGGGAATGGGCTAAAGTTGCGCCAGGGGAGGTTTAGGTTGGATATTAGGAAGAACTTCTTTACTGAAAGGGTTGTTAGGCATTGGAATGGGCTGCCCAGGGAGGTGGTTGAGTCGCCATCCCTGGAGGTCTTTAAAAGACGTTTAGATGTTGAGCTTAGTGATATGGTTTAGTGAAGGACTTGTTAGTGTTAGGTCAGAGGTTGGACTCGGTGATCTTGGAGGTCTCTTCCAACCTAGATGATTCTGTGATTCTGTGATTCAAATATGGAAATTTATGACAAGATCAGAGAGGGCAAAACTGGATTTCCCATATGATTCCTTTAGTCAGAGAATTTAATACACATCTTCTGAGACTTTCTCAATCACCAGAAGAAAATAAATTCCAATGGAAGAATCTTAAAAAGAAAGTTACCTACTGAAAAACAGACATCAAGCTTTATAGGCTTTCAAGTCTGCCTCTCTCAGCCTTTTTCTTCATCTACATCTTATCTGCTAATTATTTATAAGTAACAAGCCAATTCAAATTTGAATAAGTAACATGACCAAAAGATTAATTTACCAATTTATTGTGGTGTTTTCCACTGAAACTAAGATTTATTTTTTTTTAGATCCACAATCTCAGATTGTATGAAGCAAGACTTTAGGAATGTGATCTCTAAATTTTGCACAACCAAAGACTAATGTTAATACTAATACTACTATGGTGGCTAACATTATATTTCATTTTTCATCTCTCAGTCCAGATCATAACATTTGTGTGAGCTAAGTCCTGAGTAATAATGAAAGGTCAAACATCAGGATCCTGGATAGCAAGTTAGAAAGTACTGATTTAAGAATGTTTAACGTCTCACACAATTTCTAGGTTGCTCACACATACACACAGAATTTTTATTTTTATTTTTCATTAGAAAATCATTTACTGTTCTTGTTTCAGGTCTATTTATGTAATCATTAAATACGAAAGATGATTCCACAAAATATAACTAGAGAACATTAATTGTCTCTAGTATGTTACATGCTAGAAAGAACTGCTTTTGAAGTCAGTTCTTTTCCTAGGATTCATGTAAAGGGGACCAATATAATTAAAGGTAGTTTCTGGAACTCAAACAATGTTTATACATGTGTAGACAAATGATTTTGCACTCTGTGGAGAAGACATTAGTTAAATTATTAATTAGTATTAGAAGCTGTATTCAACTCGTGTTCTACAGAACCCTAACTTACAAGATATCAGGCTGAAGAAACTATTATAATCTTTAGCTCAATTTATAGAATGTTTAATACTAATTCAAAGGAATAAAGCTGAAATGCTATTTATCCAAACAGAAGCAATAAAAATCAAGAAGCAGTTCAGCAGAGGTCTTTTATTACAACTGCAATAAAATAAAGAAAATCTCATGTCTACTCTTTGTTTTTCTTTTTTTAGCTAATCACAAAGATGTTAGGAAATGAGGATTTGTGACCTGGTCATCATGAAACTTAAGTTTAAAGCTGTTAACAGTTAATACAATCGTATGTAATTTATGCAGTTAATCGAGAGATTTCTCAGAATTATATGGTAAAGTACATATTCTGTTTCACTATGTGAAGCATATAATTATATAAAATTTCTTAGTATATCCTACAGCAAACTAAGAATCTGGACTCCTGGAGAATAACTTGTGGACCCTCACAGAAAATGTATTAGATTACTGGGGAAAAAAATGGAGCTAAATATACGATAGTTACTGCTGGTCATTCAGAGAACACATAATAGTTTGGGATGTCATTACAGAAGACTGATCAGAAATTAATAACAGCAAAACCATCTGTAATTACAAGTAGGTTATTAGAGAAAAATTTCTCATCAATTTGTAACAAATATACACATACCAAGTTAAGGAAATAAAATGTCTCATGCTATTTTTTACTGAAAGCTTTTAAATGAATCACTTGTAAGGCCAACTCAAAATTAAACATATAAATAAATCAAAAAAGCTATGTTTTTTCTCCAGAAAATCTGAAACTAAAACCAAAACTTTATTCCAAACTAAATTTAATATGGAAAGCAAACCTTTCAATGCAATGATAAACAGGTGGAACCAATAAAAGTTTAGCACTCATTATGAGAGGCCAACCTTTATCCTTAGCAATGCCTTTGTATTGAAAACAGAATGCAAATTAACATTTTAAGATATTCATTCCTACATTACATGCTGTCATTTTTCCCTACATTCCCTAAATTATGACCTGACAGCAAATTGTACTATTCATTCAGAAATAACTTTTTTCTGAGATCTGTTTTAGAAATTGCTTATTACCATATCAATTTGCTTTCCCTGTGCTAAACATAGTGCCTTATAATACAAAATATTTAACTTGACTGATATTTATGATATATGTCTCAAAACAGTATCAGTTAATTGTAACTTAAAAAATAACCTGCCCATTTTTGCAACAGCTCGTTGACAAAAGCTGGAGTCCACCTCCACAAAATGTAGCAAATCCTTCTCATAGAAAGGAAGTTTTTTGCATTATTGTTTAAGCTTTCATCTTTTATGTCATCCTTGGTATTTATATGAACTTCTGTGTTTCTATTACAATTTTCCCAACGGATGGTACCCAGTTTCAAAAGCAATAGAGGGCAAAATTATTTTGAAAGAAACATGGCACAAGAGACCACATTTTCTATTTTATTTATAAATACTTATATACTACTAGTTAGTTAATTAAATATTTTTGCTAAGTTTTTGGGTGAATATTTTGGAAAAACTAAGAATTGTGATATTGCTGAGGAGTCCTGAAAGTGACTAAATCAATCTTACTTTTTGAAACAACACTGATCACCTGATGGAAGCCTACTGGACTACAATCATTAAAGATTATGTTTTGAGTATTAAATGTATAAAAATCTGCAACAATTCTCTCAACTAATAAGAAAATTTCTTTTTAGAAGTTGTGGAGCTAATAAGCTGATATTATGGTATTGATTTTTCCTCTGTAAGAATGACTGATACTGTGACATGAAATAAGCACACTGAATTACAGGATTTTTAATATAAACTGTACATTAATCTCCTTTAGATTTCTCCCTACTGGGTATTTTAGATTTTCCATAAATTACTGACCTAATCTTCACATAAATAAATTAATTCATGGGACATCTGACTGATCAGGATGTTTGAAAATAGAACTAGTAGCTTATAATTAGTCTTCTTTGTGTCTTTCTAACCTGTGTGTTAATGGGAGAAAAGGGGATGCTTCTTCTGCAAAAATGTTTATACAACACTGGCCTCAGAAGCCCAAAGCTTGGAAGGCACTGACAGACTATTTTCCTCCCATTGTGATTACCAATTTATTATTCTGACACCAGCAACACAGCCCATGGAGAGCACCACCTTTCAGCTTAGTTGAAATTTCTACTGCACTGGTAAAACAGCATTTCTGTAAAAATTGTGGTACAGGAACAAGATCTGACGTCTTCCTGGCACATGTTCTTTGGAGGGATACTTGTTCTGAATAATATGGATAGCTCATTACCTGCCTTCATGAGTAATGTATCTATTGAAAGTTTAGTTTACATCACATTATTCCACAATGTATACTACGCAAAAGTTCACTATGTATAAAATCCCTCACAATACCACCATCCATTGATTATAATACAAAATGCGGCTCATGATTTTAGTCTTCTGAATTGTGCCTAACTTAGAGGATTAAAATAGTGTAAAATAGGCAGTAGAAATGCTCGCTCTGTGTGTATACATGCATTTCTATATGAATCTACAGTTTACATACCTTCTGGCTACAAGACCTGCATATATATACACCTACTAATTGAACTGATTTGAGTTCCACACATAAAGTACAATAGAAACAAACTTACAGACCGGGGGGTGAGGGGAGTGGGGAAAGACTTAGCATGAAAGGCAGATAGTAAGGATAAAATTATAAAATCATGAAAACATAAAACTGCAAAGTTTCAAGTTTTCTGGTCAATCATTCTTAAATAACAACCTTTTATTCAGATAAGAACAAACCCAACAGTTTAGAGTCATTGAATATTTACTGATCTGCATGAGATCATGAGTTTCAATCCAGAAGCATTCTAAAAATCTTTATAATTTTATATACTTGAGAAGCCAATTGAGAAGCAAAATGAAACTCACTCCTTCAGAAAGATAAGACTCCACAGCTCAGCTTGGATGCTTGCAGCAATTAATAAAATTTAAAAAAAAATGCATGTTCTATCATTACTGTTAGACAGTTTCTTTGGGATGATATAAAGCTTAGGATAATTGATTTCATATATTTTTTTAAATTAAGTTATATATTTGACCCCTTTTATTTACCACTTTTTGAAAAATATATTTTTTCAACAACTAAGTTTTTATCCTTCCTACACACTGAACATACCACTTCTGTACAGTTATGACATTCAAAAGAAAATCACCCTCAAGTAAATAAAACACCTTTCTGGTTCTCTTTCCTAGGAGCCATTTACATAGTCTATGATCTTGAATTATAAAATTCTCATCCTTTCCAGATACTGCATGCACAGTATACGAATTTCAGTAAGAAAACAAAAGAAATTTCTCATTGTGAAATAAATTCAGCATAAATTTGTATTCAAAAAACAACAAAAAATTAAATGTTATATTTAAACACATTTCTTAAGATGACACTGAGATCACTTGTGTGGTTTATTTCTTCCTCAGACATCCGTTTTACCTTCTACCTATAATGACATAGTCTTTATTCTGTGTGCAAGAACAACAAAAATTACAACTTGAAGAGAATATGAGTTTTCTGATTCCTCATAAAATAAAATGTGACAGACTATCTAGCTTGGCAGATTATTTGCATAATAATTAGTTGCCATCTAGTCTCATAAAATAAATAAAGGCATAAAGTATTTTCATGTTCTGTTCATAAGAGAATAAAAATTAAATTCAACAGTATGTTAAGAAAATAAAGGTAAGTTAGAAAGAATAGAGAAAGATGGACAATATTCTTGACAACTAGTCAAGGAAATCAAATTAACTCTCCCACCCAGTTTTTTGGACTACGCTGGGAAATCAATTAAAGCACAGAATTCTAGAAGACAGCAACAAGCTGATCTGATATAATCTGATCAGGCAGCAAAAATCTGAAAAGTACAATAAACAGCAATGCACTGAGGTTGCCTGCAACAATTTCGAAATGATTTTAGTCAACTTTAAGAGACATTTATATGACTACTATCATATTCAACCCTAACTGAGTGAAATGCAGAATTTTATTTACACAAGTTTTGTGGCTTTCACAGTGCCAGAAAGCAATGATTGCAGAACCTGTCATGAGAAATAAACATTGTAAAATATTATTTAATATTAACTCATTAATAATACTTCACCCCATACATTAAGAAGTGGCATTTCCATTTTTTTTCTTCCAAATTTCAGTTGTTCACAGAATAGGAGAAAATAAATGCGATCCCACTTTTTATTTCAAAATCCTAAAACTTATACTCATGAATTAAAATAGAGCAGTGACAAACTGAGTGGAGAGCACAGGCCAATTTCATTTCCTTTCAGAGACACACAGGCTCTACCTAAATATACAGAACTAGACAATTTGCCTAAATTACCTACTTATAAGCAATTCACAGATGCAACAGCAAGTGTAACATCTATAAAATTCCAGAAATAGCAGAGTGTAGATAGTGTGAGAATTGAAGTTCTGTTTTTGCAGTGGAAAACTCCACTAACCTTGCATATTCAAAAGTGATTGTGCAGGCATAACAGTGGCATAACATTGGAGAGTATGTTATGTAGAGAAGGGGACAGTGGAAGGTCTCACTGTCCCAAAATAAGGAGGATAGCTAAGAAAAACAGGATAAGCAGTGTGAAATCAGTAAAAAACAAAAAATCACAGGCCCTCTAGTCATGAGAGGAAAAGGAGAAATTAAAGGTTGGTCCAATAAAATTGTACATACATGGTATAGTAACAAACGTTGAGTAGGTTATGAAACTGTAGTACTCAGCCGATGAGGAAACAGGTGAGGAATCAAGCATCGGGTAGGGGGGATATAAGGTTATGATAAACTTTTGCTGTGCACTCCTGCTTGCAGGACACCCGCCATTGCAATCACAAATAAAAATGCTGCTTCACTGAGATTCTCGCCTGAGCCCGTGTTATTGGCTGCAGATTGTTTCTCACAATAGGAGGTTTGTTTCTTTCATGGGTAGGAGAATAAATAGCAAATTATTCAGGTGGGCATGCAGACCATTCAAATTACTGAAAAAAACTGCATCTGAGAATTGAATTAGGCTTAATATCTTATAATTCCCTTCTGACAGCTTAGAAGTTCTATGAAAGATACATATCTTATATACCCTGATCAATAATAAATAACATACAATAAAGTGCACTTATTTTGGGGGCGCATGCTGATCAGTGTGGAAGTTCTCTTTATTAGGGTATTACGAACGTTAGGATATCTTAGATTTGAAGTGATAATGCAGTTGAAGGTTTGGTAATGAGAAATGCAAGCACAGTTACAACATCTGACTATACTGCAATGTCACCTTACACTATTCTGTAAGCATTATAGTAAGTAGGCTTGTAAGAATAAAGTAAAAAATTAAGAAACCTAAGGTAGAGAATTATTAAATAACTATTTCTATTCATTACTTCTTGCTTCTTACCATGGGTTAAGTAACTAAAAGTTACAACGAAACAGTTTAGGTTTTGTTCATCTACAAAATAAATAAATAAATAAATAAATGTATTTTTATTTCTGAACTGATCAAACATTTAAATTTGTCACTTTTTTTGTTGATAGAACTTAATTCACAGTTGTTAATTTCATATAAGGATAAGTCAAATAAATATGAATACGTGAAATACTTCCTTAGTTCAGTGACATGAGGTAGAATTATTTACATCATGATGACAAAAATTATTTTGCTTTCCTCATTAATAAATAACACTGTAATACAATAATGCTTTTATGGGAATGATTTATGATTCAAACAAAACTTCTTATACTCTCCATAGGTTCATAAAAGTCACCCAGTCCAAGGATTCTTTTATTCATTTTTCAGTTGCCAGGTTTGAACTGATGGTAATAAATGATCTCTGAGAATCATGTTTCTATTTTTTTGTAAATATTTCAATAGATTAACTGCACCTGCTCCTCAATGCCATAGAAAAAATAACTTTATTATGGTTATGGAGCAGTAACATCCCAAGAAAACAGAAAAACTAAAGAATCTGCTACCACACAAATCCCCTCACCCAGAAAATTCTGAAGCAAGAGAAGTAATGAGAAAAAAAAATCCATATTCAGAAATTTAACATTCTTCGATGTTACTTACCCCTTCACTGGCATTATCCCCTGTGTTGGCCAGCATTTCTTGAAGGGCTCTGACAGACAGGGACTGTTCAAGTACAAAATTACAAATGCAAAGGTCCGGAGGAACATACTGTAAAATTAAATTAAACAGCATAAGAACAGAGAAGCAGACCAGATTAAACAGGATGAAAAGTGTTTGAACACATGTGTTTTAATTTTAAAATCTGTATTTGTGTGTGACAATTTGTTTTTGAGATGCATGCTATCTCATTGTATCAAAATAATACAAAAACATTCTTCATAATTTGTCATTGCAGCAACTTTATATTTGCTATAGCTCTACTGCTCACAGTAAAATAAATCACCCTCAGGTTCAAAAGTGGAAAAATTCTCTCTACATACTATTGCTTTCCTGTCTTTTAGAATAACTTCATGAACATTTTATTTGTTCTCTAACATCACTGACAAAACAGAAGAGAAAGCGTATGATCTTATTTGATGTATAAAGTTAAAACTCTGAATATATTTATAGCTGCCACTAAATGTCAAAGATTCAGAATCTTCTGATATAATAATACAAACTATTTAGGGACCTTCTCCTCGATTATTGGATCAATAATGACTGCTACTTTTGAAACATGAAAGTTACATTCACTTCAAAGAGAACAGCGTTATTTTCAATCTGTTAACACTGATGCATCCAATAAAAGATATGTACAAAAAAAAAGTCTCAGGGGAATCTTATCAACATACATAAACACCTGACAAGACAGTACAAAAAAGAATCAAATCCTCAGTGCTGCCAGTGAAAAGACAAAAGGGAATTGACATGAATTGAAATACAGGAAATTCTATTTAAACATGAGAAAAGAACTTCTTTACTGTGAGCATGGTTGAACACTGGAACAGTGAAATGCTAAACTTTCTGAATACTCTGTAGCAAGCTAACAAACAATCAAGAATAGTATTGGAATTCCTAACTTTTGATCTCTTCATTTTTTCTTTTTGACAGTGTTTTCAAATACATTTTGGAAAAAAATTTTAAGCCAGAGACTTGAGACTGAAATTGCATAGATTAGATTTACATAATTGTAACGTATATTATTGAGGCAACATGAGTCCCTGCATCTTTTGTACACAAATAATTTCTTACTAAGTAGTTCATAATTTCAGTAATTCCCATAGGAAAAACTTAAACTGTAATATTCATCATCATTCATCTCTACTGTGCTTTGTTTCTTTTTTTCCTTTAGTATTCATTACCTGCATCTGTATACATCCATTTTTACTAATAAATTGTAAAGAAATAACATGAAAGTTGTTTATGGAATTATAAAAAAAAAAATTAACAGAAGTGTTTTGTAATCTTGAATCCCTTCAGCATGCCACACAAATTACCAGAACAGCTTATGGTCAACAAATCATACAACCTCCCTTTTTTTTCCTCTATGTTTCTACAAATATTTTAAAGACATTAACTTTCCTTTTCCTTGTATCCCCTCCCTTTCAGCTACTTTCATCTTCTGATTACATACAACTCAGATAAAAATCATGAAATTACACCTCTTTATTCCAAAATTAACAGACACACTGACTTTTTTTTTTTTTCCTATCTTGTTCTTTCTTCCAGAAATTACTTGAACGAAAAAGCATCTCTTTTCTTGTTTTAACAATATTTGGCCAAAGTTAGTAAGAGAAGAAACTGTCACATGTACTTAAAATAGATTTTGGCTATGGTAAAGTTGTCAGCTGTAGTAGAGAATTTAGTAGAAGCTATCAGTGTGATTAACATGCCTTGGATCTTATTTAATGCAATTTCTTCTTAATACGTAGATGCTATCCAGCTTTATAAAGCAATTTCCAGGGATGAGTAATCTACCTCAGGTAAACAGTACTGTTTTAACAGGGAGGATATTCATTTTAAGAATGAATTCTTAACTTCTGATTTGGACTAGGTTCTCACTTCCAGTCTTAGGATCTTATTATACTTCTGCTTTCTAAAATAAAAAGACTTCTATTATCTATGTTCCCATTTTAGATACTTATGGGCAGTGTCCACATTTCCTTTTTTAATCCAAACATACTGTATTCGTCCTCCATGTACTATCATGACTCTCACTGCACTTCCTGGAGACATTTTACTAACATTCCTACCAATTTGAATGTCATGACTGGACTCTCTATTCCAGCAACATTGCTGCAGAAGTAATAAATCAATACCCACAAATTTAAAGAGGTAGTGTAACTTCCCATCTCCTGCCATGTTTCTTTTCATGATACCTCTAAAGACTATATTAGATCCCCTTGAGCACAGCATCACTCAGGAAACTCATGACTGCATGACATCCACCGTGACCTTCATGTTCCTTATAGCTGACAAGAATAGTTCCTCATTTTGTAAACATATTTACATATTCAGTTTTTACATTCTATGCTGGTAGCACTGAAATATACCTCTACTTTCTATTAAAACATAAGGTACTGCAGACCTTCCTGTGTGTGACATGACTTCATGAATTGCCAGTTCCCCAATGTTTCCATCATCAGAAAAAAACATGTACGCAAATTTAAATCATCTTAATTGAGAAAAATAACAGCATAGCAGTGAGAAAAGAACCCTGAAGGATTTGATCAGAAACACATTTATTCAGTAACAATTTTTAGTCCACTGGATGTTTGTCATTTTAGTTTTGTTATTTCGTAAACAAAATTTTGTCTAAATGTTGATGAAACATCTTTGCTAAGAGTTGTTTGTACGTATCATACTCTCTAAACATCTGTATCAACTTTCTACTTATTTTTAAAACAGATTTAGATATTTAAATAACTATCCAAAATTCTTAATTGTTCTCAGGTATAACTAGCAGTTCAGAAACCTCCCTGGTAAGCTCTTTTAAAATTATTGTATTACATGCTTTCTAAACCTCTTAATTTTAACTTCATTAACTTAATTTTAATTTCATAAGCTTCTGTAGTAGTATCTGCTACTAAGTCATTAAAAGTAAAGTAGGTTCTACAAAATTCTACAGTCACATATACCGTTCCTCCTTTCCTTAGACTAGGATGAGGAAAAACACTATCTTACATATTGAGACCATCAGTAATAGATATACCACACTGTAGTTGAGCTGTCAATTAATAAACAATTCCCAATCATTGTTGAAAAATTTTAAGACAATAGTTGAAAATACATATGTGAAAACTAAATGCTTTAACTTAAGCATGTGAAAGGATTATTGGGATTTTTAAAGTATACAGGAGATAAATTATCATTGCTAAGCTCTTGGAATGCAATTTAATGCAGATTTAGAAGTAGCATGACTTTTCATGTTTGAGATGAACAAGAGCCTCTTATACTGCATAAACAAACACTGTGGATTTAACACGGTCATAATATCTAGACTAAAAATAGGACCACACAGTAATATTTCAATAGGAAAGATACAGCGATCCCGCTAAAAATCAGGAGAATTAAATGATCAGGAAGAAAAGAACAGAAATAAAGACACAAAAATAAAGAAAAAGAAAAGGATGCAGGGAGAAAATAGAAGAGAGGGAGTAGGTCCTGCATTTGCCTTCATTCTTAACATTCTGCTTTAGTACAAGTCTCAAGTTTCCTGTCTCCTTTCTCCTGTCAAGCTCGTCTTCCTACTCTATTTTTTTTCTTCATAACTCTCTAGCTTCTTTTCTTCCTTTTGACACTTATCTTTAAAACTTCTGAATATTTAATAATCCTACCCTCAGAACTCCCAACTTTCTGCTTAATCAACCTGGTTAGAAGCAACACTTAATGTCAGTAACTAACAATTGACAGTACTTCTGGAAGTATCAGTCCTGCACACCAAGATATTTGAAACTTCAGCAGTGATAGGAAGAAGCTTTTAAGTGAACTTAGATCTTATTAACAGTCTGGAGACATAATCTTGAAAATATGAAGCATTTCAGGTACAGAGTTAAGTTAAAGAGTAGTGGCTTTTGACTGTTAATAAATAAGTATGCCTCAAAGTATATTTAGAATCTTTAAGAAATCTCATGTTGCAGTCACAGAAGGAGAAGCATACAAAAAGCACATCTAGCACCACATTAAAGAAACCACAATTATATGTATTCACGATAGTAAGTAGGTTAACATTCATTGACCGATTACACCAGCTGAGAGCATCTACTTCTTACTTTAGCTTCTGATGTTGGTTCCAAAAAGCACAGGCGATTCCCAAGTCCCTCAGCTGCCAAGCAAAACTTCCTTTGTTCTTTGTGAACGCTGGCAACACACTGAAGTACTACTTCGTCATCCTGTCACAAAGCAAAGTAGAAGAAAGAAGAAAGGAAAGTAAATAATCAGAAATTGCATACACACTATAGTGCTAAAAAAATGGAACACTGGAATCTGCTGAAAAGGACATTTCTTATATTCCTATAATTGTTATCATGTACATATATATAGATTATGTTGACGTGTATGTTTACAGATGTGCATGTATAGATTTGTATTCAAGACTGCATCAAAGTGACACACAATACATATCATCTCCAGGACTTTGACAAGTGCTGTGCTCCTCAGTAGCCTTAGCAGTGACTAGCTACGGTGTCAAAAAAAAATGGAAGTATGCCACTACTCAGTGATACTCTATAAAACAGGATTAGTTTTTACAGTAAAAATCTATGACTCTGATCTTGCAAGCAACAGTAATCTACACATAATTTAATTTCTTTTGTTAGCACAGTATGCCTCCAATGTAAGCCCTCTGATGCACAACCTTAATTTTTAGTCTCATTTAATTTTGAAACTTTCTACAACCAAAGATCCAAGAGGCATTTTTCAAGTGACTGTTTGAATAAGTTATAAGAATTTGCTCCTCAAAAGACATATTCCAAAAACAAGACAACTGTGGGAAAGTGAGGCAAAACTGTCTTATTTAGTTATCCTAGTTATACTGAAAGTTCTTTTACAAATTGTTACATAATGCAGTGCCAGAGACACTTACTTATAAAGTGCCAAGCCCTTATCCACCTCTTAACATGTGATACTAAACTTGATATAAACATGCCAAACCAGATTATTTTTAGTGTTCAACTGTGTGTACACTGTGTAAAAATCATTTAAATTTCCACTACTTGTCCACTAATCAAGCGTAACACCACTTGTAGACTAGCAGGTAGAAGAACTTATTTTTACAAAGGTATTTAGCTGTTCACCAGAAGACACTGCCTTAGAAGTTTTTAAGGGGGCGGAAGCTGATAAAGTAAGAGCAACATGATACGTTAGTGTCCCAACCAGCTATGCTACACTGGTGTCAATTATTATTGTCAAAGCAGATACACAACAGCCGCCTGTCCTGAACTAAGAGATCACTTGAACAATTATGTTCTAAAATCAGCACTTCTTTTTCCAGTCCATTATGCAGCTCAAATAGTATGACAGGAGCACAGCTACTGACACTTGAAATAAAAGCTGGAAGAGACAGAAGTAAATTTCACCAAAGGAATTAAGTGAAGTATCCTTTAAAATGGGAATTCAGAAGCTTTTTTTTCACTTGTGTGGTTTCCCAAGTGTGGGAAAGTTACATGGCTTTCTTTCAGGTGGTGTTTCACTGCCTACTTACTACTACTACCATGTATAGCTATTATATTTAAAACTAACCAATCAGCAGTTACAGACAGTGTTTCCTTACCTAGAATTTTTAACAGTACAATATGTGAATTCATGAATTTTATATAAAAAAAAAATCAAACATCTATAGTGAAGCAGGATGTAAAACAAATTACCTAATTAATGCTGAACATTTTTTCCCCCTGCTGTTTCTGCTTCAATTTCTGTAAAGTGTTCTCTGAAATTATTTCAAACTTATTCGTTTGAAATATTTCATATTTCATTGAAATTATTTCATATTTCGAACTTATTAGTAAAAACCTTGCTGTTTTTTAAAGTTCTGTATAATGAGCAGGAAAATATACACAGTAAACTTAAGCACTTATTACTACTTTCCTTTGTTCATGAATTTTTAACACTTGAAATTAGAATATCTATTGGGGGGGGATAAGAACAAAGTATAAGATAAAAGGATAGATAATTTTTCATCATCTGGTTTCTTTATCAACTTTTGAATATACATATTTCAGAGATTTGAAAAGAATAAAATACTAAAACATGAATTTATAAATACCGAGATTTAGAGTGTAATTGAGACTGTCCCCTAGTTTGCACTTATTAGTGTATTACATTAAATTACTTATATATAGCTGCAATTGTATTTATTCTCCCTACCACATTCAAGTATTCATCACTCCACACACATGCATATACACAGTATCTACTGAAATTCATTCTTCTAAAAAATAAAACGATGCCTTCAGACAACATAGATACAAACTTAATTAAAATACATAACTAAAATATACTATTTTCTTTTCAAACACATGCACATAAAAATGCCAAAAGTTTCTAGCAAAAATGAAATTGATATTTTAATTTTCTAGAATGCAAAAAATAACAATTTTTAGAATTTACACTGGCTTCACAAAGTCCTTACTGATCATTAAATGCCATAATAATAAAATACTAATAATATCTGAAGGATCATACGCAACATCCAACATCAATGTTTTACATTATTCCCCTAGATCCCCAACGTCCCCTTTCACTTGCAAATGCATTGGTTGATAAAAGTATCACTACACAGGATGAACAACTTCAATACTGATGGCAATTTCAGACAGTTTTAGAGTAGAGTTTTCAAGAGTTTATTATTCAGGCACAGGTGAACTGAACATAAGGAACCGGTGGAATCTATATAATCTAGAAGTAAGACAACGACCTGCTGTTAAGATGATTCGATATTATAGTAAACTTACTGAAGTAAGATCGTTCTAGTTGAGGTCTGAAATTGCTTTTCTGGCCTGAAGACGTTAAACAGAAATTAGTGTTGGAGTTATCATCCTATAATGAAATTGTACCAGCTTCTTGAGACTTCTCTCAAACAAATTCTGGTACTTTAAATTTTTTTCCTGGTAAACTCATCTTCTTCTTTTCCTTATTTTTAAATACACATGGTGCCAGAGCCATTTAACCTTGACCTTTATTTCTCTTACAAAGAATTTAATATATTTATTTCAATATACCTTTTTCAGTATGAAAACGATTAAGCCTGCAAACCCAATGAGATGCAGAGAATCATGTGATGAGTAGTGATGTGGTATTAAATTATATACAGCAAAATCTCAAAGATAAACAAAAGCAAAGCAAAGCAAAAGCAAAACAAACCCCATGCAACTTCCTTGAGATCCAGTTTGTCAAGAAAATTTATACACTGACCAAAAATAGAGGAAAGGGATATATAACTGCACGTGTTTGTCTTTTAAATGTTACCTTTCTCATCTAAAAGCTCAGACTTTCATTTATTTATTTATTATTTTATTTATTATTTTTTAAATAATAACACACTTTTAGAGCATATCGATTGATAGGCTGGAAAGCACCTCTGTAAGCAATTGTACAACACCTCACCACCTCACTAGAGGTGTTTCAGTAAGCAAACGGGAGTCATGGCGGGGGGAGGGAGGCATAATTTCAGGTTGATCAAAATACTTCCACGATTTAATGAGTGCATGGATAAATAATAAATTTGCATACCACTAGGCATTGCTCAAGAAATGACCATCCCTATTATTTCTCAAAGGCTACGCACATTCTAAGTGTAGAGTAACAATAACTGGTTTCCACCAGTAACATTAATAATTATACAGTTAACCTTGAGATAGATTGTGTACTACCATAATCATATCTATTCAGGAATAGAGACGAATTGCAATTTTTAACTTTTTTTTTTTTTAATGAAGAGAAAATCAAAATTACTCCTTTCTCCTGGTTAAGTTTCATGAATCAGTCCTTTAGCAACGTGATGGAGAACAACTGAAACCTTCAGCTTAAAAAAAAAACAACAAACAATTGTAAGAATATTTATACATACAAACGTACTGATATTACTAAAATACATTTCAGGTAGCCTGAAATTCTGCAGGATCTACTGAGTTTCATCTAGCTAATGTGTCATAGTTCCGTCACATATTATTCACCTATTTATACAAATACAGGAATTTTGCAAAAAGAAGAAAGCTTTGGAGATGTTTTCTCTCTCTTTTTTTTTTTTTTTTAATGTAACTACATAATTGTTCATACTGAAACCATAAATTTTTATTCGCTTTGGTCAGAGCTGAAGACGCAATCTGATTTTGTACTACATAGTAACATCTGCATAGGTTGAGTTATTATATCTGAGAAATAAACATACTTCTGAATGACAGTCAGTCAATTCAGTATCTTCTGCTTTGAAGATGGAAATCCTTACCAAAACAGAACTTCACTTCCTTGCAAAAGTATGTCTAATATTAAACAATTTCTTTAATTGAAAACTGTTCAGCAGCAAAACATTAAGAAGCATGAAATCCACCTAATTAAAAAAAGAGTTTTTTTAATGAACCACAGCTCAACCGTTCATTACCAGACAGTATTTAGGCTTAGTCTTCAAGTTATCTTTCCTCCTCAGATTTCATAATAATGGTAAACTTAAATTGTTTTAAATAATTAAATAAACTTACCACTGCCATCGTAAGCCAAAACTTATACAATATTGATTTTACTTAATCAATGACTTGACTTCCTGCAAAGTGATTCAGTAATCAAGGTGAAACAATGCATTCTAGGCATGATCTTGTTTCAGCTTAGTTCAATGGTTTTTCAACTCAGGATTTGAGAATAAAGGAATCTCAACACCTAAAGGAATTGTTTCTTCATCTGTTACATATACATCCCAGGATTAAGAATTATAATAATTTAGACAATACACTTAAGTCTGTATAGAAATTGTATTCAACAGTAAACTTCTGTATGCTTTGTATTAAGTCATATTAAGAATCACAAAGCCATCAATACATTAAATATACAAAGGCACATTTATATATATGTATAAAATGTACAAATTTTGCTGGAAAATGACTTCCTGTATTTAGCTTGTTACCAAACGATTCAACATCTACCTGATTCAATCTCTATTCTCTATTATACTCAGTACTGAAAATGAACTGATAAAATTGACATGACACTGAAAACTCCAGTAAGACACACAATCAGCTGCTTACTACAATCTACAGGTTAAACAGCAAAGCTGT
Organism: Anser cygnoides; assembly: GCF_040182565.1. Taxonomy (NCBI): domain Eukaryota; kingdom Metazoa; phylum Chordata; class Aves; order Anseriformes; family Anatidae; genus Anser; species Anser cygnoides. Next base: position 27,075,253 of record NC_089877.1, on the reverse strand, counting down.
TCCTGAAAGAGGCATGCGTATTTTGCTTGTATTTTACTCACAGTTGCACATAAACATGCAAGTACTTGCACATGAACCACTAACTTAAATGTAAAACTGGCGTGGTTGAAAGAACAGTGTAAAACTATGGAGAAGTTTTATCTTATAATATATACTTTCCATGAAGAACTGTATATTACTATTTAACAGATTATAATTAAAAATAAAAAATAAAAAATCTGAGCTCCTCTTTTACATGGTAACACAAGAAAGCACATCAAGTTAATGCACTTCACAGCCCTAACTACCATCATATGGTTACACTTGCTGATTAAATATCATCCTTGCAAAGAAATGTACAAAATAAAAATCCATGGCCGTCTTCCCAATTTGATGGATACCACCTTACTCATGTATGTATCTTACTGTATCACAAAACACAGATGCAAACAAAAATGCTGACTAACATTTGAGCACTAGCTTTAAAAACTGTTCTCCCACAGGACCGCATTCCTTTCAAGTTTTCTAGAATGATCTTGTAGAATATGTAAAATTCACCAGATAGTTCCTTTTAAAGGTGCTGCAGTCTTCTCAACAAGTAAGGAATCGCAGGCAGAGTTGACAATGATCTAACCACTACCAAAGATGAAGTTGGTAAATTTGTTGATGCACAACACTTCCTTTCACAAGAGGAATGGTCTCACTGCAAAGTTGTCTCCAAGCACTTGTATTTTCTGCAGAACTTTGTCCAAAATGCACAGATTCAGTGCATGTTTATTGTCACAAAAATTTCTTCTAACTGAGAAGAAAAAAAGAGTATCTCTATTTTCGAAACAGAGCTTGAACAAGTATTGCCCTGGGCAATTTGAACTCACAGCCTCCTTTGCACTGCAACGATACAGTTCAGCTACAGGAAAAAAAAAATAAAAAAAAAAATCATGTTTGTTTTGAGCCCAGTTCCTACTAGCTCCATTTAATATTACCAAGTTCCCGCACCACAACAGACTGTTTAAATTCCATTTAATTTTTATTTATTTTAAATATTAGGATGAGCATACTCAAACACTGGAGCAGGTTGCCCAGATTGGTTATAGAGTATCCATCTTTGGAGATACTTAAAAATCCAACTGGTCAATGTTATGCATAACCTGCTCTAGAGTTTCCTTGCAACCTCAGTGATTCTGTGGTTTAGTGAAATAAAAGGAAATTAATTAGGGGCACAATAAACAGTTTTTAAACATACAGAAAAAGCTGCTCTGCAATCATAGGGAATACATGTTTCCCATGTGTAACAGACAGTACTAGTAGTATGAAAAACTGTAGCAAGATTCAGGATGGGTACTGGTAAAGGGTTTCTTTTTTTTCCTCCCAATGGTAAGAAGAGCAAAGCACTAAAACTGACTCTGTGTAGGCTGTCGAGCCTGCATTACCTCATCTTTAAAAACAGGTTATGTCAACATCCATGGATGCACTGTTGCATGGGTACAGTCAATCTTTTCTTGGATAAGGGCATATATGCCTATCGAGGCTCTGCTTTTCTAAGATCCTGTAATTGTTATATAGTCCTTCATGTCTACTGTATGCTAGAACATGTTTTGCAATGTTTGTTGGAGTCGACAACCTAGTTCTACCAAAGACCATCATGCTGAGTTGATCCTGACTCAAAAAGCTAATCTTGCCTGCTGTTCCTTACATATATATGTTTTCATATTGGCATCACAACCTGAAGGAAAAGGCCAGAAGAGAAAATATATTTTACTATTCTGTCATCTCACTACCTTATTTGGAATATGTTTTATTTATATAATTTTATCCCTATAGTACTTAAGCACACATGAAACAAGGCTTTCCAAATTTCAAATCACATTATTTCCACATTGGTGCTCTGTTTAATACTGAAAGATAAAAGTATATCACATTGTAGCAAATTGATATAACTCCCTACAGAAGAGACACCACAAAGTCAAACCTAAGAATACTCCTCAGTTAGAGTAATGATAATAAAATTCTGCTTTAGAACATGCATTTAGGTAGAAAATATGCAGAAATTAGCCACTTTAGGAGAGACTGGTAAGAATGAACAATAACTAGAAGTTTACACAATACTAATGGAAAATAACTATTGAAAGAGAATTGCTACTCATCAGCTTATGTTTTGTAACACAATTAAATAATTACCAAAAGGCTATGAATAATTACACTCTGACTTCGGCATAAAATGCAATAGCTTCAAAATAAGTAGTAAATCTACATTTTGCTTGGTGAGTATCTTTTCTTGGCATCTACATATCTACTTACAGAAAAGCTATTCAGTGAACCCTTATGCATGTCACATCATCATAAAGAGCCTGTCAAGACATTTGCAGATAAATTAATCCTGATGCTTCCAGGTGTAAATATTTCGTACTTGGCCTCCTAAAATTTGGTTTCTAATTAGAGATTTCAAGATCTATAGCACAAAATAAATACTTTTTGCACAGCATTTTTCGTCTATACTACAATATTATAATAAAAAGGTGCAACTCTGATAAAAAGATATATTTTACTTCAAAACAGTTTTAGTATGACCCAAAAATGGTGGAAAAAAAATTTGAGTCTGTTTCTATTTTCATGTATAATATTGTAAACTACATAAAACTACGTTACATCAGTAGAATCACAAATGCTAAAATTTATGTAAGGAATCATACTTTTTCTTTTTGAAAAAGTATTGCCAATTCACTTAAATGTAGGAAATAATTGCTTAAAAATAGCAGGAATTATGTCCATTAAAATTATACAAAGCATTTAAATATTACTTTAAAAAGTATCATAGACGGGTTTTTATATTCAACATGCATCTTCATCCTGGGTAACTAAAACCAGCTTTAACAAAAGCTGTAGGTTAGACCTTTCAAGTTCAAAAACAGTTTTGCAAGGAGCAGCTTTGAAATCACCTAAAGATAGTGAAAGCTGTAGAATTAAATTAGTAGTCAAAGTATTTTTTCACTCAATCTCACAGTATTTTCTTTTTCTGAGAGTGATAAGTCACCTTGCTACACAGAATTTAACTCCTTCTCCTATAAGATTAACAATGCATACTGAATTCCACAACACAAACCCTTAGGTTTGCAAAAGGCAAATGAAGAAAGATGACTCAAGTTGGCAAGTCAATGAAACGCACAGACGCTCCCTCAATATTAGTATAGAAGTTATAAAATCAGTTATTTATGCATTTCTCTCAAATAAAAAGATCGTTTTTTTTAATAAACCATCCATAATTAGTTTCTATCCTCACAATAGATATAGTCAATCATTCTGCTCATTCTAAAATACATGCTTCATACAATGCTACTTTAAAGGATTCTATTACTTCTGTATTTGTGAAGAACAAAACTTCAAATCTACAATCTCATATATTATTATTAGGATTTCTTACATCAATAATTATCGTTGCAACAGTTGGTGGGGTCAAGACTTGCATACTTTTTCTCTTGCATATTGTGAAAATTTCATTCACATATAACTGAAAAACAAAACGGTTCTGGTACAGCTTTTTATTACTGTTACTGCTTTTATATTTGAGATGAAGGATCTGAAAAATTTTGGTCATTAAAATTATTTTTTACCAAGGCAACAGAATCCTATCTCTTGAGGTTTCCTAATTAATTAGTTCATAAACATGAAAAGCATCTTTCAGTAAGTTTTACTTTGTTTTGGAGGTTATGATCTAGAAAAGTAACTTATCGTATTTGCTTGCCATCCAATTAAAACCCTACATTTTAGTTTCCTGCATTGGGAAAACAGTGTAATTTTCCTGTAATTAAAAATAATAGTTTGGTAAACATACACAAAGAAGTTAGATTCTTCAGCATTTGATGCTGTCCTGCACAACAACCTTGTCTCCAAATTGGAGACATGGATCTAATGGATGGACCACTCAGTGAATAAGGAATTGGCTGAATGGTTGCACTCGAAGAGTTGCAGTCAATGACTCAATATCCAAGTGGAGATCAGTGGTGAGTGGTATTCCTCACAGGTCAGTACTGGGACCTACTTATCTCTTTGCTGTGTGGACATGTTTAACATCAGCTTCGTTTGACATCTTTGTCAGTGAAATGGGACAGTGGGATCAAGTGCACCCTCAGCAAGTTTCGCAATGACACCAAGCTGTGTGGTATGAGTGACGTGCCGGAAGGAAACAATGGCACCCAGAGGGACCTGGACAGGCTTGAGAGGCAGGCCCCTCTGAACCTCATGAAACTCCATCAGGCCAAGTACAAGGTCCTGCATCTGGGCTAGGGGAATCCCAAGCACAAATACAGACTGTGGCATGAGTGGCTTAAAAGCAGCCCTGAGAAAAAGGACTCATGGATGTTGGTAGACGAAAAGCTTCATGTGAGCCAGCAATACACGCTTGCTGCCCACAAAGCCAACTTGCCCCACAGCCTGGGCTGCATCAAAACTGTAGCTACCAGATCTAAGGAGGTGATTCTCTCCCTCTACTCCACTGTCATGAGAGCGCACCTGGTGTGCCGTGTTCAGCTCTAGAGTCCCTACTGTAAGAAAGACAGGAGGGCCACAAAGATGATCAGAGGGCTGGAGCACCTCTCCCATAAAGAAAGGCTGAGGAAGTTGGGATATTTAGCCTAGAGAAGAGAAGGCTCCAGGGAGACCTTGTAACAGCCTTCCAGTACTTAAAGGTGGCCTACAAGAAAGATGAAGAATGAAGACAGCAACTTCATCAGTGGGTGTAATGATAAGACAAGGTGTAACAGCATTAAAATAAAAGTGGGTAGGTTTAGATTACGTAAGGAAGAAATTATTTACTGTGAGGGTGGTGAAGCACTGGAGCAGGTTGCCCAGAGAAACTGTGGATGCCCCATCCCTGCAAATGTTCAAGGCCAGGTTGGATGCAGCTTTGGGCAACCTCACTTGGTAGAACATGTATTTCCCCGGTGCGGGAGGTGGTAGTGGTGGTGGAATTAGATGATCTTTAAGGTCCCTTTCAACCCAAACAATTCTATGATCTCCCAAAAAGTCTAGGTTGGAGATTTCACAAAGATATGCAAAAAATATATATTTGGGGGAATGAATGTGTTACTATATGCAAACTGTTTCTTTTCTGATATTGCTCTAACAACAACTCTACGCTCTATAGAAGCTTACTGAAAGCAGAATATTTGCATCCTCCTCCCTCATGAATATAGATATATATTTTTCCTAGTTAAAATACTGTAGTATTTCTATACAGTTTCTGTTGCAGATTCATTGCATATAGGAATTCTTTCATATCGGCCTCAAAGTGGAAAACTAACAACTATTCAAGAACATAATAAACTTTACTTTTACCAATTACTTTCTAATGGTCCTTACCAGAATTTGATTCATAGTTACAAAATTAATGATACAATATTCTCCTGTTTCCTTTTTTCAGCTTTGCTGCTAATATCAACATTATCCATTTGGATGTTGTGTTTACATTTCAGACAGCGTGCCTCACATACTTTTCCAATTAAGTGGATTATTTCACTTTAGTGGTTATGCATTAGAAAAAATAAGAAGAAATTCAGTTACTTAAAAGTGGAAGAAATACATGTTACAGCATATGCTGAATATCACTTTCCAACATTGCCAGTCATGGAAGCATTTGTATTTTTTCTCTCACATACATGCCAGTAAAGCAGATGTTACCTGTTTTCCAAACTCCCAATTTTGTTCCACAAGTTACAGTGGTTATATTCTGCTATACTACCAAAAGGAGACAACTCTTCTGTAGAAGTCTCGAGTGTACTTTTTCCTCACTATCCACTTGAGATATTGAAGAACCATTTTCCAATAAATTTTCATTTATTTACTACATAAACTAATATTAGAAATATTGTTTACTAAAACATATACTCAAGCACCAAAGACAAGCTTAACATCAGGGTACGCTTATGAAACAAGAAAGGTTCGTGTAATGTTCTTCATTCTTTCAATGTGGAAAGTTTATACAACTCCACTGCAATCTGATTAAGTTTGCTTTAGGATCGCCATGCAGAAGCGCATGCTACACAAATATTTTGGTCCCAAAATATAGACATCAGTCATGCAGTTGAATTAGGAAGAGGTCACATGAATATATCACAGTAGGCTTTCCTTTGCTTTAAATGTACACAAATCTTCTGGCAAACAGTATGTGTTAAGATCTAAAACAAAAGTGTACTTAGACACAACTGTCATGTTGTATATCATCATAAAATCAGAAACAAATTAACAAAAACAATATCCAGGGCAGGCCTTAAATATATGGTGGTAGTGGAGAGGTGGGAAGACTTCCAATACTTGTAACCAGTTGTTTTTAACATGTTTCTTATAAATTAAAAGCCTTTATTTATTTGGTAGTAACATACCAAGGCCTTTCCTCCCCCAGTAAGTACATGAATTTCCCCCAATAAACACAGTCAGTTCACTGCAAATGGATCCTTACGATGACAGCAGTTATTTGATGGAAATTCACACAACACCATCTGATGGTTCTCAGGAGAGTTTATAAATAGAGTAGGGGTTTCCGTTGTCAGTCTACTCCTTCAGCAGTGGCTGGATCAAAGCCTAATCTCAACTCTGGAACATACTTCCATATCTTATATCAGGTCATCAGCAAGGCAGAATAAGCAAGTCATTAGACAGCAATAAAATTAAAATGTACTCCCTTTCACTAAACTTAATACTTCTGAATGAAGAACTGCCTTAGAAAAATGAAAAGTGACATCCACAGCCTAAGAAAAAAGGCCTACTTGCATATTCTCTGGAATAATTTCACCATAATTTCTCCGTATCTGGTTAAGTATATTCATTCTCTGCCAAATTTCCAGGCAACTCCAACAGGTAGCATTGATAAGCAAGACATACAAAGCAGATACACATATGTGAACTAACTTGAGGTTTCTTAGTGTACTGCTTCGCCAGTTTCCTGCATTTTTTTCCTTTAAAACTATTCTGTAAAAAAACCATCACTTCAATATTTCTATTATACAGTAAAGTAGCCTTGCAAAGTATTTCAGTATTGACCATCTTGCTTCTTCTTTTTTTAATACTTCAAGGTTGTAAATTTGCCAAGCAATCATTTACACCAGTTCACTGTCTTCCTTTTATTTGTAATGCTGCATTATTTTTCAGCTCTTCATGGAAAAGAAAAGCCTGAGACAGTGAGAACAAATGAACAAATAACACCGAAGAGCAAGATGAAGTAACATCCAAAATATTTACTCATTATGTCAAAAAAAGATAAATACAAAATATTATTTAAGAATCACCCCTTTAAGCTGTAAGGCAGGCAGCTTATTAACAGAGCTGGAGTGAACCAGCCATACAGACCATCACTGGCTTGGTGCAAATCAGTGTTTAAAAAATAAATAAATAAATGTCATCTTCTATTAGGTAGAGTCCTGGCTTGCTTCAAGAAATTAAATTTACTTTCAGTACGAGTCAATTCTTAAAAGGGCAAATAGACTAAAACATCAAGATGCTCAGTGATGATCAACGAAGTGGTATCAGCCAAAAAGTATGTATCCTGTGTAAGTATGTTAACATTACTTACAGAATTGTAGTCTTGGGATTGGTGTTTTGCACCTCTGACAGCCATGACATCTGACATGATATTGTATGAGTGAATGAAGAAATGACAAGATGTGTTAGTTCATTTTAATGGAGCATTCTTTTGGAGAGAAAAAAAATGCAAGAAGTACGTGCAACTATGTACATGTGTAATATTTGGTTTGTTTTCCCCACTACTTTTACATCCATTATAACAAATTTATTTCCATTTCAGCAATTAACTGATAACTGGAGTTGGCAAGTATAAGAGAAAAAATCTGGCATAATAAACTCAACCTGCATGGTTTAACTTGTTTAACTGTTTTCTGTTTAACAGACGCTCAGAAACATTAATGGAATAGCCAGTGTCTTGTCTCAGTTACACATGATCCAATTAAAAAAAAAAAAAAATTGGCACCTAAAATCAAGAAGGAATCCAAGTAGAAGCTATCATCAGCCTTTTGGAATCTTAGTGCATGACCACTACAGGATTAGTAAAGATACCAATAGCAACAGACATTTAGGTCATATCTATTTCAAATGAGAATCGGTATACACAGTATTTGCCATATTCTTTAAAACACGTATTCTGTACGTAAAAATCACAGCTTTAAGCTAAAACCTATAAACATCCCAACTGCTTATATAACATCCTAGTTTGAAAATAAATGCAAGATTTTCCATTTGGACTACTAGATTTTTATAGGAAATAGTTAAATGGTGACTTTGAGTCAATCCTATAGATTTTTGTTAAAAACAAACAAACAAACAAAAAAAACACACAATTCAATTCAGTGCTTTGCCCATCATATATACCAAATGCTGGGAAGACGGATACTTAGCTTAATCTTTGAAACACTGGGTCCACAATGGAATGCACTATCACCCATCTTCAATTTCAGGTTCTTAAAACAATTTAGAAAAGGAAAAGTTTCTACAAAAAGATTCAACAAAGGAGACATGCTCAGTCAGTATATGAAGTAAAAAGTCTTTATTTGAGAAGATAGGGGAAACCTCTCAGAATACTATTTTATAAAAAATACTGGGGGGAGGGCGGGATTGGGGATTACCAGTGTCACAGTTACCTGAATTTAAGTCCTGTCCTTGTTAGGAATAGGCAGTAGAACTACAGATAAAATGGGTAGTAGCACTGAAACGCATAATGAGTGTTTGCAAGACCCAGGTCTCAGAGTAAGAGTGAATAGTCAATTCATTACTGCCATGGATATTTCAATTTAACCATCTGTTACAATCCTGAATTACGGTTTGTTGGAAATTTATTTCAAATTGAAATCTGATTTTTTTTATTTTTGGCAATTCTCCAGAACAAAACAAATCACTGTACTCAGTAATCCTCTACACCTGTTACAGTTTAAAGGAGAAAAAGCATCCGATGCAGGCAACATTCCAAAAGAAATCTTTCAAACAGGATTTGAAGAACATAGCAGATATTTTTAACAGCCTTCTTATAAAATATGCGAAAAAGGAAAAAAAATGGAAAAGATGTTACAGAAATAAAATGTGAAAATTAAAGTGCATTCACCTGCTGTCCATCCCATATCAAGCATTTACACATATTTCTCAAGCTAGACCATAGGAAGCAGAATACTCAAGCTTAAGACAAGATCCAGCTGGGACATGATACAAAAAGAGCATACATCAAATCATATGGTCATTGTAGATATCCTCAAAAAAAAAAAAAGACAAAAACAAAAAAACACAAGCCAATAACAAACAGTTTCATGGCTGTTTTCCTTGCATGGTAATTCTAGATGTCTTACGGTTATTGTTGCTCCTATGTAATAATATTGGATAACCAGAATAATATGAGATAACCAGAAATCTGTGATCAACGGCAGTGTTAAAAAAATGTGAGAAATTAATCAGTACTCTCCAGCAAACTGATGAGAAACACATGGACTAACTACATGTTCAGCCACAGACATCTTATGCCAGCCATGCTCTTATTGCAATGGATCTATAACTGAGAACAATTGAAATTAATGGGAATAGAAGGACTTTCCATAAAACTAAGACAAATATTTCTCAGGGTCTACCTAATTGATGTTACAAGGCATAACAAAGACTTGTTAACTTGCCCCCCCCCCCCCCCCTTTTTTCTCATAAATTAGATGGTGGACCCTGCCAAAGAAAAGTGCACTTTATCTTGTAAATTAGGTTGATTTCTATAGAAAATTCAGTATTGCTGTATTTTCACTGCTTTTATCCCAGATAAGAAGTTAGCAGTGTTTACACTTAAAAATCTCTCCACAGGATTCACTTACAATGCATGTGGTGTCTGTTCTACCAAAAATCAGTCATCGCATTCGCTAGCAAATTAGAGAGCTAAACCTTAATACATTTTCAGCAGAAAAGTTCAGAAACTTTGCTATTATTAAAAAATCACTTAAATCCTTTGCAATTCATAGATTTTATCACACATATCGTGTTGAGGTTTTAGAAACTGTCCAGTCCTACCCAGTGCTCAAAGCAAGATCAACAAGAGAGGGGTGCTCAGGAACATCACCGGTCAGGTTTTCAACATTTCCTAAGAAACAGACTCCATAGCCTTTCTGAACAACCTGTTCCAGTGTTTGACTGCCCCCACAGTAAATCAGTAAATAAGTTTTTGTTTTTAAAAGTTATCATACAGGCTGCCTGGATGCTGGGACATGGGAATTCCTCCTGTTTGCCCCAAACCAAAGGAATCTCAGACCAACAGATCTGGCTGCTGCTAAAAAGTCCCAACTGTTCCTTTCCAAAGACATGGCTGTAGTTTCTTAATGGTACATTAATTAACATCTGAAGAGCTTTGGTCTTGTCTCCATTTTCCCATGTCTACCAGGTTTGTGAAGGCTGATTCTATCAGTAAAGACTGAGGCAAACGAGGCACTCAGTAACATGGCCTTTTCCAAGTCCTTCATATGACACGATCCAGTGACAAAGCAGAGGGCCCACACTTTCTCTGGTTTTCCTTTTGGTGCTGATACACACCTGAAGAAACCTCTCCTACCACCCTTTATGCCCTTCAACCAATTCACCTCTGGATAGGCTTTGGCTTCACTAACCACATCGCTCCTCACTTGGACAACATCTCTATATCCCTCTTGGTCATGCGTTCCCGCTTCCAGCTCTTGTATGCTTCCTTTTTATGTTGGAGTTCTGTCAGGTGCTCCTTGTTCTTCCAGGAGGCCTCCTGTCATTCCTGCTTGATTTCCTGCATGTTAGGATGGACCATCCCTAAGTGTGGAAGATATGATACTTGAAAACAGATAATATCCTGTGGAATTCTTCCGAGAAGTCCATGCACTGAATGAAGTCTGCTCTTCTGAAGTCCAGGATTGTGACTGTTTTTGTCTCATTTCCTTCTCTCAGAATCCTCAATTCCACTCTCATAGTCACTGCAACCAAGGCTGCCCCCCAACATTCACACCTCTAACCAGTTCTTCCTTGTTGGCAAGTATTAGGTCCATCAGAGCATCCTCTTGTCATCAGCTTGTCAACTACCTGTGTAATCAGTGCACTCCAGAAGCCTCCTGAATTGCCGGTACCTTACTATGTTGCCCTTCCAGATAACAGGGTGGTTAAGACTTTTATTAAAAGTTAGGGCCTGCAATCTAGAGGCTTCTTCCTGCAGTCTGGAGGGCTCGCCTCACCTACTTCTTCCTAATCAGGAAGTCTGTAAGAGACACCACCACATCGCCACCCACGTTGGTCAGACCATTAATCCTGACCCATAAATAGAACTGGCTCACCCCTGTTCAAAGGCACAGCATCATGCATTCCCACTGCTCTCTCTCATAACAGAGAACTTGCCCTCCTTACCTCCTTGCCTGTCCTTCCTAAAAAGCCTGTACCCATCCATTGCAACACTCCAATCATGTGAGACTGGATACATTATCCACATGCATTTTCTTCTTGGTTAGGCTTCAAGAGTCAAGGTCTACTACTCATGCTAAAAATTTTTGCTTGAATTTCCAAGACACAGCATATCAGCCAATTGCATCTAGACTTAATAAGCATACAGATTCTTGAAAATAAGTGGTATAAAATTCTACTAAGACTTTACAAAATGAATTTTATATTCCTTTAGGATAAGTACTGTCATGTCTAAGTAATGCCAGAAATTACTTCCAAGGACAGCAGAGACATTAGTCTATGAATAGTTAAGCTTCTTTGGCTCTTTCATGCAGGAACATCTGCCAGACATTTTGTTTTATACATTGATCGTGTCTAATTTGAGACCCAAAAGACTATATTTTGGGGACTATAAAAAAAAAAAAAAGACTATAAAAAAGAACAAGTTAGTGGGCTTGGATTACTTATCCAAGTATCTAGACTTACTGATACCCAAGCAAGGTGAAGGTTTGGAGTCAAATAAGCTCTCTAATTAGAAAATGGATACAGCCTTAAACACATAATGTCCTTAAAATATAGACCACCTTCCCTGAACTTGAGACTGCAGCAAAATTCATTCCCATCTATATTACTCTGGAGCATCTTTTTAATTTTTCACATCTGAGGCTTCCCTAAATCCACTGTATGTCCTCCACATAATTTCTGTTCAACTTCCCAGAAACTATGAAAAGTTCCAGATAAGACAGCAAACTACACTGCAAATAGGGATGAAGCATCAATGTTAGTCCTTGTTGTAAGAACTAAAGGACAAAGATTCAGTGAATATTTTCATGATACTCAGGGAAGGAAACAGTTTGAAGAATACCCTCAATTGCTGATACAGGGAAAACACAGGACATAGCTGAATGGGATAAAACAGAAATCTTACTTTTGAAATCCTGCTTTAAATGCAGAAATTCTTCTGTTTCAGAGATTGTTCCAAATTTTCTTCTTCCAAGTTTCCAAATTACTGTGTGCCTGAACATGCAAAATTCATTCACTGATTTTGTTTATTAAATGGCTTGGGTTGGAAAGGATCCCCCAGTTCCAACCCCTCTTTCTTGGGCATGGACACCTTCCACTAGGTCTGGTTGCCCAAAGCCCCATCCAGCCTGGCCTTGAACACTTCCAGGGATGGGGCACTCACAACTTCTCTGGGCAATGTGCTCCAGTGCCTCACCACCCTCACAGTCAATAACTTCTTCCTTAAATCTAATCTAAGCCTACCCACTTTTATTTTAAAGCTGTTACACCTCGTCCTGTTGCTACACTCCCTGATAGAGATGCTCTCCCCAACCTTAGAGACAAGGATCTTGTGCGGGACAGCATCAAATGCTTTGCACATATCAAGTTAGATGATGTCAGTTGCTCTTCCCTCACCCACCAAAGCTATAATCCCATTGTAGGAGGCCACCAGATTTGTCAGACATGATTTGCCCTTCATGAAACCATGCTGGCTGTCATCCATTGCCTCTCTGTTCCGTGTGCCTCAGCAGAGTTTCCAGGAAGATCTGCTCCACGATCTTGCCTGGCACAGAGATGAGACTGACTAGCCTGTGTTACACCAGGTCTTATTTTTTCCACTTTTTAAAAGTGAGGTTGTTTCCCCTTTTCCAGTCAGTGGGAACTTCACCAGACTGCCACAACTCCTCATATATGATGGATAGTGGCTTGGCAACTTCGTCCACCTGTCAGTCGTGTGTTATTTCCAAGTTACTGCTACACCACACTAAGTATAAACTTCCCAATCCACTGCTCCATCAAGTTCAGTAACAGGAAAGGAAAAAATCTCTCCCATCCATGCTTGTCCAGTCCAGTCCCAACTCAACCACTCTTATGAGAAAATAACTGTAAACAAATACTACCGATCAAATATGGCTTTCCAGAAATAACTATGTTCTGAAAAAGCTTGGCTAGCACAGTCATTTTTGCTACCAGTCTTGTTCAGGATTCACACCAGGGAAGCTATGAAGAAACACACAGCAGAACACTTATTATGCTGACTTTACTCATACGGTTTGAAAAGAATCAATTCAGTTACAAATCAGGTGTCTGAAGCTAGAGAATGGATGAGGAAAAAGTTTAGTATAGAGTCCAGACAAGGTCAAAAGCTTGGAAATAAACAAGCACTAAAGTGGCTAGCATGAGTGGTGGTGAGCAATCTATCCTTTGTGCCTCATATGTTTGCAACACTGAGATATTACTACATCTAGAATGAGAAAGCTGCAAGAATTACAGTCACTATAGCCTCTGTGTTTCTATACACTCTCTCAGATACTGTATTTTTCTACTTGTATTTTTTTCTACTTTTATGCCCTCTACTTCACGTAGAGACTAGTGTGCTTAGAAATTATCGGTCAGAGCACCAATAGAGTACATACAATCATCCATTTGTTGAGAAGTTACATGGAAAGAACACAACAGCAATTGCCTGAACACAAATAAGCTAGAAGTAATTTGAGTCACTGACAAGCTATGAAGACCGGGTTACAAAACAGTAGTATGGAGAAAACCTTTTCAAACCAACATTCCTGGCATCACCCGCTCCCTCACATAAAATCCAGTACTTGCTTTTTTTTTTTTTTCATACCTTGCCCTGGATTAACAAATATACTTGCTCTACTACAAATTTGTTATCTTCATATGATTAACTTCTCAGTCTAACACTTCAGAGAGCTAAACAAATCAGGAGGTTGAAGATGAGTAAAAATGGCATCAGACAATACAGCTGAGAAGAATAACTGCAATTCCTTTATAAGTTCATTTTTTCACTAATCATTAGAATGAAGTGCAAAGCATATATCTTTAAAATTAGATTATCTTTATTTTATTATAATTTTTTAAGCAAGATTCTTCCTACAGATCTTGTTATCAATTCCACCAATTCAATGCAGAGCTGCACTTTACCACCACCAAAACTTTGCAAGCATGGGATGTTCTAAAAATTCTTGCTAAATGTCAACAGTACTTTCAGGAACACACTACTCATCCACATTTGGCAAAACTAGTAACGTATTATTCTAACATTACTTACAATACAAAGTACATCCCAAAATGTTTTCAGTACAATCAACATGCAGGATTTACTTGCAAGTGGCAATAGCCCTGCAATTCTTGGCAGTCAAAACTATAACCATGACTCATTAATGGGTGGGTATTTAAAATGTTAAAACAAACAAACAAACAAAAGAACCCACCAAAATTATCTTAGAAAACATTCTGTCTTGAGTCACAGAAGCTATTATAGTGATATTAGTAAAGTAGAAATTATTCGATGTAATGCCAGCAAGCCACATTACCCTTTCATTATTCTTCCTTCTCAGTAGTCAGTCAATAACGCACGCTGCCTACCAAAATACTTTTTCAGCATCCACCAGAAGCCCTTTTAAAAACACAATAAAAGGGCAAAATTCAGTCTGAGAAAGTATTTGTCTTCATATAAATTCTATATGAACTTAATTTGTACACAGCCAGTTTTCACCAGCATGCGTACATGTATTTTTGGATGCTTGAATATCTTCTGGAAGATTTTTTTTCTGTTCAGACAAAAAAAAAAAAAGAAATTTTAGGCAGAAATAAGTACAGAAGGATAGCTGGACACAGAAAAAAGACTTCCAACTGTATTTGATTCTTTAGTAAATAAGTGAATAACATGTAAAAGACGTGTTTTTCTTATTGTAAAGCACCAAGATAAATACATGCATGAGGAAAACTAAAACCATGCATATGGTTGTTCAGCCCCCACACTCCCCTCCTCTTTTGTCAAATGGTTTAAGTACAGAGTGCTTAAGCACGTTATGACTAAGCACACAATTACAAGGAGTCTTCATTTTTCAGTCATTTATTAAATGCTGACTGTTCATGCACTCAGCTGGTACATTTCAAATGTGAAAAATCTGCCACTAAAACTGAGAGTTTGGATCACCATATCAAGCAGCATATTATCTTTAAAGACCTTCAGCAAGATGAAATCTCTGAGTGTGGCTGTTATGACAAAACCCTAAGGACAAGCCTAAGTTTACTGCTAGGAATAGCACTTCCTTCATCATAAACACAGCAGACAAGTGCATAATAAGTATATAGGGCTAAATGTTAAAATTGTGAAAACTCAAATTAGAAACAAGACACTTTTGACACTGAATGAAACAAATTAGCCTTTCTGCACTTTCATTCATGAAAATGATTACAAAATACTAGCCATCCTTAATGATTACTTCTCTGCAGTTTTACAGCAATTGCAGTCATGAAACTTTCATTGTAGTTTATATTCTGGTTTTAAAATACACTAACAAGATAAGCAGTGAGCATTTATCATTTAAACATATATTAAATAAATAAATGAGGAAAATCTCTTGGATCACCTGACGACACGCCCTTTTCAATTGGAATAGCTCACAAAATTACTACTAGCCTTGTAAATTGTGCTTCTTCCTGTCTTTGAGAGAATACTGCAAGTATTCAGCACAAAAATAATTTAGATACTATGACATGAGTTATCTTTGAAATGAAAGATCCTAAAAGATTTTTAAAAAAAAAAGTCTTGATTCTTTGAAGTTAGTAGCCACAACCATTACAAAATAAATTGAATTTCTATGTGAAACGGTAAATATAATACATATCTGTGATTCTGGGGCTGTAACCACAGCTTCCCTCAAGTGTGTTATTCCTGTCATACAAAGCAAGAGGAGATTCCTATTCTGGTCTTCAGCTAATACAGCTTGTCTGGTAGGACTTGAAGCAGATTTGACTTTACTAGCAAACTGGTATTGTGCTGTCATTTTAGAAAGCATTTTATCTTTTATTTTCCTAGCTTAGAGTTTAAGCTAAAAGGGGCATCTGTGCTCTCTGACAAAAATTTGGAAGCAACAATGGACAAAGACAATCAATAATTCAAAGAAATTTATTTTGTTTTAGTAAGATTCAGATCCACAGATCTGTGGCATTCTTTTAAAATATTGTAGCTAGAGTACCCGTACCATTAAAGCCTCTGGGCGACAAAAGCAAATAATAAAACAATTTCAGCTATAATAGAATGTGTGTAATTTTCAAGCTGTGATAAATTTTTATAGCTATGTCTTCCACTAAATAAAAAAAAAAAAAAACAGTCATTCTGAGTAGTGATGAAAGAAGTATTAAAAAAAGAGTCACAATAGATGGAATTATCAGAATAGTAGCATACATATTAATTTCACCATAGAAGGTCTCAGACAAGTTGTTAGTGGTTCAATATGGCTTCATTACAATGAGTAAGCAATAACACAGTGATAGTAAAATGGAAGTGTAGGACTAGTATCAGCTGAATATAATGCTCTTATATATTGCTAACATGGTATCCGCTTAAGACAGAACAGATAGAAAAAATGTATTCAGTATGCATCAGGCATCAGACTTCAAGGAGACAGAACCTTCTCTCCTTGATTATATGCACACAGCTGACTGAAAATAACTGAAATCCACAAAAATCTGTATCATTACGTTTTGGATCAAATAATTTCAGAAGCAATCGGATCAGTGGCTACTGAGCTATCACTATGATTGATGGTGAACACTGCTGTTTGAGTAAAGTAGAAAACATTCAAAATCCATCTGCTCACTATCTACACGCTACAAATTACCATGCAAATCTGAACAAGTCACTTCCCTTAAAAATGTTCTGGAAACTTCCTGCTAAAGAAAGTAATAGCAGTCATTGTTTATCATTTATTTTATCCTGTCAAAACCACTGTCCATTTATTATTATAAAATATATCTCCTTGTGTGTATTTTTTCTGCATGAGACTTTTACTTCAATAGAATTCATTAGAAAGGAATTTCAGTGTCATCTTCCACCTTCAAAATTTATCTTATACTACCAAACAGAATAAAGAAAACTCCTATGTAGCTTACAGATTATTTCTGTCACAGAACTGTTTCTTTTCTAAAGGTCACAATTATTTCAGCATCATTTAATTCAAGAGCATTTCCATACTCATCGTAATTTGTTTCCCATGTCCTGAACTTAAAAGGTGGCAATGGTACAATGCCTGCATATTGTGAGACTACACTCAAGTCATCATCTTAACATTCCTTTGTCCTTACCATGTTTTCCTCTGCTCACTCAGGGGGAAAGCATGAAGAATTATTCTGAAGTGATGACATCTGAAACCAGATGATCAATTGTATTTACACTTGACAAAACCTAGCTTAGGGGAAGAAGTACAAAGGAAAGGGAGACTGCTATAAAGAGTCTGGAGTAGATTTAATCGTTAGATAAAAGGGAGTGTTTCCTCTACAGTGATAAGATTCCTTAAGAGTTAAACTGGATATGGTTACCATGGAGCTAAGACTCCCACAGAAAAAAAAAAAAAATTACTGCATTTTGAAATATTTGTTGGAAGCACACAGGCAGCCAAGTAAATGATACTGCACCACTTTCAGGCATTATTAGTAGGTCACTTAAATCCTCCATGCAAGTGGAAGCTCAGGGGTACAGGCTTTTATCGAGTATTTCATGGGTGGTCAGGCACCGGCACAGGCTCCTCAGGGAAATGGTCACAGCCCCAAGCCTGTCAGAGTTCAAGAAGCATTCGGACAATGCTCTCAGATGTAGGGTCTGATTTTTGGGTGGTCCTGTATGGAGCCAAGAGTTGGACTCAATGATCTTTGTGGATCCCTTCTATGATTCCA
This sequence comes from Anser cygnoides, assembly GCF_040182565.1. Classification (NCBI taxonomy): domain Eukaryota; kingdom Metazoa; phylum Chordata; class Aves; order Anseriformes; family Anatidae; genus Anser; species Anser cygnoides. Next base: position 27,057,154 of record NC_089877.1, on the reverse strand, counting down.
TTGCAGCCAATGCCTTTCTGATTTAGAAATCTTTACCTGAGAACAACAGATAAGTTTCTTGTGTAATGCAATACTTCACTATGTTAAATATAATTACTTACTATTAACCAAGGTTCTGAGTAAACTGAAGGGTATGGTTTTATGTAAATGCCAAGGGGAAAAAAAACAAAACAAAACACAAAAAGATAAAGCTGACAGTCTTTCCACTTCTTTGTTAGAAACTGCATTCCCTACCATTGAATTTGATCATATAAACTGTCTGAGAGCCTTAACAACTATAAAAATTGCTCTCGGTAGCTTGGCAAGACTCTCTCATGAACCGTCTTTTGTCTCAGACCTAGTTAAAGCACACTTCCAAGGCTAAACTTTTAGTAAATCTTTTGTTTTTAGTTCTAAATGAATGGTGATTAGACATGGTCTTTTTTTTTTTTTTTTTTGAAAGTTTTAGTATAAACTAGTCTATAATCCACAGAAATAAACTATCATGCAGTCACGGAAAAGGACCATACAGCAGTTAAGCTGCAGTTCTGGCCTAATAGCCCCTGACTGCCTGGTCTAGCTCTGTCACAGGTTTTCACCATGTGCACCATGAGCACAAGTAATTTAACTTCAAGGCTACCCTGGATCTCCACCACATGTGGAGAACACATAGCAAGGCTAAGAATATTAAAAGATTGTCATCTCTATAAATCAGAGACTTACTTATATTTGCTCTTAACTCTGTATTGTTCATAAATGCTCACTGGCCAGGAAGACCATTTCTGTTACTTGGCGATGGTCCTGTAAGTGACAGAAATCTGGCTAAGACTGTAAACCTGAATTGGTTTTGGGCCTACAGAAAAGCTACAGTGGTATTCCCAAATTCTGCCTTCTGACTCGACAGTAAACAAACTGGAGCACAGGAAGTTCAGGCTGAATATGAGAGGGCACTTCTTTACTGTGAGGGTGACAGCACTGGAATAGGTTGCCCAGAGAGGTTGTGGAGTCTCCTTCTCTGGAGATACTCAAAACCTGCCTGGATGCCATCCTGCGCAATGTGCTCTAGGTGATCCTGCTCGGCAGGGGGGTTGGACTAGATGATCTCCACAGGTCCCTTCCAACCTTGGCCATTATGTGATTCTGTAAAGACTTGTTTGCCTGTTGATTTTGTCTCAGTATGCTTCTGGCACAGTCTCGTGCCATGTACAATATAAGAGCAAACACTTAGAACCAGGTCAATGGTAACGTGTAGTCATGTTAAGACTCCTACACTCAAGTTAATTACATTTACCTCACGTTACCCATCTCTTACTTATTACCTTCACTACAAGAAGGCACACAGTAAGATTCTATCCTGAAAATCATGAGGCTTTGGAATTATTTAGATTTCATATACACTGGAGTTATGAAACAGTTCGGTGGTTCCAGATAATAATTTGCCAAAGCCACAGCTGCCATTTTTCTCTCAATTAAAAATCCTTGCACCTTCAGATTCAGGAACCAGGATCATTTCTATAAGGAATCAGAAAACTATCAAAAAAACACACCAAAATCCCTCAAAACAAAAGAGAAATTTCAACCATTATAAACTCTTTACCTGTTAATGGTTTCTCATGACAAATGTCTCTGAAAATGACAAAGTGAAGGTGGAGACAGACCATAACTTCAAGGCATAATCTCAATATTACAGTCAACAGACCATAACTTCAGAACCATATTCTCAAAATATTTCAGAATCAGAAGGTCTGCAGAAGTTCTAGCCACAACTTTAAAATACATTAGTTCATAACTCTGGTGAAAAATTACTACAGATCTCAAGAACGTCATTTCAGGTATTCCTCTAATCAATCATGAAAGTGGTTATCCCAAAAGTGATTCTTATCGCACAGCCTCAGAAATATAAAAAATAAAAATAAAAAAAAAAATCATCCATACAATTCTTCTTTCCTATGATGCTGTAAAAGGAGAAAAGAGGAATTATTTCCTTTTGAATTACAATGAAATTTATTTTTCCTCAGAATTAAAAAGTGATACCAAACAGAAACATAGCCACGAAAATGCTGTATTAGAACCTTAAGAGTGTCAAAAGCAATGCAAAGTTTCTCTTCAGTCAGTGTCAACCTAAAGACCAGCAACTACTTGAGTACCTGACATTTTGCTACTTTCTCTACACTGTTAGAGAGTGAACCACACTGGCACAAGACCACACAACATCTAACTCTTAGCATGACCCTGGGAAATATATTGGCTTGTACCTACTAGTACCTTGCCAGAAAATACCTCAGCATGACTTGGCGGTACAATACAGGCCAGGAGTGTTCCCAATAGGCATTACAGATAAGGTCACACTGAGGGATTAGTTCAGCTGTATGCACATAAACTGTGTTCTTCCTCTTCACCTCAAGGCTAGGGAATTAACTGTGGCTATTTTACTTACTAGCAGAGTCACAGCCTTCCCAACCTTTAGAAAAGGGCTAACAGTGTAGCTTGTCTCTTTTTAGTTAGGTCACTGGGTTCTATTTATATTATTTAAAATAGCCAGGACAAGGGAAGTAATGGATGATCTTGGAGACTGCAGTAATAAAAAAAGGAGTTAAATTAAACAGTAAAAATAACTTGAATATGGCTATGAGATGATTAAAATGCATCTGAATGGCCTTCCTACAAAAGGTGAGGAAATCTTGGCCAAGGAAATAGGAAAGTATTGTGTCTGTCTCCAAGAACTGTGTAAATCAGATGCAGTTGTCAACTATGTTTAAGGGGAACTCAAGCAGCAAGAATATAAAGACAGGAGAAAAAAGTTGCAAGGCAATCAAAGATACAGTTATATGAAAGCCAGCTAAACAAACTAATGTTATTTATTCCTGCAAAGTCATATCTGAGAGGGAATAGAATTATTCTTTATAAATACACTGATGGGTTACAGTGTTGACACACATGAAAAAACAAACCTAGAAATACATAAATATGTTTAATCTGAAAAACTGAATGAAGTTCCAATTTACTAGATAAATGGACTGCTACATTGATAAAGAGCAGCAGGGGAAAAGTTGTAATTGGGTTTAAAATTCTTCAGTTCTGAACTTCAATTCAAAACAGATTCAATGGCTCAAAAAGTTCTTTCCAGTACTATGTCCCTGTAATATGCAAATAAATGTTTCCACATTAAGTAAAAGCAACTGCAAGACTAATCCAAGCAAAGATAATTCACTTGGATACTTTGTGGTAAAAAAATAAGGTAGTCACAAGCAAATAAGCAAACAGAAAGACTAGAAAGTTACTTCGAGGAGTAATGACTACAAGAATTTCAGTGTTATGAACAAAATACCTTTATCTGTTTGTTGCATGTCTTCTGTATTCAGGAAGATTGGTCATTACCCATTTTGGAATATAATTTCCACTTTGAAGGTTTTCTTTTCCACAAAAATACCTATTTATTTTTAATTTTCCACATAAAGCAAACATCTTTTAAAGACTCTTAAGTTTGGCAAGCCGTGCACGTCAAAATGAATTAACGACTCTGCAATTTCTCATAATTTCTTCAATTTCTTCAATTCCAAGCAACAAGAAACATGAGGACAGTTGCTCTCTCTCTGACAGAGCTGAAGAAAAAGCCTATAAAAAGCCATGTCTCAGCCTCTCTTTCCCATTCTCTCCTTGTAAATATTTACCATTAATGTATTCTCAATGACTGAATACAAAAATTCTGTCTCCCTGGACAAGTTTATCCCCATAGCACTCTTCTGTGTGTGTGTATGACGAGGATAGCTGTCTGGTTTAAATACCATACTGATTTAATAAATATATATTTATATTATAAATTATTATAATTATATATATATATATATATATGGGATTGGGAATGCACCTTAGTCTTTTCTCTTTTCCCTCTCGTCACAATAATTGAGTCTTTTACAATCCGTCAATCCTTTAACTGCCATTGCTTCGGTCAAGCAAATCCTTATTTCTGAGGATTTGTTCTGATTACTAATCACAAATGCCCGTGTAAAAAAAATTCAAAGTTCTTTTTCCTTTTTTTTTTTTTTTTTTTTTTTGACAGGGAAAGTGGAGGGAACACTTTCCATCTCCTGCAGACGCAACTTCTTTAAAAAAGCCTGCAGAAGTAACCCACTACCTCTTTACTATTTTTTCTTTAACATCATTTTGCAATGCAAAAAAAAAAACATTTCAGCTGTTATGATTTATTCCTATTCATAGAGTTTAATTTTTTCTTCCATTGTCATCTGCAGCCTGTCTAACTATTGATCAAGAAAAGTTCTCCATATCACAGAATGTACTGTTTTCCTGTATTTGTACAGTACCAAGTAGATCCTACACCCTGTCTCGATGCAAGAGTACTATACATTTTTAAATCAAAACTACTCAAATATAAAAATGTTGCTTGCCAAGATATATTCATTCACAGGTATTAGACAATTTTGCTTACATATATTAACAACACAGCTTAAAGAAAAACAGATGAAAACATCAGTAGTCCTTCTTTGAAGCATATTAATTAGGCTAAAAACAGTTTCCATCGTCGTTCACTTTAGACGGTTTAAGATAATTCTCTCAAGTTTGGCGACCATTAGGTCACTGGACCGAAATTACTATTGATTACCGTAGCATAAGGATTGGTTGTTCTACTTATTATATGTTGAAACATATTTCTCAAGCAACTCATTATACAAACACAAATTAAATTTCTGATTAGCTGTGCTCATTCAACATATGCATTACTACCTTCCTTTTTTAATCTGCAAGCTTTCATGTTTACCACACCTGACTTCCAACTAGTTATTAGGCAGCAATACATTTTCATGGCATATAACCAAGACTAACCCCGATAGGGTGTTTCCCTGTGCTGATGGATGCTGAAGATTTTAGGGATGCACACAAAAAAGTTGGATATTGTTAACTGATGTTGCCTGGAAGTAGCTTGAGACCAGGATAATTTTCCATCAGCTCCCATGTTATGACTAACTTTTGTTATTACCACCATGTTTCTTTAGATTACCAAAAAACCACAGATGTGAAAGATAAAAGGAGCAAATGTATTAGGATAAAGTTAGTTTACAAGAGCACATGACAGAGCTGTGCAATTACATGTTTCATTTTTTAAGCAGCACTAGAGACATTCTACTGACCTCACAGATTACCTATAACAGAGGATCACTATAATCTTTTAGCCATTTTTTTCCCTTAAGGTCTTTCCCTCCATTTTCTGTGTTACTGTGACTGAGTATCACACTTAGAATTCTGTGATTTACAATTCTAGATGGTCTTCATATTGGAAAGGATAGAAAGGTCATACTACCACTCTAACGGGCAAGTTAAGCCTTCTATACGGGACCTTATTTAGTCAATGATGTTATTTAAGCCTAAGGTCAGCCATAAGAGAAGATGACTTGGGAAGATCCCTGACAAATAAAAATAGATAAGTCTTTCTAACTAAAACAAACATCTGTCATAAAGTAAAAATGACATGCTCAGGATGAATCCAGTATCTTCCATACCACCAAACTTCCTGAATTTCAAATTGATCATGGAGAGACTACAATTCATGATTCAGCTACTCTCAAAATAGATTTTTTTTATTCCAATATCAAGGCACCAATGGATACAACTCTATAGCTCATTGTTTGAGCAGGGGTATGACAAGAAGTCAGAACTACAGTCTGTTTAGCAGCAAAAGGTCATTAATGACAGCTTCAATTATCCGCAGCTAGGCTAGCTAGGGCACTTACAATGAGTCATCAAATTGCAGCATTTCAAAACAAAAATGAGCAGAAGCCTGAGTAAGGAAAGCATTTTCTCTCTTCTGATAAAATTCCTTTTCCTAGTAAGGTAAATTACAAATATTTAACACTATCACCTGTATTTAAACCTTTCACTTAGGAAAATATATTTTCCTAATCTCCTAATAACCTTCCTTCTTGAGGAATCTCATTACTGAGTAACAACACAAAATATTTTATAATGGAAAAACAATCTGTCTGTTCAAAACAATGTTTAAAATGAATGACCTATCAGGTTCTTGCTTCCAATTTTTATAATCATAAGAGCACAGCAAATAGCATAGTTAATTCATTGATTTTGTGCATAAATGATATCAAGTGTAGAATATTTTATCTGAAAGTTCTGAACGTCAGGCTGATATGCATGGGTAATACAACAGTTGTTAAGCAAGCCACACTTGACGTATTAGGCTCTATTTCATACATCGAACTAACAGTGGGAGAAATACCATACATATCAATGGCAAAGAATATAATCCCGCATCCTATACCCCTCTCTAGAAATACCATTACATACACTTCTATGAAACAAACTGTCCAGTTACTATAGTAAGTGTTGACTACTTCTATTGTAAAATAAAGACTTAGATTGACATGCTTCTATTACTGAAACTTTTTTTTATAAATAGTATTATACTTTATTTCATTTTGTATGCATAAAGAAACCATTTTTGATTCCATCTTGGTAAAAATAAAAATATTAAAAGAAAAATTGAAACGCATTACAAAAAATACTTCAATATCAACATCTTTATTAAGAAAAGCATGTGATGGGCTTGACTGGACGTAAATTTAAAGATAGTCATATTATCTACATTCTCATTATCTCACACAGTATGAGATGCAATATCACTTGATTTTACTAGTGAAAAGATTTTGGATATGTACGAGATTCGATGTTTTAGATTATTCCCATTATAATGGAAGCAATTTTTTTTAATAGTTTGTGGATACCTTGAGCGAAACTGCAATATATATTAAACAAATCATAAAAAAAAAAGAAACATAAAGCAACAACAAATAATGGGCAGTGAAAGAAGGAGGGAATTTGTACTGATTGATACAATTTCTTGAAAGGGTTCTCACAAGTGAATTTTCAGTAAAACTTCCAGACTTCTGTTTAGGAAGGCTTAATTTTAAGCTATGAATTATCTGAAGTAATTATCAATGATCATTGATTCCAGTGAGAATACTTACTCATCTAGAATCAAGTTTCTGTTTAAATGTCAGTATTGAACAGAACAGAGTACCCTGAGCTGGAAGGGACCCATGAGAATCATCAAATCCAACTCCACAGAGGGCAACCTAACAGTTAAACCATCTATGTAAGAGCACTGTCCAAATGCTTCTTGAACACCAACACACCTGGGGCCATAACCACTTCCCTGGGGAGCTTGCGCCAGGACCATGCTCTCAGGAAAGAGCCTTTTCCTAACACCCTATCTTTGTGTAGCACAAAACTGCACACAGTACTCAACGGGAGGCCACACCAATGCAGGCCATATGGGACAATCACTTCTGTTGACCAGTTAGCTATCCAGTGCTTAATGCACTCCAGGATACAGTTGGCCCTTTTGGCTGCCAGGGCACACTACTGACTTGTATTGAGCTTACCATCACCCCAAACCACCTGATACCCTTCTGCAGGCCTGTACTCATGCATAGACTTGTTCCTCAGTCTATATATACGTTCAAGATTATATCATCCCAGGTACAGAATCCAGCAGTTGTTCTTATTAAATTTTACACGGACAGTGATTGCCTGGTGGTAGTACTCAGTACTCAAGCATACATTTTACCCACTCAGGAAGGTTTTGTGTTAGAAATAGAGCCAATTAAAGATCTTACCTAAGAACCAGTACAGTAAGTAGAGAAAACTGCTGCCATCTTTGAAGATTTTGTCACATTTTGTGTAGCCAATAAAATAAAATAAAAAATACACACCACAAAACTAACTTTGCAGTTGAAATACCTGAGTGATTCAGTCATCAAAAGTGCACGTCACTATCAGCCATTCCCTGTAACATCATTTGTATCAGATTTCCTACAACTATATTATTTCCATGCCTCAAAATAATCAAAATAAAGATAATGAGAGTTGAATACCACATTATTTAGACAAGACTACTTTTAAGAGATCCACAAAACCTTACTAAAAAAGCAAGTAAGAAGATTAAGGAAACTTAAATTTAATCTACAGCAACTCACAACTCCTACAGAAAAGGCTTGGGGTCTGCAAGTTGGTTAGTTCATCTCGTAAGTCTATGCATTTTAAAATTCTCACTCCTGATTAATCCTAACATACGTAAATAGCACATATAAAATAAAGGAAAAAATGCAAAGTTTTAAACGAAGACTTGGAACACATTATTAATACAGTCAATACTCACTTCCTACCAGTAGTGACTAATCAGGAAACCAAATTTTATTAATTAACCCTTCTTAGTGTAATTAATTAGTACTTCTTCCTATCACAGTCAACATTTAACATGGTCAACATGTATGCGGCAAAAAATCTTTTGTCTTATGAATGTTCTTTACAAAATGTTTACCTGATATTAAACACACACACACACACAAAACATGGCATACATGATCAGACAGAGGTCTCCCAAATTCTAAACTCTACCTTTCATAGTTTTGGCTACCGGGGAACTAGAAAATTATTGATTTTGACCTTTTGGAAACTGCCAAATAAATGGATATGCATTATAGAAGGAGGATATACTAGTAGTATGGAACATAATACTGACTTTTTTGCAAATGTTTTACCTTTTGTTTTGTTCTAAGATCAAAATGTTAACTGACGGTACACTTAGAAAGTATCAACATTTCTACACATCAAACAGTTTCTGAATTCTGCAAATTACTGACATTAAGTATCTTTAACATCCACCAGGTGTATATGCATTCTGTGAATTTTCTAGATACAGAAGTTATGCCACAGTACAGACAATGAACTTCAGAGGGAGTCTTGGGAGATGGCAGTCACTTGGCCTTAAGCATTTTAGTGGATCACCTGAGGCATTTTTGTATATATTCTAAGCATGATGGTCCTTGTACTTCCTTTTGCATATGATACTGCTGATGCCATTTGAAAGCATGTTAAATCTTCAGTGGTTTAAATTAGATCTGCAGCTGCTGCTAAACAGCTGGTTCAAGTCTCTGAGTTGAAGTTCTATTGTTACCAGTAATTTGTGAAGGATTTTATATAAGCTGATTCTCTTGCAGTTCTTCTGCATTTCATGACTATTGACGAGAATTCACATTGTTACATTTGTATCAAGGGATGCTGGTATTCTGGTATTGGAGAAGCTGGTTGAGTGCTGAAGAGGCTGAAACACTCAAGACTGACAGAGATCGTTGTGCGCTAAAAACAGCCCAGGCTTGTGCTGGCTACTCGTCTTACTGAGCAACCAGCACTTGCTTAGTTGGATAAAACCCAGTAGAAGGAAGAAACCCGATATTACTACTGAATCTTTCACTTTATGCTGCTGTTGTTTCTGCCATTGCTTCTGTTGACTGAAGCTGCCACTCCTCACATAGGCATGATATACCAAGAGAGCAAACAGGAGGAAAGCCTGAGAGGACCTGACCTCTACAAGCCCCAGTTCACATCTGAACCAAATCTGTTAAGACAGAGTTGAACACAGGTGTGCAATTGCTGACAAACACCAGTGTGTATGCATCGTACTGCAGGTGAAACTACCAAAAATAGATCTAGGGGGAAAAAAAAAAAAATCAGTGTGCCTGTCAGCTTTTGCAATTCCCATGCATATCCCAATTTTGAACTACTTTAGAGACTGTTTGGGAACATGCAATATTTGTCATTTGTACTTTATAACACTTTTGAAAACAGGTTTTCCTAAAACTACACTTGGTACCCAAGCAAATTAAGAATTTACTATGGAAAAGTCTCCTGTAATTAGACCAATGAGCATTCTTTTAAAGTAACGTCTGTTACACGGTTTTAAGCCTTCCAACACCAAAACCACTATACTCTAGGTTATCAGGTATAAATCTTTGGTGGTTCAAACTTTTTTTTTTTTTTTTTTTTTTGTGGGGCGGGAAGGGAGAAGGGGAGAAATCAGCTTTGTATCATACTGTCAGAGTGCAAGAAAAGCAAAGCAAAAAAAAAAAATCCTATCAAAGCTTTTGTAACTCATGAAGATGTGTAAAAGTCATCAGAAAGAAAGATGAACTTCTTTTTACCAAGCAAATCTGTTGAGGCTTTTTTACTACCACATCATAGTAAACATTGGTCTTGTTAGATGATTAGAAAAGAGTGTTAAAGCTGTCAGCCACACAACATTAATACAGCTAGTTAATGGAAGAACCAGAGAACCATAAAAGTACTGTTTTTTCTGGACTTTTAAAACTTCCTTAAAATTCAAAAATTTCATTGCACATTTGAAGACTTTTCACAGTAGTTACATACAGCTCTGTTTAATGGAAAAAGATTACAGAAAGTGCAATGGCATTCTTTTCTCCTGACAACAACAACAAAAAAAAACGATGATTTATGTACAGATTCCACTGCATTCTAATCATAAGACAATTTGTGCTGTGTTAGAAAAAAGAACATTATGCAGCCACCCCTTTAATGAACTCACAATAGGATCTGTAGGCTAATTATTAAACTGACTTATATAGACGGAAATCTTTTGTGATATAGGTTTAAGTTTTCCCAATAACAAGAATTGGAGGGACTCACTTGTACTATAAATTCTAATCTGCTTTAAAAAAATCTGGACATTTCTCCCCCTCCCCCCCCCCAAAAAAAAAAAACTTTTTAAAGCGTGTAAAATATTAAACATTTCAAAACAGTATAGCTTTCACAAATTTTAACACTCATTCCTAAAGTTCTTTGCTTTCGCAAATCTATTCCTTTAAACAAACATTTTAAATTAGTGGTACACAGTTACCTCCTCATAGTTACATCTTGTCTGCCCTAATCATTCGGTAGAAACCCTGCTGCCAGAGTCCAAATACTGCTACCACATTCTGCTTCTATAGTTCCCACTTAATTTACTGTTAATGCAACACAATTTACTCGGAATCAAACTACAAATAGTATACATAACAACATTTCTTTACCTTTGGTCAGAACCTGGCACAGTTGGCAGTGTAAGCAGTGTAATTGCACACTTACTTGCCAGTAATAAACAATTAATATACCCCTCATTCCATAAAGAACAATGAAGAGTAAACCTTCACATCTATTTTTTTTGTCCCTTGAAAGAAATAATTTCCAAGAATACCGTAACTAATCCAAAAATTCATTTCTTGATTTAGCTGTTATCAGTTTTCTAGAAACCAATTATTACTTTATCTTCTTAGAAAAAAATTACTACTTCATAAGACTGGAGAATAACACTATAAAGAGTATAAAATTCCAACATGTATGAAGGGCAGGTATGGTCCCCTATCTTTCCTGCAGATATCTCTGAATGCAATTAACACCTTGATTATAGACAACGATGTGCATAATTTCTCACTCTTTCTTCACACTAACAGTAACTATGGCAAAAGAATTGGAAAAAAAAAAAAAAAAGTATGCTGTTTTGCTAGCGTAACCTGAGGTCTACAGGGATTAAGGTTACTTAAAACAGGTATCTACACACAGATATTCAAGTTCCTGATGTATTTCATCTTACATCATGCGTTCCTATTTGCCTGGATTTTCTAAGATAGTTGATCATTTGTTATGTGTACAGGAACATGTACTCTCCAAAAATATTCTAACAGGCATAAGGAATTGTCTGGCGACTTCTTAATCACATTAAAAACATAATGTTCAAATTAAATTTCTACGCTGAGCAAATAAACCAAAATGTTCATTGAGGCATACACTAATGCCTCCTATTTTCTTTCTGTATCTTCTAAAGTGTGTTTATGCTTGCAATTGTTTTCCTAAATAGAGATGATTTTACAATCCATAGAGGTCTATACTTACTAGGCATCTGCACTGCTATTAAGTGTCCTTTGGAAAAATACACATTTCATGAATGAAGTCAAGAAATACACAACTATAAAGCAGCATCCTGTCACCAAATTCAGTGTATTCTAAGTAACTGTGTGCCAAATCTATTTTCCCCTCTTCCCTGCCTAAAATTCAGTTTTAATTTTTGGAATCTGTATCTAATGCACCCGGCAGTATTTGGCGACGTGGTCACAGCACTGTCATGGGAACTGAGAAAGAAGCAGTATTAACAGCTGGGTTTCAATACGAATCATACCCAGTCACCATGGCAGAGGATTAGAAAAAAGGCACAGAGATCACTTGCTATATTCTATAAAACCATGGGAACATCACTAGTTTATTACTGAAGATACTAATTGCTCCTTCAGATACCAAGAAACAGAGTTTGCGCAGAAGTCAATCCCTACAGCAGCCAGCAGTGGGACTAGGGGGAAGATGGGAAATATATGCTTGGAGTATTCATTTAGGATTATTGCATAGTCACAAGTCCTATCCAAAATGCTTTAACATGTTGATTCTCTGAGGTGAGATTTAAGAGTTTTCCTTTTGATGTTATTTCAGCAGACTTCAGCAAATTCGATGTTATTTCAGCATACATGCATTATCAATAATATGTGACAAGGGGGACACTGACAAGGGGTTAGATCTAAGACAACTACATTCAATCTTAAAATTATTTGCAACAACCACCTGTATGTAGTATATTCTAAAACATGCACCTCTTTTTTAAACAGCTATTTTTAAATTTAAGCTGTAGAAGGGAACAGTAGTAAAGCATGATGCTAATTTCACGTAATGCAATGCTACTTCGTTTTTTAGCTGGTATAGACTGGGCCAATATGAACAGGCAAAACTGCAACTCTGTTTCATTAAGTGTAACATCTCACAGCACTGAAGACTGGAAAATGAGAAAGAATATGTTCATAACTTTAATGCACATAGTTAATAGAGAAGAAAATTACTGTTGACATGAGAAAAACTTCAGTTGGCAGAAAAGGAATAGGAGAAGCATGTGTGTTTGATGTGGCTTTAGATTTTAGAAGATCATCATATATAATACTACATGCAACGTTGTACCATGCATCTCTGAATGATATTGGTTTACCTCCTTACAGGGAAAAATACATTTACAGTCTATTGTATAGATTTCATGCCAAACAAGAATGGTATCAGGGAAACCGACCGAACACACGTGCCTTCTCTAACCTGTAACACTAACACCTTCAGGAGTCTTAAACTCATCTACCTGTCATTGATAGAGGTGAAATCCAATTTCTCTCCAACTAATCTTGATGCAACTCCTCATTGTCCCCTTGTTACATCTTCAGAAACTGTATTGACCTTTTCTCCTTTCTGCCCTCCTTTATATTCTTCCAATAAGCTATCAGCTTGCAATTTCATTTTTTCCAGAATATTTATTAAAGATTTTTTTCTCCTCCTCCTGACACCAGCATAATCTTATAATTGTTTCTGAAACTAGAACACAAAAATAACTACGTAGCAACATGGTGGGTATCTTTTCACTGCCTTCTTATATTCACTTTTTGTCTTTCTCTGTTATTTTAATTGGAAGATTTGGGGGCACAAACATTTTATTTTTTTGGCATCTGTACCAAAAGCTCAGAACAAATCACAAGATCTCTACTCAGAAAACAAGCAAGATCCAAGTACATCAAGACAAATGATGTCAAATTCTATGTATTTATAATGCAGTTGTGACTACATCATTTATCCATCTTTTCCTGGGCAGGAGCTACAAAATTCCAGTCATTAAATAAATTTCAAACAACTTTCATCATATGAAATGTATCAAACTACTTAAGAAATGTGTTTCAATTTATATCTAAACGTGGTGCATTTTCCCCAAAGAACTGTTCCTTGCCTGGAGCCTGAAATATCTGCTTGAATGAGACAATTTCACCCCAGAAGAGAGATTAATTGTTACAAATTAATCAAATAGCTCTGACACAGATATAGTCACTACTCCTGCATGTCCAGAGCTAAAACCAGACACACTATACAGGCTGAAGCATGATTGTCATGTTTATACTGTGGTAGAGCTTTTGTTTCAATTCCTGCCTTAAAAAGGGTTGAAAGATTGCAGGTCCTGTCTTTGTATTTCATCAAAAACAAATCACTCACGGTGTATTACAGCATATGATGCACAATGTCAGCACTGGCAAAATCTGTCATATTATCAACCTCAATCACAAAATATTACCTAGATCTTTCACAAGAAAATACTCCCAAGCAAGGAATAAGTATAAGGTAATAGTTTTGCATATAGTGACAAACTGGGCGAACTTACTCATCTAGCTGAGAACACATGCAGTGAGTAGAAATGGCAATTCAATAGGTAAAAATAATCAGAGCAACACTATTTACAAAGAAGAATGCTACAAGAAACTTAACTCTGGATAAATTAATAAAATTAGGTGTGATTTCTATGGTAGAAACTGGAAGACAAGAAAGGCAAGAACAGTGACTTGTTTATTAACACGATAGCTATTTATAAAGTTTAAGAAAAAAAGAAATGTAATTGAATAACTTATTTTAAATAAGTGGAAGAAACATAGAACAGAAATTTAATTTTGTTGTTTTTCTTAGAGTATACACTTACACAGTTGTTAAAAGTTGTGGCAATATGATGAGAAGGGAAAGATTTAATACACAGAGATAAACACACAGATACATAAACATTTAATTCAAAAAGTCACTGAAGCTCCTAATACATATCTATTCTTAGAAGTAACTCAAATTTTATATAAAATTATTCTTTCTTCCATTTCACTCTTTTTCCTAGAAGGAAGTGACTAACGGACAACTAATGCATCATGAAATGCAGTACACTTCAGTGACACCAGACAAATGTCCTGATTAATTTGAAGACAATACCATGGAATACATTCAGCTGTTCAAGCAGCAGAACCTGTGCCAGCTCCCTCAAAGGAGCTTCGGGAAAATTCCATTAATTTGATCTTAAAGTGTTCTTAGCCTTTGTGACTTACATTATATATTAGATTCTATATCACTTGTATATAAATGTAATAATGCACAACTCACCAAGAACAATTCCCGTATTTCCCCAGTAATTAACTACTAATAGAAACTTTGTACTTTACTGAATCGAGTTCATATTGTAAAATTGAGATCACTTCCCATCTCATCTACATCTGGACAACAGAGAACCTCATTTTCAAGAAATATAGACAGGAAAATGTATCCACATATAAAATTAGATAAACCATCCAATTATCTTGAGTCTGAACAGGAATTTAACATCCAAATGATCAAAAATCCCTGCGCACGGCAGTGGGGTTGAAACTAGATGATCTTTAAGGTCCCTTCCAACCCAAGACATTCCTTGATTCTGATTCTGTAATTAAGGAAAAAAAAACTGAAAAGAAATCTGTAAACTCATTATGCATATGGTCTAGATCTTGAAAAAAAAAAAAAAAAAAAAAAGAAAATCCATGTATTCTATTCCAGATCTTCATAAAACCAGTATTCTGCTAATTATTGCAGATAACTACATGTCTATGACAGAAAACAATGTCCCATTCCTGTCTGTAAATGTTTAGATGATTAGACGCATTTATCAAAGTGTTTAAAATTAGGTCATTGACATAAACTGTTAAAGGAATAAGAGTCCAAAAAGAATCAAGTGTAAAGGCCTTTGTCACCAACTAACCAATGTCATCACCATAATTCAGACCCTAAGCTAGGAAGTAACTTTGGCAGGCTTCATTACATTTAAAGTGTTCCTATACTTCCTGTACTTTGGGTGTGGGTGACCTCAACTCATGCTCTCTGTCAGCGGGTGACTATGCAGGTATTCCTGATGGAGGAACATGAAAGCCGTATGTTCCAAGGCATCACCTCGTATTTGATTAATTTCACAGCAGCAGGAATGACAAAGAACTTGAGAACAATTTCCACAGAGGAAGAGACTGCCAATTTGTCACAGTAGTTAAGTCTCAGTAGCTAGGAAAGGCTTGAATGAGAATGCTCTACACTCATTTGTCCACTTTGCCAAAGGTAGCAAAGTTCTCTCTATATCCTTCGACATGTTACCTCAAAACAGCACGAATTAACATACCTGTTGTCACTAATGCTGTAGATATGTTACTATCATAAATTTTTCATGTATTCGTACCTTAGGAAGAATAACAAATAAACAACTCATGGAAAGTCATATAAAGAACAAATGTTACCAGGGTAGGCAATTAAGAGATATCAGTATTGCATACTATGCATATGAATCAAGGGCTTTGCTTCTCCCTTCTATCCATGCCACACAAGCATGCGCACATACACCGAATACCCGGAGTCAAATCTGGATGAAAGCCACCAACTATAAACTAGAGGAATAATTCCAAGCATCATTAAAGAAACAAACATCAAAAAAAAAAAGCTTTCGTAACAAAGACACAGCAGCAAGGTAGCAGTATAAGGAAAAAGTGTGTGTTTCTATATTTCCTTCATCCTGAACTTACAGGTCAGGGAAAAAAAAAAAAAAAAAAGGGAATTACAATTTATTGGCAGTTATCTTCCTTTAAATAGTATCACTGTACATTAAAGGCTTTACACAGTAACTGGGACTGAATGCGTACTGAATACATACTACTACAACAATGACAACAGTGGAAGTGTTCTCATCCTCTCCTCTGGAACTTGTTCTCAAGTTTTTTGTCATCCCCATTGCTGCCAAATTAATCAAATCTGAGGAATGCTTTGGAGCAGAAAGTGATAATGAAAAGATTGCCATCAAAATTTAAAAATACGTCCACAAGTTTGTTGCTCCCTAGAAATAAATACAGGTATCATTTTAAGAGTTAATTCTTCTGCTCTTTCAAAAAAAAAAATACCATAGGATATTTTTTTGAACAAGAGCAGTTTAATCTCCTTTTATACCTTACCAATAAAGAGTTATCTCTGACAGCAATGTGGTCTTTATAACATCCTAAAGCACTTCTCCCTACAAATGCAAAACTATGAAAAGGGAGACCAACAGTTTCAAAAGATTCAGCTACACAAGCCTGAAAAGCATTCACTAACAATTCAAATGCCCCAAAATATTCTTCTCTGGGAATGATCCTGATCAGTCAGGAATTTCCCTGTTAGAGTTCTAAAGAGCTACTGTACTTCATGTTTGTATATACAAATACAGTGTTTAGGCAGCAATAAAACCTGTAAGTAACAAGTGCTGAAAGCTTACATCACTGTAGCATTTGGTACCTGTACTAAGAAAGGAAGAATTTATTATTGTGAAATGATTGATCTTTTCTCCATGAAGGTGTAGCTCAGAAGGAGACAACGGTAACCGATAGGACTGTTCACAGGAAAGAAGCTGGGGCTCCCAAGAAAGAAAACGAGACACCTTTTTTTTTTCCTGTAAAAGATTTCCTAACACCTAGTAAAAGAAACATTTCTGCATAGTCTCGCTTGCCGCTTCTCCTTTTTGTCCCCATCTCTGTTTATCTGTTAGGTAGAAGTGCAATAGAGTTCTACAAGCATGAGAAAGGGTCACAGCAGCATAAATTGCTGCATAAATTGCCATCTCACGTAGCACATATAGGCTACCTATAAACAGGCAAAGTGCCTCACTTCATCATTGAGGAAGACTGTTCAGTTAAGGCAACATCTTAGGAAGTGAAAAGATAAAGGATATTCATTTAAAGCTCCAGCCTCAGATAAAAGCACCACCTCCTAAAGGTGGAGTAATCTACTATATAATACAGATACTTTTGTAAGAAGTGGAGTCAGAGGGAAGGATGTTGGAAAGGATTCTTCATTGTGGTTATCCATCTCCCCCTACCACGAAATTCTCACAGGCTTAAAAGTGCTCATGACACTTCATCACACCTGAACAATTTATATCAGCTGCAGCAACCTTCACCACTCTCCAATCTTTTATTCTCAGAAATAAATTTTCCCAGCCTCACAGAAATCAGGCTTGCCGTCTTCTACTTTGGGCCCTTAACACATCTTATTTTAGAGACTTTATCCTTTTAAAGTTATTTCAACTCTAAGGGAGACCTTCTGGAACATTATTTGTGATGAATGTGAAGATAGTATGGAAAGAGAGAGGGAATACATACATTTTTCATGCTAGTTACAAAACAAAACACTCTTAGTCATGCAGGGTAAAAATAATGGGTGAGACAAAATGACACATGAAAAGGGCATTATCCTCTTTCCAAAAATTAATGTAGGAACACTGCGTAAAAGTCCAAATTGGTTGTCATACTCGATTTGTGTAAAGCCTTAGGAAAGAATGGTGTGAGGGCTCTTTATAGAAAATTACACCAAGTGAAAGCTATTTCACTAATTAACACCCCTTCCCAAATAAATCCTTAGGTCCTTTTAAAATAAGCCTCTTTTAAGCAGAGAAAAGACCCCAGAATATTTGCAGAGCCCCCACATCGACATCTGTTGGTATTCCCTATACACAAATGTGCTTCTGTGTGCATGTTTATTGGAAGAGGTCATCAAGGGCTTGCTTGGTTTATTCATCATTTTCAGGCTCTCCTATTTGCAAAGCTTCTGTTAATGTCAGTGAAATCTAACCTAGACAGAAGTTTCAGAGGTCAGATATTTGGCATGCTACATTTAGAAACCCAAGTACAAAGTTGACAGGGATGCTTCAAACACAGGGGGTTACAGCGGAAATAGGTCTCCATATACCAAACTGGCTATTGAGCAGATTCAAGGAAGAATACACTGAGAATTCCTGATGCTATTAAAGCTCATATTCTTGCTTTTTTTTTTCCACTGACTAAATCGATTCCCCCATTTGGCAAAGCCCAGCACAGAAATAACACTTTATTTTTAATACAACAGAAAAGGAATAAGACGCAAGACACAAAATCATGTACTACATAGCCTATAAAAAGCAGATACTTACAGTTCGTAGGAACTGTATTTCATCTTCCCCTCCTTCACCCCCTTCAGCCATGGCTCTTGAGGAGTCAGCTCTGCTAAGACTCTGTTCGCCTCCACCGGCAGCTCACTGCGCTCAGTACAGCTCCTCTTCTCCTATCAGTATTAGCATATAGCTAATCCACAGCCATATAGGGAGCTCAGCAAACTCCACTGCACTGCAGACTGTCAGTCAACCCCCTCACTGCCAGAACCAACTGCGCTGCTTTTACAGCTCAGAGCAAGCAATCCTTTTCCTTTTCGCTCTTTACTCTCTACCCTACAGGCACAAAAAAAAAAAAAAAAAAAAAAAAGCACACCACCACCCTACTGTTAAGGTATTGCAGGATGCATTATATGCATCACTAGGTTGTGGAGGTTTGCTTTATTTTATTTCATGTTTATTTCCCAGACACTGTTTGGTCACAACAGCAATAATGCTGAAGTGTTAATGAAAGCAGAGCTTGCACTTCCATTTTCACAGATCAGGGTAACCAATTTTGCACTGAAATGTATAAAATTCGGCAACTGTGAAGCCACTGATTTGTGCAGTAGAAGGATGTAAATCATCATAGGACAAGCTGATCACAGGACAAGCTGATTTTGACAGCAGATGTTTCCAGCTTGCTTGCAATAACTACCATTTTTTTGCTTCCCAGCATAAGCAGCTGCAAATATGATTTCTAAAACAACTTAATGATCTGAACCTACTATGTGTAGTTATTTGTGCTATCCTTTTAAATGGCATTTAAACAAATACCCTAAGGACCAGAAGGATTTTGTTTGTAGCATTTCAAAACTGCACCTGAATATACATAGAAGATAGCATAAATTTAGTTCAATACCTATAAAGCACTCATGCTAAAACAAAATTTAGAATAACTTTAAATTCAAGATAAACAATGAAGAAATTTGTTATTAATGAAAACGGCTAGTTATTTAGTTCAACATCAGCAAATGAGCAAGCGAAAAAAACGTATATATCACCTCTGGTAGAGAATTTGCTGGGATGAAAGGAGGAAAAGAGAAAGAAGGCAAGGAAAGAGGAGACAAGAGTATTAATGAGGCTTTAGCCAAGTAATTTAGTACACGATCTTGCATTTCATGACAAGGTTGCAAACACACCCTACCCACACACTGCATCCTTGAGAAGCCTTACCCAAAATCTGAGCCGTCCATTTACATGGCTACATGCTTTTGCAAAGATTACTGTGCATACACAATCTTTTTTCTGAGTAAAAGCATGTTTCTGCTTTACAAGTAAGAAACTGAGGCATGAAGGTAAGCAAAAAACAACTTTCTTGGGACCACAAGGACAAAAGTAGCAAAGTGAAAAATGAAACTATATGTACTATGTTCACTAGTAAATATGTTTATATACAACTGTCCTTCAGCCATGGGACCCAGAACACACTGCCTTCCTCCCCTCCCTCCCCATCCCCCCCCCGAATTCTGATTTTTCCCTTATTAAACATTAACAGAAGCCAAACCATGAGATACCCAAAAATTTCTCTTCTTCAAGGGCAAAATGCTTTGAGAAGTGTTTCACTCTCACTACCTCAAGAAACTCTGTCAAAAATACGACAATCCCATTACTCAGCAACAGAAGGAACTCCAAAGCTTCTACACAACACAGTGAGTCAGGCTACCTAGAGCCCTGCCAACCCATCTAATCCTCCACCCCCACCCCATAATTTTTTCCTGTGGTGAGCACAAAAAAAATACTGCTTTGTCCATGACAGAAGCAATGTGGCAGAAAAATGTTTTTACAGGATATATAAGTGCCAGAGAATTGATTTGGTTGGTGTTCTGATTTTTGTTCTTTTAAATTCCAGCCATCTTTGAAAGATTGTTTTCTCCCCTTTCCTTGTAAATACAAAGAGCAAAACTCAATAGATCCTCCTTAGGTTTACTAAAAGAATATATTTAAACCAGCAGAATTCAGTCAGATGAGGCAGAGGGACCTAACTATGTAAACACATGGGTAAGCACGTATCATTTAGAATGGATTTGATACACATATTGCATAGCAAAATCTACACATACAGGGATAGCTCCTCTGTTAGGTCTTACAAGAGACACCCTGTCAGACATACTACTTTTCTTTGGAAGATTATAAACAAGAAATACTCAAAATCCTGAGAAAACAAGTGCAGGTCAGAAGACTCATTACAAGATTTCACAAAACGTAGAAGTGTTCTTTCACAAATAGAAATCAATGTAATGCGGTACATCTGCTGGTCATGTTTTATTCCTGTTAACAGAGTAAGATTTTCAGATAGTAAATTCTGAACATGCAGAGCTGAGATCGATCTACCTGAATCACAAGGAAAGGAGAAAAAACATATGTAACTTTTCAAGTGTTTTTCTTTATTTCAGTAATCCATTCAAAATGGTTCCTATGAAAGTTTGATACAAAGAAAAAGCATATGAAAAAAATGACTGCTGATAATAGCTCTAGCACTGTAACATGTAGACAGCATGTGAGACATCTGAAACCCTGACTTGTCAAAATTCATCTGTAGGGTTTTCTTTTTTGAAATCCCTTTTTTTCTTCATTTGATACTTAGTTTTACAAAGTTACCTGAGAGCTGTTTTGGGAAACAATTTCTTGCTTCAGAAACCAAAACATTTTAGTAAAATTTCTTCATTTTAAAATTGTCAAGTGATCTACAAAAACATTTCACAGCACTTCCGTTCTTACAACTTTGTTCTGTTTGGTTCAATGCCTATAATTTGAATGAGAAAACTATTCACCTACTACAGCATAATGAAATGTATATCTTCAAGACATAACTGCTTTTTTCCAGAACCTCCCCAATCCTCTGACAATGAGACTTGTCCAGTTATTATATTATTTATATTATCTGCCCTGCACTTAATCAGAAGTCTCATTTACAGGAAGTATAAGGCCTTTCACTTCAAATTTCTTAACACCAACTTGTCTTGAATAATCTTTCTTTACAAAAAAAAAAAAAAAAAGATTTACTGAAGCCATGACTGAATGACTGAAAGAAAATTACTTCAGACCACTGCAGTAAATCAGTCCAAAAGGATCACACATCACACACAGCATGTACATATATAGTGACTCTGCGTTATTGGAGATGACTGTGAGGTGAAGTATTCCACCAAGAAAGCCACAAAGGTCAAACAATCTCAACTGGAACCATTATGTATTTTATGATATCCTATTCACATTGACCAATTTTAAACCTGTATTTCAGGTACTTTTGCTGCTGAACACATTCTGGACAGTCTGCTGTACTTTAAAGCTATCAAAAAAAGCCTCTTCTACGAAGTTTAAAAGAACTATAACAATTTAAGGAAAATTTGCTATTTTCAGCACAAACACACTGCCTGCTTATTTTTCAACACATTGAAGGGATTCTGGCTGACTCTTCACATGAGTTCCTGATTCTAGGTAAGCTTTTGGCAAGCTTCACTGCTGCCACCAAACAATAGTTCAGAATTTTTACAGTGGCAGTACCCTGGCAATAAAAGTTTATAAAAGGAACCAAAGAACCATCTAGCTATATAACAAAGGAATATCTGAATCTAAATCACTTTTTGCAGTGTATATTTTACCTTCTAGATTGAGTTACACTATCAGAGACTGGCCAAAAATCTATTTTACAACAATTTCAAAAGTGGGGTCAACACCAGTTACCTAAGCCTGTTGGGTAAGCAGTCACAACGTTATCTTCCACTGGCAGTAACAGACCTAAGCACTAAAACCTAGGTGCTGCTAAAAAGGGGTTTCTGCACCAACTTCTAGTTTCAGCTGTACCTGTTCTATTTGCTGCTCAGAATCAACAGCCACTGGTAACTAGACATAAGAGTGTTTTAGCTTGACGTTGGACACTGACAACAGTATTTAAAGATTAAATTTAAAAAAAAAAAAAAGATAAGAACACTGCTTGAAGACAGGACATTGCAATAATATGCTTTCCTTCCACAACTTATATTAAAATATCAGAAATATTTTAAAAATCATGATGAATTATTTTTCATTTTCAGTCGATGTTTTTTGTGTCTAAAGTGAGCAGACAATCCCACATAATCTCCCCAGGGTCCTCAAAAACCACATCTCTGCATCCTTTCTGCCTCACTTAAGTACAAAAACATGTATAAAAAGCCATTAAGAGGAAACACGTTATTTCCTTTACAAATAACAAAACAAAACAAAACTCACAAAAATATTCAAATTTGCTATGCTGACCATTTTTATCCCATTCATGAAGGGATTCAACTACTTGTCCAGTTCACAAACACCAGGCACTTAGTACAAGTTAACATCCCATCTACAGTAGAAAAAGCTGCTTCTGTGAATTTGCACGTACATTCCAGTTGCTTTTTGTTTGTAAGTGTACTCTAGAGGAACTAAATTACAATTTCCAGTGAAAAACATAGGATCTTAACTAGTCAAGATGAGGAATACATTCATCAGAAGATTCTTAGAATAATTTAAAGGGAGGACAGTTTTATTAATTTACACATATTCCTAAACCTCATCTACATTTTTTCCTGTCCTTTTAAAAAATAATCTTGTGGGGTCTTTTCACGTATCTTGTGTCAATACATTGCTGTGCAGCACCGAGTTTCATTTTTTTTAATAGCTTCAACAAACTGATGCAATTGTTCCTAAATAATGAAGGAATACAATGTATTATAGTGTTACAAAAACAATAACATAGTATCAGTACTGCTTTTAAGACCTAGTTCAGGAATTTTCCAATAAATTTCAACACAATTAGATTCAGCATGAGGAAAAGGCAGTACCTCAGAACTATGACGCTCAAAACTCATGAGGACCTGCTTCTATACAGGGGAACCCTGTAGACTACCAAACTGAACAATTCCTTGTAAATGCTCTTTTTTAAATTCACATTCCTAAAACAGAATGGTTCTAGATGAAAAAGTTTCAGGGAAAAAAAATAAATATATATAATATATATATATTATACTCTCAAAGACACAATTAAATTGTGTTGAATTACATAAATTATAATAAAAAATATAAGATAGTGCAACTTCAACATAGATTGAAAAGTTTACCTAACTTTCAACCCCATTTGAAATGAAATAGCTGAAGTAACACAAGTCAAGTCAATTTTTTAATTATATCAAAGCAGAATTGTTTAACAGGTCTGCAAAATATGTTCTAAATTATAAATTAATGAAATTTTATTTTAAATGCAAATTTAACTTACTAATCAAAAGCATCAGACTGATTACAGAACCTCTCTCTTTGCTTAATTTCTCAGCACTGCAGTCTGTGAGAGCTGAAGATCAGGTTCCAGAAACAAACTCAGGTCTTCACTCCTTAAATCTGATGTATTCTTAGTAATAGATGTGTTTTTTTTTTTAAACTTTGTCATATGGTCACACAGCAGCCTATTATTATCTTACAGGCAAGATTCTGACCACAGGGTATTATAAGTAGAGTTAAAACAAGCAGTATTATTTTGCAGTCCAGAAACATTTCCATTTCCAAATTTTCTAACTCAAGTAATCTCTCAGTTCCTCATTGTGGAGGAATTTTTCAGGTATCTACAACAAAAATTATTCAGAAGTACTTGACTTCCTTTGACCCCTTAATTAGAGAAAGCAAAATAATATAAGAAGTTATCGGTACTTCAGTGCCACAATATGTTTGGCATCTTGAAACAGAATGAAAAACAGTGTTCTTCTGTCGTCTCTCTCTGCTGGCAAAACATTTAATTGTATTTAAACTGACAGCAGGAGGACCGATAATCCTACTGGGGAGAAGAAAAACCTCTGGCTACACTTGCTAACACTGAGAAAGATGAGGAAGAGATTTCAGTCGAGCATACAAACAGCTATGGTCCTCTAAAATAAGTGAAATCCAATTTATCCTGCTCTGTGAGTTTAGCCTAACCTCCAGAAAACACAGGAAATTCTATTACTGTTAGAAACTGAAATGTGGTAAAGAAAACCAGAAAACAAGAAGTATAAGAGGTATATTATATAAAATATAAGATACCTTTGTTTTGTTTCCCTTCTAATCAATTCTCATCCACTGATCTTCAAAAGTTTATGTTGGATTGCCATCTGGTGGTATAAGAAAATAAAAAGTCTCTGACAAATTGGTAAGCATAATCACACATTATTTTAACCTATAATGTTGGAAGTTTCATTTACAATTTCATTATAGACTATTCAACACATTTTTAACTACAGTCTATAATGTGACAAACTTTGGCACTGCATCTCATTTTTCTTTTAAGAAAAAAAGAAAGAAAATGTTCACAAGTTTCTTTCTAAACCTAAAATTCTGATACACGAGAATGACTTTCTTGTTTCAAAGTTTGCTAAAAGAGATTTTATTAAACCTCTCCAAAATCTCCAATTCTAGATGACTCAAGCTGAGTTCACAACACTAACAAAAATATTTCACTATTTGGCTTTAACTTCCGCATCAGTTTCCCAGGAATTTATAATACAACAATAAAACATCCTTGTCCAGAATGCAGTATCTCACATCAAATAATCAGACTTTCAAAAATACCATTCAGAGCAGTGCACTTCCGCTTGGAACTGGAATTCAAGGAGTGAACAGGAAAATATACTTGAACTTCACAGGAAGACTTAATTCAGGCAGAGTCCTTACAGCCAACACTTAAAATAGCAAATAGTTTAGAGTTTACGTTGTATAAAAGACAAGGACTGTAAATTTTGATTACATAGAATAAGAATTTAATTAATTATGGAAAATTAAGTATGATTGCTGTTTTTGTGTCTTTTAACTTGTAAAAAGTTACTAGATACAATCAGATTATTTCTGGAATCACAAAAGCCATTCCTGCTCTCATAACAACACCAATAGGAAATTCCATGTTTTTGTTCCAAACTCCCAAAGTACAGCTTCTTGTGCATGTAATATGGACAAACGGACAAACACATTTTTAAGCCTGCTTTGTTCTAGAAGTGTCTGGTATTTTCCAGTTAGATATTCCAAAAATCTTAACTGCCTGGTACAGATCAAACATCAATTTCAGGACTTCCATACAAATATAGATTGCTTTAATGAACAATCAGGAAAATGTAATGAGGGATTTTCAATGTTTTCAACAGAGTTCACTGAAACTAAATCACACTTTATGAACAATCTGAAGATTATGCAAAAAACATTTCAGGCCACCAGCCAATAGAGAATTGAACTAATTTAGTTTTGTAGTAACAAAACCACTACTAATCATTTCAAAACATCTGAGACATACAATTTCGTTTATTAATCCACGCTATTAGACTATTAAATATTTCAATATTCACCCCTTCTATAAAATGAATTAACAGTGCACACTTTGAGTTACAGCAAATTTGAGCTATGGTAGTTTATTGATAATATAGAACATCTTCATTCATTTTATATTTTATATGTCTATGTGATTTCACATAAAGCCAGTTCAATTTGAGAACTCACAGCCTCACAGAAAGAAAGCATCTAAGAAATACACAGGTTCTACTGCAAGCAATTACCAATTAAACCTAGTCAAGTACCAGTCCCGTAAAAGTGCTTAAAAGAGGACAGTAGTGATCTGGATAGAATGACCAGAGCAACTTAAAATGTATTTTGGTAGTATACTGCTCCTTCAAACTGACTTACCTGCAGTATTTTGTTTTGGGGCTTAAATTCTAACTATCCTTATACTGAGGAGGAAAAAAGAGAATAAACCCTAAGTTTATGAAACTTTTACTGACTATACCATACATCTCCCTTTTTAATCAACCCATGTCTATATTAATGGCTGGTTTGCTTTCTTGTGTATCACAAATTGTATAAAAATAACCAGCAATGTAGTTCTCATTTGTTTTTCCAAGGAACCTTAGAGAATGAGATTTAAATTCCATTTATAAATATTGCAACTTATATTTTGTAACAATCCTAAAATATTTCAATTAAGACAGAACAGCATTATGCCCCATGCTACCTTGGTTGTTCCCAATGACCAAAATTAAGCAATAATCATTTCCTTATTATATAGCCCCTACTAATATGAAAAAATGAGCTTTCGAATGCACATGAACATCCTCTTGATTCCCTGGCAGCTTGCTTCAGATCCAAGCCTTTGTTACTTTCCTGGTTTGCGCAATTTCAGCTTTCTCAAAACATTCACCAAAAGCCAACGATGAGTTTTGCATGCCATAGTATGTACTTTGACATTAAGGGGTCCATTTTGACTAGCTCTGACTACTGAGATGGATGTGCGTAATTTATGAAAACAGATCTGCCCCTACTATTATTTCAACCACCTCTCAATTGCCATTTTTACATACGTGCAGTTGTGTTGGAGCAACACACCTATGAGCTAATACTAACAGCCACGACTACAGACCACAGCAACTTATGCACAGAATATTAAGAGATGATATGAAAGAAAATAGGTTGTCAATAATTAAAATACTTAATAATTAGCATATTTAACAAAGCAGCCATCTGCAAGACCACATTCTCAGTGTTCATTTATATACAGCAACTACTAAAATCTGTGATTGAAAAGTAAGGTCACACCGACATACTGAGTATCGTTATTCCAAATTCTAATCAGTCAATTGACTTTTCTAGAGTCAGCTCCCAAAGTGAATTAGAATTACTGATGTATAAGTTTAAAGAGAAAAATGTCTGCAGGCGACATTTTACCAGGTCAGTTGAATGGTTCTTCAGGAAGGTCAAAAGCAGAGAGACAATTTTGCGTAATTTTAAGGCATCACTTCTGGGCATACCCAATATACAACCTTTATTTATTCAAATAATAATGGTCTTTACCAGTTCTAGTTAGATCTAACAAAAATTGAACAGCAACATAAATATAAACATATATAAACATTTATATTAGATTTACAAATAAAGTCAGAAAGTTACATAAAGACTGCTAAGTCATAGCATCATAGAAACATTAAGTTTGGAAAAGCCCTCCAAGATCATCTGGTCCAACCGTCCTCCTACCACCAATATCACCCACTAAACCACGTTCCTAAGTACCACATCCAACCTTTTCTTAAACACCCTCAGGGACAGTGACTCTACCACCTCTCTGGACAACCTGTTCCAATGCCTAACCAGACATTTCATTCAGTCAAAGTAACAGCCAGTTCATCAGAGTTTCCTGTTTCTAGTACTGGCCATTTGTGAATACTTCAGAAAGAAGTAACAGAACAGAAGCAAGTCTGGCACAATATCCTTCACAAATCCTCTCATCTTCTGTTAATCTACAACAACAGGATTTCAAAACCTGAAGGTTCTATTTGAACAGTTGTATGTAGTAACTACAATACAGTTGCAAAGATAAATAAAAAAATAATCTTTTCCGAGACCTACATTTGATTCATTATAGAATTAAAACTTTTACCTTTAAAGATTCAAGTTGAAAATACATTTTTACTTGCACGCACTAATAAAAGAATCTGTAATAAACAAGAATGTGTAAGTACTGTTCCCTATAAAATGACTGAAACGTTATGTAATACCATTGTGACAATTTAAAATGTTATATGCTTGGAGCACACTTAATTCCAATTTTAAGTCTAATCTAGCTAATGCTCTTTTTATCTTAAAGCCATTGTGCAATATTTTTAATCTTATCTGAATTCTAAACCAATCTTAAATTGGTTCACAATTAAAGAACTGCAATCTAAGGAAACAGTGTAGAGTACTCAGAAAAATTTATTTGTATGAATTACAGTAACTAAGTACACATATAGCCTTTGCATAATCTGGCCTTAGATACAATCCACAGGGAAACTTCCTGCAACTTTGCAGGTCATGTTCTCTCCCACATCTGTAATTTCATAAATACTTGATTTTCCTTACTTTCCATTTTCAGTCAAATTTCCCAGCCTATGCACAAACTGGCCTTTTAGTTCCCATTGATTCTTGTCACTTTCCATCTTTTACTTATCCGACTTTGTCCAAACAAGATTTTCGCACCTCATCATTTCTACAACGTAGCACAATCATATCTCCACCACTGCACATCTCCAGGTTGCAAGTACTGTGAGGCTAATTCAAGGTATAACACTCATCCTCCTTTCCCTACCTTCAAACAAATACCTACTAACATCCTGCTTAGCCTTCTACTTGCTACCTACTTGTTTTACCTAAGACCTCGTCAATTCAACTCCAAATCTCATCTTTGCTCTTTCTATATTTCTACATGCCCATTTCCCAGGGCTCAGCCCTCACATCTCTTCAGAGAATGCACTGCATGGCTAGCCACTACCTGCACGGAGAGGGAAGGAAAAACTAGGTCTCCTTTCAGAGGCATTATTAACGAACATGTACTTCTTTGAGTCTGTTTGCCCTTTTTTTTTTATTCCAAAACTTGCAGCACCTGTGAGCCTGCAGCACCCTTCTCTTCTACACTTCACCTCTGCTGTAGTGAATTCCATGAAGCAAACCCATTTTTCCGCCATCCCAGCCTCGCTTTCACTCTGTGTTACGTTTTCCCCCCTCCTCGCACATACACCTTACCCATCTTTCACCCACCTTCCTCACTCAAGCACCTTCCCTCTCCCTTCTCGATTCCATTTCCATCGCATTTGGAGGCCCTTTACAGCTCGCCCCTTGCGGCCCAACACTGCCGCCCCCGGGGCAAACTTTCCGGCCCCAACCCGCACCAACAGCCCAACAACACCACAGCCCTGTGGGCAGGAGCGGCCGGCCGCTGCCTTGTGTGTTCACCTCTGCTGTGCTCTTGTTCGCGTTCATCTGTTTATGAGACATAACGTAAAAATCTGGGATTACGAAGAAAGGAAAACACCCCACTGTTATGTTTGTGGATTATTTGCTTTTGGTATCCCTCCTCTTGCATTTGTTTGTTTCTAAGAGCATTCTCAGGGTGTACAGGGGTCCACTGAGAGCACGGTGCCTTTAGTAATGCTGCTGTTCCCAAACTAGCTCAACCAAAAGCACAGTTCAAAACCCTTTTCTGCCGGGCCTGTACCGATCACTCACAGCAGCATGTCTGCATCCACAGGTGCAGTCATACCTACATCAATTAATTCTCACAGGCCCACTTACTTCGCACTTGGAATGTGTAAAGTTAATGTGCAAAGATTATGGGACAGCTTCTAGAAGGTTTAATGCTTGTTTGTAAAAATGTTACATTTAAAAATATGGCAGGCATTTCTACACATCCCTTTCTATTTCTTTATAAAGCTTTCATAAACATCCAGCTTAATTATTCTCACCAGTCAGAGACCTGTTTCCATCCAAGAAATGACATGCTCCTTGCTTTTACTGTATTTCTTTTTTTTTTACTAATCTGATAAAGTGCCTACAATAAACTCTAACAATACAGTCAGAGCAGAGGTCTATTTGCAATCATCAGTTGTCGTCATCATTCAACAGAATCATGTTTCTTTCTGAAAGCTATTTTCTAATGCTGAGAACACATGCTACATATTTGTGAGGTTGTAGCAGAGACTGGGAGCGCAGCTAGAAATATTAAACATTCTGCTCAGCACCCGTTTCACCTTTATTAAACAGAGAACTTGTATGTACCTCATCTGGGAAGATCTTAACTGAAGAATCTGAATGCAGTGACCATTCAGGTCTAAGGATGAAAATGACTATGTATGAATTAGTCTTAACGATCATTTCAAAACAAACCATCATTCAGTAGCCTTAACAACTTCCATGCTTCTAAAGGTAATGTTTCATAAAACGTTGATAATAAATCTAGTAATGGCACATTGTGGTGGTTTTACTCGGGTGGGTGGCCGAGCTCCACCACAACCGCTCTCTCACTCCCCCTCCTCAAAGAGGAACGGGGAGAAAATATGATGAAAAGGGCTCAAGGGTTGAGATAAGGATGAGGAGATCGCACAGTAATTATCATGACGGGCAAAACAGACTCAGCGTAGGGAGATAGTAAGATTTATTACCTATTACTAACAAGCTAGAGAAGTGAGAAACAAAGGAAAGAAACCAAAAGCACCTTCCTCCCCCATCCACCCTCTTCCACCTCCTCCCCCTGAGTGGCGCAGGGGAACTGGGGAATGGGGGTTATGGTCAGTCTATAGCGCTTCTTCTCTGCCGCTCCTTCTCGGTCACTCTCATCCCCTGTGCTGTGGGGTCCCTCCCATGGGATGCAGTCCTTGCCGAACTGATCTGGCGTGGGCTGCCCACAGGCAGCAGCTCTTCAAGAACTGCTCCAGATATGGGTCTGTACCACGGGGTCCATCCCTCAGGAGCGAACTGCTCCAACCTGGATCCCCCATGGGCAGCAGCTCCTGCCAGGTCACCTGCTCCTGTGTGGGCTCCTCTCCACAGGCTACAGGTCCGGCCCGGAATCTGCTCCAGCAGGGGTCTTCCACAGGCTGCAGCCTCTGTCGGTGCAGGTCCACCTGCTCCACCGTGGTCTTCTCCACGGACTGCAGGGTGGAACCCAGCTCCACCGTGGTACTCCATGGGCTGCAGGGGGACAGCCTGCTTCACCATGGTCCTCACCACAGGCCGCAGGGGACTTCTGCTCCGGCGCCTGGAGCACCTCTCCCCCTCCTTCTTCACTGACCTTGGCACCTGCAAGGCTGTTCCTCACTCCTCTCACTCTCCCAGCTGCTGTGTGGTACAGCGTTTTTTTTTCCCTGTCTTAAATATGCTCTCACAGAGGTGCAAAACAACATCACTTATTGGCTCAGCTCTGGTCAGCACTGGGGCCCTTACCAAACATGGGGCACCTTCTAGATCCTTCTCACAAAAACCACCCCTATGGCCCCCTGCTACCAAAACCTTGCCACGTAAACCCACTACACACATATAAAGGGTTTCTAAACTATTACCTATTCTTTCTATTCTATTGTTTCTGCTAATCGTTTTTTTTTTTTTTTGGTTGTATTAAAAATGCATAACAATATACCAATATTTACAATATTGGTATACAATATTTACTGGGTGTTATTTATTTACAGAAATCTCTAACTTTTATTTAACAAATTCACTCTCATAGATTTCATTCACTTACATTCACATAAAAGCTTTGAGATACTGGGCCCAAACAGCCTGCCCAAAATCACTGCTGCACACCACTGAGCACAACGGATGCCAGCTATTGAGGCCTTTCCAATTGGTGAAGTTCTTAATCTGCAACAACACGCTAGGGTACGAACAGACCTTTTAGGCAAAACTGGTGTTCATTGTGTTTTCTCCCC
The DNA here is from genome assembly GCF_040182565.1 of Anser cygnoides. Classification (NCBI taxonomy): domain Eukaryota; kingdom Metazoa; phylum Chordata; class Aves; order Anseriformes; family Anatidae; genus Anser; species Anser cygnoides. Next base: position 27,025,297 of record NC_089877.1, on the reverse strand, counting down.
TTTGTCTGAAAAGTAGGTTTGAAGATTTGATTGTCTGTTTTCAGGGTAAAGCAGCAGGACAAAGAACAGCATTGCAGGGTCTGGTGCCCAGTGCTGTTCTCTTGTGATAGAACACGCTTTCTGGTCTCTTTAAAAGATGTTACTCTGAAATCAGTGGAGCACTGAGAGAAGTGTTCTTTATTATTATTGTTGTTGTTATTACAAGCCAGTTTTTAACCCTTGTTTTTCAATTTCTGCTGGTGCCTTCATACATTTTCATTTATTTCTGTAAAGATCTCCACATAATGATCAAATTGCTAGGTGTCCATATAAGAAACTACCTGACCTGGCATTTAAAATAAAAAGAAGTACACAGAAGATGATATTGGGAAAGAAATTTAACATGATTCATATTTGGATCTCAAAATGAAGAAGATATTAACATTATCTAACATTTATTCCCCCCCCCCCCCCCCCCCAACTTGTTCTGAACTTCCAGGATCAGAAATCATGACAGCATTATTTCAGGAGAACAAGAAAAAAAATGGGTTAAGCCCAATGACAGTCCAAGGAGTGCTCATGGTATTTTAGATTTACAGCAGAATTTTGAAATGAGTCATGTCTAGGGCTTGTAAAATATCCAGTTTCTCTTGCTTTGTGTTTCATCTCCTAATTTTCCAGTGTAACAAACTTGTTCTTCAGTATTTTTCCTCCACCAGAGGTCTCCTCCTCTACCTGTCCTTAATTGCGTTTTCATAGGTACATATGAAAGGATCTGTCTGCTAACATTTGTTGAACAAGTGCACACAAGCCTTGAACTGCCTTCTGCAGATTCTTCCTACTTCAACTGTATTAGAAATAGCAGTTATGCTACTTCACCTGTGCAAGTCTCACATATTCTGCTCACGAAATTCAAAAATTGAAAATATGTAATAGGGAAACAATTCACTAATGATTGAAAAAAAAAACTGGCAGATGACGTATGATAAGAAAAGGCCTACAAAACCGTCACTCAACTAGTTGCTAATTGCCCTTTTTTAATCACTATATTCATCATGTTACTACAGGTAATTTAGATTTCTTGCAACTGGGAGCTTATTAAGAAGCTCTAAGCTACTGAATTCCTTTTTGAATAACCATTAAAAGGCCACATCTTGGTTTACAGATCCTTTAAATACAAATTAACCCTTAATTCTACTTTATCCAACTCTTTTTTCCTTAAAATATAACTACAACAAAATGCCTAACTATTTTCAAAATTACTGTGCTTCGTTCATGCTTTCCTTGGTTCGGTATTAAATGTGATATTACCTACAAGGAATTCATGGAAATACTCCCTTACGTCTTCATGATTAAAAAATTAGAGGCCTAAAAATTTTCTCCCGTAAAATGACTTCTGCTGCATAGAGCACCTTTTGGTGTGGCAGATGTCTATTGATAAATAATTGCTGCTTATTGTAGAAAGTAGTAGTCTTTCTCACCTCTCCGTTGAACATATTGGAATTTATGTCACCTCTTTTGTTTACTGTCACGTTTTTTTGTTAATTTTCCGCAGCTTTAAATGGGTGATTCACCAGCCAAATACAAGGCTTTCGTCACCAATTGTAATTGATGCTTTTTCTCAACAGTAGACATTTTAAATTTATTAATCTAAATTCTACTGACACAAACGAAAATGTGTTCAAGATAATTTAATTAAATTTTGCAGTAAGATTCTACAAGTATTAGATACAACCTCTTGGGAAAATGAAGAAACCAATTACACAATTATACTCCCAAGATACGGGAGTAAAGATCTGAATGAAAGATGCTAAAATACCTTTAAAAAAATTTGCATTTCATTTGTCACTTTGGACTAACTTCAGCTCAACTATGCTAAGCTACTCTAGAAATACGAAATTTAATCATTTATATTCCTATGATGGATACAGAGAAAATGAATTTATTTACTGTAACTACAAATAGACATTGCACTCTAGATAAAACCTATGTTTTATCCAAAGCTAAACTCAAAGCCTAGGTAAAACTAAGTACCAGTCCCAATGGAACACCTGTCATTAAAGCACTCTCTGACAAAAATTGCAGTGTGACCTGCCTTTGCTTCAATGCCAAAACAGGACTTTCTACTATTCCCAGGCTGGTCTGTGTGCCTCATCCCCTTTACAATCAGGGCTCCATAAAACTCCAGAAGTCTGTAATTACCTCAACAATTTGAATTCTTGTGTCTCCAAAGCTTATTCCTATTTTTTAATTTTTTAGTTTGGCATACCTCAGAATTCGGTTTTAAGTAGTTCTATAAGTTTTTAGATAATTTTTAGACTCTCACCTAACTTTATAGCATTATTAGCTAAATCTAGTGACTCGGGGAAAAAAAAAGCTATTTTCTAAATAGTACAGACAAATTCTGCTTTGCTTGCTGTTTGGTTTGTTTGTTTCTAGTTCTGTGTTTCTGTTCATGAAACCTCATAGCACTATTGCATGACCCTTGAGAACACCTGTGTTAGGCTCACCACTAATTACGGGCTTTAAGAAGCCAGCCGTGAGTGCAGGAGGGATGCCAGCCCTCCCACACGCTGCCTGCCCCCCGCTTCCTCAGCTGCAACTTTTCAACACTGCGGAATCCAGCAGGCTCAGCAGGTCCTGTGATGAGCTACAAGCTGCCCGGACTAATTAGCTTTGGAGTCACAGTGCAGGCTGAATAGTACAGTACTGCTCGGAAGCAGGCTTGCCATAGATGTTGGAAGCGTTAAACAGCCTAATGACCACAGAAGTCTTTTCGGCGGTGCCGCCGAGTACAGCTTTTTGGTCCTAGTCAGTCCGACCCCAAACGCCTCAAAACCTCTGAGTGGAAAGGCGCGGTACTCACCTGTCTGGGGGCACCGCTGAAGGAAACCTTTATGACCTTCGTTCCAGGAAAGCACGGGCACTGGAGTTCGCCCACCGAGCCTGAGGAAATCCCTTCCCCTCGCCCCCAGTTCCTCACTGGAAAGGCTTTCTGCCGGGGCGAGGGAGCAGCGTTCCCCTGCCAGCAGCAAAGAACGGGGTCGGAAGGGGCCGGGGGCCCGGCGGCCGCCCCGCGTCCATAGGGGTCTGCCCTCAGCACCGGGCGGCTCGGTGCCGGTTTCACCGGCCGCCCGCCGGCACCGGGCTCAGCCTTCAGCACTGGGCGGCTCGGTGCCGGCTGCGCTGGCCGCAGGGAGGCCCGAGCAGGTCCCTGAAGTAAACGAGTAAGAAGCGCGTGCTTAACGAGGTTTGCTTAAGCTTGTCAAGTTTCTGCGCTATTAGACCGTGCTGGGCTTGGCAACGTAATCCCAGTTAAACCTTACACGGAGGGCTCCTGCTGTTGAATTCAAAATAATCGTGTTTCGGGCCGCCACGGGTCCGGCTGGAGGGAGCTGCTCTGGAGGCTGCTTTCCTGCCGCTCCTGAGGGCAGCCGGCCGGAGCCCGCTCCAGGCTGCGTGCCCCTGAGGGAGCTAGCTTCACCTGCCCGCTAAAAACGTGTAATAAAAATAAGTGAATTCCTGGTTACTTAACTCTTCTGAGCTTCGCTAAACGCCGCCTTCTCCGCTGAGCTGCCTAAGAGAACGGCGAGAGCGATGCTGCCTCCTGTGGTAGCTGAGGCGCTGCTGCCCGAGTGGCCTGGAGGGCGACCGCTCAGCTCCAGCTGGGGTCAGGCTCCTCCTGAACCTCGTGTGGAAAGGTTCAGAACCACCGCAGGGTGAGGCAGGAGGGAGAGGGTAGGAAATAAGACGAGGGTTTTGGTTTTTTGTTTTAAACATCACGAACTTTGTCTCAGACTCATCAATCGGGCTTGCAGTCAGATGAAGGTTATGTGATAGTGACCAGATTAAATGTATAAATGGTCTCAGGTGGAAGTATACGTTATAATTGCAAGAGGACTTCTTTATTTAAATTAACGGGTGGGGTAATTGTGTCTCTGACATACTTCCATTAGCTGGTAAAATAAGAGGAGAAAGATTAAAGTTTTTTGTAAAATGGAAGAATATTTTAAACATGGTAAATATTAAGGCCTCAGCAAGTTTAAGCAGACAGTATGTGTTATAGATGGTTATCCCAGAACCATTTATAGTAAGGTGGAGGTCTCTGAAAACACATTATGGATCATTGCCAAGGATTGTATGTTTTTTTTTTAATTTTTTTTATTAAGGTAGAGACTGTATGTTGTGGCTTTGTGGTGTTGCCTCCCCCCCCCCCCCCCCCCCCCGCCTTGAATGAAGAGCTCACTTGAGTTGTTAAATTGCATTTTGCTGTGGATACAACCAAAACAGCTTTTCAGCCAGCTGGTGTTGAAGTCTTCTTTTTAATATGTACTTATGTATGAACCCTTACAAATAAAGGGTCCTTTTACCTAACAGTTCTCATTCCATATCACATTTCCAAAAACTCTTATAAAACGTGTGCTATTACTGAGAATTTTCCATATGGACATACTAGAGAAAATAGAAGCAAAACATTAATATATTTCTATTGTGAGGTCCTTGGTTATATGCCATAGGTCACTGTGAAATTTGTACCCTGTGCTCAAAAAGATATTGTTTCCTTCTGCTGGCATAAAACCTTAATATCCATTATTCATGTAGACCTTCATGTTCTGAAAATTGTGATTGTAATATGTCAGTCTAATAAGCTCAGTTAATACTGTCTCTTCTTATGCAGAAAATGTAAACAAACTCCAAAGATGACAAGCACTCGCTGACCTGTGTTTGATCTGTCATGTTACACTAAACACTGACAATAAATATTTATTGTTACTAGATGCAAATAAACAGAAGGATGTTGGAGGCATAAGAATGTGTTTACCACTGCTAAATAAGTCACTTGGAGAGGAGAGAAATGAATGTTGAGGAAGAAGTAGAAATGAAAGCTAAGCTACTACTTTTTGAGGTAATTTCTGCAGAGCTGTGTATGTCATCAAGGCTATTGGTTTGCCACTCATATACAGGTTTTACATAGCAGATAGCAACAGTCATTAACACCAGCAAAGAGGTTATATAACATGCTTAAAATATGGCAAGGTTTACTGTAATTTGGGGGATGAGAATGTTTCTAAACTTCAATTGTGTTTGGTTTGCATTTGTTTTAAGGTATTATAAACTGGGTCCTGTCATATATAAACTTATGTATGTATTTAAATTGAGTGACTGACAGAATTTGGATTAAGGAATTAATTCTATAGCTCTGTGTCTACCTTTATAGCTCCTCAGTATGTTAACTATTGGGCAATGAATTTTCATGGAGTTCTGAAAACTGACACTGAGTTAGTTTTGTGATTATTTTTTTTTATGAATGGTGAGTCATAATGGCGTATACTGTGGGTAGAACATTATGAAAAACATCTTCTCTGGACAGTGTTTCCAACATACTTCTAATTAAAAGTTTTATTTCAACAGTGTTATTTTCTCAAATAGTTTATTTTTCTTTGGAGGCTACTTAAAAATTCAGTCTTGAGTTGTTTGTCTTTAGAAGGAATGTTTATACACAACGTTATAGCAATCAGCCTAGAAACTAGAATTCCTCCTAATGAACAATAGCTTTTTTTAAACACAAGAACAAAGACTTGCAACAGATGCTATTACTCTCAAAATTCTGATGTAGGCAAAAGAAAAACACACATTATGTGTAATATTTTTTTTTAAGTTATTGAAATCTTAACACACTAATCAAAGAATTACTCTTAGTCTTGATCTAATGATTTCAGAAAAAGAAACTGTATTATAGGGAAAGTTTCAATAATAACAGCACTGTTAGAATTATTATGCATACACTTCTATTATTTACCCGTTTATCTGGTGGTACGCTCACCCTTCAGCTGCCCCTCTGAAGGCAGCTTCAGGAGGGTTATGACAAGCCATCCTGAATTATTCGGCAGACGTATTATGTTTATATATTTGCTAACAAGCGTTTTATATCTTGCTCTTTTCTCAGTCATCTGCATGCTGTATTTACTAGCTACAGGGCTGAATGCATGAAATACCAAAAATCCTTTATAGGGTTCAGAAAGCATTTCAAAGGACATCAACAGACATGCAAGTTTCTAAGTTATTTTCACGTGACCTCTTTTTTGGGGGGGGGGGCGAGGGCTGGAGGTGGGTGGGAGGGGTTTGGCTCTAAAATGATGATCTACCTTGAGTACTATTTTACATAAATTACTTCCTTTGGATTTAATTTTTTAAAATAATCCTTAGAAGATTTTTTTTTTTTGCTTCAGTGAAGGGAGATTAAGATTCAAGGCTCTCAGGCTGTATTCCTAAATCTGCTGGTAAATTGTATGGCTTAGAAGATCCATCACTGTCTATGTTTGTATGTATAAAAGCAGCTACTTCTGTGTTAGCAGAAGGTTGATGTATATCTTACTATTTGCGAAAGCTTGAACTCCTGAGATGAGTAGATGTTCTAGCAAAGGTTTCGCTTAAAAATAATCACTGAAGAAAACCATTACAGTCTCTAATTTTATTGAAGTTTATTGAAGAAATACTCTGCATTTAGTTTCTCAGTATTTACAGTTGATTTACTACATCCTTGTTCTTACTAATCAATTAAAAGTAAATATGCAATGAAAAAATAATATATTCACGGCACAGGGAGATCACCAGACACCCTTGGCTAGTGTGCTCTTCAAGTGTTACCTTTTGTACGGAAAAAGTAAAAGACCATTTGCTCCCATGTGGATAAAAGTACTTATTACTCTCACATCCAAGTACTGCTCTTAAATTTACAATTTTATGATTAAAAATCATAAATGTTTCAGTCCTGTGTTTCCTAAACTGCTGGTTTGATCAAGAGGTGTGATGTTAAAAGGGAGTTACTTGAATAACTGAGGAAGGAGAGAGGTTAGTTAATATTCTGAAATTCTTTTAAACTGCTGTTTTGTCATTCTTTTTGCTTATAAAAGGCACAAACGTTTTATGACTGTAAATATGTTAAAATGTATAAGACAAAGGATAACATAGTTAAAGAGCAAACCTTTATAGATGGTATTCATCTTATAGTACAGGTAAGGTATCTGCCACTACCTTGAGTGAATTCAAGTGATTTCAATTTTTCTTTTTTTATTGGTTGGAAATGGGGGGGACGGGGTGTTAAAGTCCATTTTGAGTAAACTTGAGGGACAAATAACTAAGTTATGGATGAGCCTTTCAGAACAAGCTGCAATCGTTCATTTCTAAACTAAAGGGGGGAAAGTATGGATTGTCTGGAAAATGTGGTTTATATTACAAAACTTCTAAACACTACCAATTTTGAATAAAAACTTGTTTTGACCGAGGAGAATGTAGCAGAGCGTAGTGATACAGACATTGTTGCTTGCCATTGTATCAGATGCTTGATCTCATTAATAAATACACCAGAAAAAAATATTCCAAGTGTAAACAAAGCATGGCTTCTTAAAGGAAGTGAGTTGCAATGAAAATCATGAGATATTTGTTTAATGTTGTCAATGCTTCGTGAAAAAGGCAATTGTTTCCAGCTGTTACTGCAAATTCTAAAAGATCCATCCCAACTGTGAATTAATTCCAAACCAGTTAGCACTTCAACTCTTCATGAAACAATAACAAACAAGAATTCTGCTTTCTGGTGAAAGGGGAGTTAACAATAAAAATCAAACAACTAAGAAACTGATGGTCGTCAACTGATGTTATGGGTAACTAGACTTATTACTTAAGCATGAGGGAAAGCTTTTCTAGTACTATTGGCTTTTTTTTTTTTTTTCCCTCCACTAACTATAGGTAACTATAGATGGTTTAAAAAAAATAGTTTAATCAAATTGGAGCCTTCTGTGGTATACACTGGGAGTTTAAAAAAAAAAAAAAAGCTATGAAAGAAGGACAGAAAGTTGAGAGAGGGGAATCAGTAGTAGATTGATGGGGGGAAAAGAAAGTATAGTAAAAAAAAGGATAACGTATCACCTAGACGTGAAATACTCATTCTTCTTCTCGAGTTAATAAAAGTCATAAATATTGTATACTGTCATGCTGAATCTACTTAAGTCCTCAGCCAAGGAAAAAGCTATTGGTCCTAATATTTTTAATTATTCCTTTTCAATAATTTTCAATAATAATTCCTTTTCAAACAGACTTGAAAAGGAGAAAATATGGACATGATCTTGTTCCTTCTTGACCTCAATATTCATATCATTAAATCTGTAGACCATTTAGGACCTTACATCATGTTCTCATAGTTATGTATGCAAGGTCATGTTCACCTGATCCTGTGAATCTTGAAATTATGATTTTTCTGAGACGTATATTTCTCCTTTGTCTCTTTTTGATTTATACTTATGCTTATTTTTGTTGTTTTTATTGATTACACTCATGCTATATTCACACCTGTTTCTAATCTAACATCTACAAGAGTATCTCATGTCTTAAATCGGTGGCATAAGATTGATTTACTTTAATTTCCTTGTTTCTAGATTCAATTTATATGAGAACTTAAAATTTATCCTTATAGAAGATTGAAATTTTTAGCCCTTTGTATAGTAAAAAAGAATTCCCACAAATTTAAAATCAATCAAATAAAAAAAAAAATCTACAGTGACCCCATCAAGTTGCCTTTTTTTTTTTTGAACTGCAATATTTTTTGAATGCTATCAATAACTTCAGAATTCTTAGTGTTCGTACCCTGTGTTTCTCAAGGATCCTTGTAAAAGTGTTGTTTCTAAATTTTTCAATTTCAATTACAATTTTGCCTTTTAAATTCTTGTTATAGTATATTTTTATGTGTAGGATTTCTATCTCAGTAGCCAGTTGCACTGAAATATTTATATCTTTGAGAAGAATAAAGGCTTCATGAATTATTACTTTAACAGCTGAATATTATTATGTTAACACATCTTCATTCCATGGTTTCCATGCTACTTAAAAAAATGTAATCCATAGTGTCCGAAAAGGTTGAAGACCTAGATATTTGTGATCACCTCTTGTTCAGTAATATTAGAATACTAGAATTAGATCCATCATAATTTATATTATAGAATACTATTGAAAGGTTCTTACACTCTGCTTTCCCTGTGCAACTTTTCCTTTTAATACACTGGACAATGCTGTAAATGGTCTATGATCCAGATTTCCATCTTGGATAAAAAACAATAATGGGCTAATATTTTAAACTAAAATAACTGCCATCAATTTTTCAGTATTATTCAATGCCCGTCAGTACGGGTCTATGGTAGAGTGCTGTAAGTAATACACTGATCCTCTTTATGCCTTTTTTTTTTTTTATTACTAATTACTGATAGTCTAAAATTCAGAACAAACTGCACACATAACAATGAAGAACAGCATATTTGCTAAGCAGATTGCAAACAACCCATACATTATGCAAGGACAGAGAGATGGAAATACCAAGGGATGAAAAGAGAAGGGTCAGAGAAGGAAAAAGAGTTAAGCGGGTGAAACACCTGAGAGGCATAGATATTCAGAGTTACAGGAGTGAACAGGTACTTAACGTAGCTCAGAAACCCAATAAAGTAGCTGAGAGCATTTTTATTTTCTTCCAGTTAATATAAAGGAGTAATTAGTAACTGTATCATCTGTTACATTGAAATTGATTCCCTACATATTCTGCTAGATTAAAAAAATAAATTCTTAGCACTTTTGTTTTCTGGCCACGTCTCTGCCTTACTGCATACAAGCATTGTTAAAACAGTATTTTTAATTATCTTCTAAAATTTTTTAGTTTATCTTCTAAAAGCTTCTGGCACATTTTTTTGGGACATATTCCACGTTCTTTCCTAATCAAGGAAGCTTGCCCATAGCTGACCCTGCTGCTCCCTGGCAAGTTCACTGTAGTGAAAACAAGTTACTATTTAGTAGATTACAGTAACAGAAGATATGTTTTGTCATTCCTTGAGTATTGTATGATCTGTCACTGGTCATTGTATGACATGTAGTTTGACATGTTTGTGCTTTATGCTAGAAAGTGACTCCAGATAAGAAGTCTGATGCTACGCCGGCTGGTTTAAAATCCAGTTTGCAGGGGCCCAAGATGGATGTTATGGCCATTAAGTTGAATGTCATCTCAAGATTTTACCATGAATCTGTATGACACCAAGTGACCGATGCCTCATTATAGTCTGCTTTCAAGTGCCTAAATATTACACCATGAACTCGGAGGGAATAATTGGCTTGTATAAGTAAAATGGGGCCTTTTTCCCTTTCAGTGTGTGCCTTTTATGCTTATGATCTATTATTTCAACTTAAAGTGCAGACACTGGGCATGTCTCTGCATGAGAGATTATTTGCTTATGACAAATAATTTCCAGCACTTCCTGTTTGGCCTTTAATCTTGCATCTGACTTCTACGTTTGTGGGGAAGAGGGAAAGCATAAGAAAAGCAAGAGATGACAGAATGATTACCTAATTTTTTCTTTCCTTTCAGCTCTGTCTGGTGGTGTTAGTGTTTGTCGTTGTTTTCCTCCCTCCCCTCACACCTCCAACCCAAAAAGAGTCCATTTGTTATTACCATTATGTCATCCTTTGAGGATGGTAAAGGCACCATTTGCCCCTTCAAAAGAGTGATTTGAGGTAAATGAATTTCTGTCTCATCTTAATAAGTTTGAGAGCATGGTTAAATAAACTAATGTAAGAGATTTTTTCTGAGAATGTTCTTTGATATGAGTGGGTCCATTTTACATCACAAAAATGGAGTTTTACAATAATCCCAGCTCTGCCTCTTAATACATTTTGACCAACTTCACTGTGGTTTGGTTTTCTTTCTGTTCTCTTCAGTATGTTTGCATACACAGCAATGTTTCAGTCTCTGAGATGATCTAGGTTGGGTTTTTGATTTTGTAGATTGTCCCCTTCTAAATTTAAAAGGTAGATTCTGATATTATTGAATCATATTTTGTTTATTACATGCTTTGACTGTAGATGGAATTAGATCTGACTGTTCTGATATGTAAAACCTTTTTATTTTTATGTGAAGAAAGGTAAATATTTTTTAATTTCATTTCTGATTAAATACCACATATTAATAGATAATTTTAACTGCTCATAGGCAAATGTGCCCTTGGTAACCATTTTCAAATTTACCCAATCAAAAAGCTAACCAGTTAAATCCTGTTGCAAAGCAGAAATACTACACTGTACTTGAATATCTATCTCCAATCATCAAAGCAACACTTTTTATTTTTCCCTATGCATATATTGCATAATATGGTGATCAACAGATTATATTAGAAGTATTATTGAAAAGCTGAAAGATTTATCTACCATCCAGTGTACTGATCTGTTGATCAGTGTTTTACAAAGGATGTCAGTATCTTGTTTTATAACCAAGAACTGGAAGAGATAGGTGGCATGATGTTTTTAAGCAGAAAACACTTTTTTTTTTTTTTTTTTTTAGGATAAGAGTATTATTTAATTCATGGTAATTATATACTTCCAGTGCTTTTCACCTCCAAGCATTAATACTAATTCTAAAACATAAAAGATGATTGGACTTTATTAATGGGAGGATGGATAGTTAGAAAGGTAGTATGTTATTCAAGGCCACAGAAATATAAAGAGTAATAACTGGGAGTCACGTCAGCACACAAAAATTCCTTAAGATTTTTTTATGTCCCATTATACATTATATCCTACTTAAGGTTATTTTCTAAGTAAATTCTGAAGTCTTTTTGCACAGTGCAGGTTTGTGATTTTCTTTATAATTCCTTCCTTTCTGAAGATGGGTTTTACTCAACAATATATCTTCTGCTAAGTAGAAATATTTATTTCAAGAAGAAAATTGGGGGAATGGGAATAGATGGTGCCACCCAGTATGTCTGAGTCATGTGCTCAGTCTCCTTTAAAGGGAATAAAACTAGATCTACTTTAATCTCATTCTTGGTTTTTCATTTCTGTTTCTACTGAATTATTTTGATTTGTTCACTGCTAGTTGGATTGAAAGTAAAGGTCCTACAAGCAACAGAAGATGTGATCTAGTTCTATAAATCTGATTATGAAATAGTTCAGGTCATAACTCTTTAGAACATGAAAGCATTGGCAATATATATTGTGTTAACAGTATTATATAGTATATTAACCTTATACTAAATTTCGAATTCTAAATTATTTTTCCTGAGGAAACCAAACTGCTAAGTCCATGTTGAAGATGAGAGTCTAAGATGAAGAAAACAATTTATTTTCACAAAGAGCATTCTGAAATAGCTATTTCAGTTGATATAATAACAGCAGATGCAGCTTAGTTGCAGACACTAAGTGAGAATTGAAATGGGGTAGGGCATAGTGCAAGCTTCTTAAGATAAGTATCAAAGAGATTAAAGGAATAATTTATAAAACAGCAAATAAAGAGGTGGAAATTTTTCTGGGATTGTCCAACATGAAAGAACACAGGGAAAGTAAGATAATCCCCTTGGTGAGTGAATAGGAATAACGAATAGGAAGCTTTCCATGGAATAGAGAAGCCAGGCGATCATCTTCTGCAGAGTTTTGTCTTTCATGGGATAAGGATAATACTTTTAAAATACTGTTCCAAACATGAGTCAATGCAGGCTTATTTTACAACATCTGCAGGCAAGTGTCTTGAGTGGCCTTAGAGTGCAGAGTAAAATTTTCGTATTAAATTCTCATCTTTTTGATACTAGAGGGCTGGTGACAATGTTTGCACAGTCAATCTAGATTAGGAACTCTGTGGATGTTTATGAAGGAAAATATTAAAAGTTTTGTAGATTATCTGTAGTAAATTTAGATAATTTACTTTGTAAATCCAGTTGTTTCATCTTCATACAGTTAGTGTGTTGTTTTCAGCTAATTGTATAGCTATGACACTTTAATTGAAATAGTCCAACATACACAAAAAACTTGCCACAAAGAAACTGCTAGTCTGTTCTTGATCAACTTAATCAATAGTTATAAAATGAAATGAATAATGGCATTGTGAGGATATGCTCGATGTCCTTTTAGTTTATGAAATATTGAGAAAAGATGCCATAGACGTATATTAGAATTAAAGATATTGCAAAATGAGCCTACATTGAAAGAAAATTAGAAACTTGCTTACTTCTAAAATCTCTACTTAACACTACCAAACATCCTTCTGTGTAATAATCTGGAAAGTACTAATACCAGCAAATTCAGACTTCATTAGAAATAATTAATTTGAATTGGAATTCTCTGCTGTTGGCATCCATCTTGACATACAAATGAAGAAATTGTAGATGTAGCTGTACTAATGGAATGAAATGGATTATTAAATTGGAGAGCAGTGTTTGAAAAGTTTTATAGGAAAAAGATTCATTAATATCTTCAGTGATTAATGATGATGAATCAGTTGGTTTCTATGAAACAGTTAAATCAGTTTTAGATTCTAGTGTTTATTGTGTCATGGATAGATAAATTTGTCAAGTGGTAAGATGAGCAATTAATGGTACTAATAGTTGGAATTCCTTCTTTTAGAAATGATTTATTTGAATTAAAAGAAAAATCTTTATGATAAAAGTAACTTATACAGAACCTAAAGAAAACACTTTAGCAAAGTGTGAAGTGTAATGAATTTTTACACTGAAAATTGAAGCTTAGTGTGTGATTATATTCTTTCTTTCTTCTATACAGATTCATTCTGACATAAGCTTTCCTGGCCAGTGGTAACTCAATATTATTAGAAAATACGCAATATCTTTTTAGGTGTCTTGATAATGGGTGGATCATTTACTATGATCAACTATTTTGTATTGTCCCAGAAAACTGAATATATTAAGTACTTCACAAAAGAAGCATGTTTTGAAATCAAGAGCAGTCCCATTCCTACAAAAGAAATTTTAGTGAATATAATGCATCACCACATTTTTTCTTAAAAATGAAGCTCAGTCTTCTTGGGATGTGTAAAGGTTTTTTGTGCAGTTCAGAACAAAGCAGCATAAAAAGGCTGAAAATAATTTGGGCATTGAAACAACTGATGGTCTGGAATAGCTTCCCTCAAGGCAAACTGGAAACTGAGCTAGGTTTAAGCTGATCATCAGTAGAAAACTTGTCATATGGTATTTGTCATGTGACAGCGAAGGGCTGCAGTTAAGTGTTGTCTCTTAGATATATCTTTTGAGCTTACCATTTATGAAGTTTTCAGTGCTGATGAAGAGGCAGTGAACTGTGGATTCTTTTAAAAACTGTTCGGTAAGTGTAAATAGATGCAAAGTGATGCACAAGTGACATGACTGATGCATCTGCAGTGATGTCTTTAGATATTGTTGCTTTATTTCTGAATGGAAGAATTATTTATAGGCATTTTGAAGTGCAGATTTTTATTTCTGCAGCTTTCATATGCTAAGTTTACTTTTACTTCTGCTTTAGGACTTTCCTTCTCTTCAGTGCTGAGGAGTTCAGATTCTGGGGCCAGTTGCTCCTGTTCATCTTACTGACGTATGTAAATATAAATATATATATATATATTTCCAGCATAGATACAAAACATTTTTTTTATTAATAGGCATTTTGACCTTGATTTGTTGTTTCTTTTCCTGTTCTCCTTCCCTGCCTCCTTTTTTCCTCTCTTTCTTTCTTGATGCTGACAATTTCATAAAGCAATGAAGAAACGTTTTTTTTCTGATTTTCCTATACACTAGACATCTAGCAGGAAGTATCGGTGCAGCTTTCAATGTTCTTTCACTGCTGAAACCATAACAAACTGTCTCCTATCCAGTACTTTTAGAAATACTAAATAGTGACCACCAGGTGAGAATTGCAACAGTTCTTAAATGAAGAAGAAAAAGCACCAATTTGTTTTTCTGTGTTAAAAAACAAACAAACAAAAACTGCTAATTTCAATACTTACAGGAGTTGTGATTACTTTCTGTATTCATATTTTTTCATATGCAGTACAATAATAGTCAACAAGCTAAAGTCAAATTTACATTTTTTAAAAGTCAGTCTGACAAATGACTTGTCAGCTAATTATGCTGTCTAAAAGTGTGACCACTGAATTCAGATCTGTTGGGATTAATTTTAAGATTGGAAAGCTTCCAACAGCTTAACATTTGAAGTAGAATAAGTAGTAGTTCCAATTCTACATACCAGTCCTCTTCCTGGAATAAGTGGGAGTATTAATTGCTTTCCTCTGTCACCTTAGATTTGGCATGCTCTGTTTTTAGGTGGTGTTTTTGTTTGTTTGTTTGTTTTTTGTTTGTTTGTTTTGGAGGATGTGTATATGTTTTGGTTTTGTTGTTGATTTTTCTTAACAATGGTACATGCCAATGTGTCAGGCATCAGACAAGTTACAACTTACAAGAAGTTCAAATTCAATAGAAACAATTTTAAAAGATTTTAGATGATAAATGTCTGAAGCATTTGAACTGGACTTTGTTTTGCTGAGATTACATCAACATTTGCTGGAAATGAAATATATCTTGGTAACTTTCATTAAAGTTGTTTTTGTTCTAAGCTAAATGTTTTAAAGTGTTGGAGTCAAACTCATGATCAATTTTTGAAGGGCCAGTATCAGCTCACGTGATTAAATCATACAAGGTTATCTATTTTTCTCCTTGCAAATATTTGTAGTGTCTATGGAGCCTCCAGAGCAGCTGAATTTGTGCTTTCAAACAATAGACATAAGGAAAAATTTCTTTGGAATAATGGTTGTTTCATAAAGAATATAATTTTTAGACTTAGTAGCTAATTGTGGTCTAGAAGAATTATATTGTGCTCTACCCCTATCACTTTTTGGACTGAGATTTTTTTTTTCCTGCACCATACAGGAAGAAGTAATAATTCATCTTTGTGAAATATGCAGAGGATTGGATGTGATACGTACCTCTTTTATTTTCTTTTCATGTGTACCACTTCCTTGCTGTGACCTTAAACAATCAACTTTTCCTTAGTGTGTTCCTTGACACTCCCAAGTGTGAAACTGATTCTCTCAAAGCAGTAGTTTAATCAACTTCTGTTAAAGCACCATCAGTTTATTAAGAATAGGTTGAATTAAGTTCACTTGTTTTCAGAGGTTGCAAGAGCCATTGTATGAGTCTGAATTTATGTCCTAATTATTTTCACACAACTCTGCTGAGCATATGCATTTTAGAAAAAGCACAACAATTTTTTTTTTTGCTCACGTATTGCTTTTCTTCTTCTCCCCCACCTTTTTTCTCAGATTACTAGAGGAATCCCTGAGGAATTCTAATTTGGTATCTGATTAATTCTGCTTAATTGTTACTGCTCATAATATGCATTTGGTTAAAACGTATTTAGAGCATTTGATAGAAAGAATACAGCTTCTTTGACATATTCTTATTTATTATGCTGAACCAGCTACTGTTTTGTATTAACAGAAACATTGATTTATTGAGTTTTTTGTTTGTTGTTGTCTTCTGTTTTGTTTTGTTTTCTTCCCCTTAAGTAAGCATTTATAAGAGGCAAAATAGCTGTTGAGTAAGCTTTTGTAACTCTTGGTGTCTATTTTTTGTCCTGATTTTTTTAAAAGTTAGTTTTAGCATATATGTGAAAAATACTACACTAACGTATCAGAGACAGAAGTCTGAACTGCTTCACAGCTGATTTTGTCAATATGTAGCTTTGTGTACGAAGTGTAGTATGGATACCAAGAGTCTTCATCAGTGCTCAGCACTGTTTTTCATTTAGCCCTTATTTTGAATGCAACCTTTCAGTATGCAATAATTATGCTTTCTGTTTAAACTTCTTAAAATATTTTTATGCAAACTGAATCAATTTTTGCTTCAGGAAATATTCCTGTAATGTTAGGCATTTGATTTTAGATTCACTAGTGTCTATAAAATAGTATGTGTTATCTGGAAGAGAGAAAGAGGTGTGAGAGAGGTGGGAGTGGTGGTGAATTTCTGCTGACATAAGACCTGCTGACCTCTTTTTTTTTTTTTTTTTCCTTGAGACCACTCTGAGGGTAGTATAACTGACAGGTACATCATGTCCTTATACATGACCTTCTGGGTTTTGTTGTTGTTGTTTTTTGTTTTGTTGATGCTGTTGTTGTTTTGTTTTGTTCTGTTTTGCACAGCACTCCAGTGCTATTCTCACTTAAATAAATGTCTGCATCTAAAAATCCTATTAACCTTTCACAGAAAGTATTTAATACCATAAATATACACACTTATCTCACAATATGAGTATATAGTTTACATTGCTATAAAATCATGCCAATCTTACTGATTTCTTATGGATATGATGCTGTAATAGCCCCATGTAAATCTATAAGTATGTAATATATGCAAAACAGTAAATTTCTCCTTTTTAAAACGTTAGAACACACTAATATTCTGTATTTATTGTTATTAGAGAATATTTGTAATTTCCATGAATGTGTTTTCAGATTACACTATGTGAACCAAGTGATTTTTTCTTAATATTATTCCTTTATTCTCAAATAATTGTTGACTTTTCTTATTTTCTTTCTTGTACTTGAGACTGATTAAAAATCTAGTTGGTCAGGAAATACCTCAGCGATCAACATACACAAGTGGTCCTGCTAACATCCTTACCCTTAACAATCATAGAATGGCTCAGGTTGGAAGAGAACCTAAAGATCATCTAACTCCAACCCCCCTGCCATAGGCAATATTTTAGTCACTTAAATATGTTGTCATTTGCAGAGAGATTTTCTGTGATACCATCTCATGTCTTCTGATGATAGGTCATTTTTCACCCTGCTCTCAGTAACTTTTGCTTTTGTTATAAGACTGGCTTCCCTCCTGTCCAAAATCAGGTTATTTAATAGCAAGAGTTGGCAATACTGCAAAGTCTTATATTTTCCAAATTTTGAAAATTACAAAGACTTTTCTCTGCTGTTCTATTACACTCCATATTTATTAATCAGACAGAAAGCAATTTTGGCCAAAGTTCATGTGCGTGAAAGGAAAAATTAGATTTGCTATCTTACTGCTGATCATACATTTTGAAATGGTAAATCTGTTTTTCTCATTTAGATAAAACTTAGATATTAACGCATGGCAAATTTATTGCTAATATAAACAGTAATAACTCTGTAATAGTTGTTAGTGGGTCCAGAATTTATTTAAAAAAAATAACACAAAGCAATATGATGTTGCAAAGACAAAAACAAAACAAACAAACAAACAAAAAAAACTCTGCTCAAAAAAAAAATCCATCCAGTCCATTTTGTAAATGCATTTCAGTATCTTTGCATATATGTTGCTTGCACAAATAGGACAATTATCTTTTGGTGTTTGTATCAAGATGCAAAGTAATCTACATCTACAAGTCAAATATTTATTTTAATCTTACCTTCCTTGTGGGGATATGAAAGCATTTCACAGTTTTTAGGATTCCTGTGCGATACATATAAGTAACTATTTTGGTAGTGCCAAGGTACCTAACAAAACAGATAGTGTCTTACTAGATGATTTATTTTTTTTGTCAATCAAGCATGCCAGAATTGTAATTGATCCTGTTAGGGACTCCATAAAATTTCACAAATTATTTTCAGGATAACTGAGCAGAATCTCTACGTAGAGTTTTTGACATGAGAAGGATGTTGGCATGGGGGACAAGGGGACACAAACTAAATAGTAGGTAGTGCACGGAATTCCTGGAATGATGAATCAAATGAGCACTACATGCTCATAGCGCTACTACAAGACATGGGATGGTGTAGATTAAAGAATAAAATACAAGGAGAGTTTGGTGGTTGGGAACTGAAGAATACACAGTATTTGGCATATATAATAAGCTTACTGGTACTATTTTAAAAGAAAATCATCCAAATACTATGCCTTAAACATGTTCAATTCATGCATCTAAACAAGACAGAGAAAAATCTAATTATTTGGGGTTCGTTACTGGCCGTGCAAATATGAGTAGCCAATGAATCATTGAATTATGTGCCTGAATTTGTAGAAAATTCAAAGTATTAATTTTAAACTGAAACCATGATGTCTTACATCCTCATTATACCGAAGTGTCAGCTCTGATGTGCAATGTCAAGATGAGAAAGTAAAAGTTAAGAGAGAGAAGATCTGTTCTGGGACAGGAATTTCCTGGGGAAATTTGTTTCCTGAGGAAACAAAAAAAGGAAAATGGAGATGACATATACAAGAAGATCTTTCTGCATTTTAGTTCTTTATGTTCAAATAGACTGGTAGCCACAGCTTTGGCAGCAAGCTGATACCTTTTGTGCTCCCCTTATTGCATTGTACAGTTCAAGTTTGTACCTCATGTACCTCTGGGACATTATCCATACAATCTTCTGAATGTTTTCCTGACAATAGTATGGAGAAATATCTGAGAGAAGAGCACAAAACAATCATAGTTGGCCTTGTTGTTAGCCCTTAGAACTTAATCTAGAATCAGATTCCCAGATGTCAAAGATTAAAACACTACCATACAAGCATCAGACGTTTTTCTGTATGGATGACAGAAAGTATTAAGCCAGAATGTTATTTTACCCAGAGTGTGTTTAAAATGTGTGTGTAAAGCTAGGGATGAAGGATGGTGGTTGGGCACTGGCAGAGGTTCCCCAGTGCAGTGGTTGCAGCACCAATGAAGCCTGCTGGAGTTCAGGAAGAGTTTGGACAATGCTCTCAGACAGGGGCTGATTTTTGGGTGGTCCTGTGCGGAGCCAGGAGTTGGACTTGATGATCCTTGTGGGACCCTTCCAACGCAGGATATTCTATGATTGTATGGTTCCATGAATGAAACAGAAAAGAGGGTAGAAGGTAGCAGAAGTTGTCATTTTTGGATTGGCAGTAGTTGTTTTCTCAGGGATGATTTTTTTTTTTCCTCATGGAATGATAACTGAATGCAAGAAAATAATTGCTACATTAAAAAAAAAAAAAAAAGATATCTCTATCAACCTTCTGGTGGGCAGTTTTCTGGGGGATAAAGAGATGTAGGGTGTTGTAATTGGATGCTTTTTTTTCCATGGGCCATGATTAAAACAAATAGCTGTTCTCAGCATTGGATGAGTTTGGTAATCTTACCAGGTTTTTTTGTTTTTGTTTTTGTTTTTTTTCCTCCTTTCTACCGGAGGAGGAGACTGCAAAACCCTCTTTGCAGAATGTGGACAGAAGATCATTGCAATGAAGGCTGTGATGACTGTGTCTCTATTTTATTAAGCTGAGTCTTTATCATATGTATTCCAGTGACTGCATTAATAGGCCTGAGAGTGAGAGAGACAACCCAAAATAGCTTGTGCCACAAGTATTTGAACATACTAAGGTGAAAGCGTAAATATTATAAGAGAAACTTAGACTGAAGGAAACAAATTCAAAAGTTTCATAAATTAGAAAACGTTTCCAATATTAGAATCGTTTTTTATATTTCCCACTGCATTTTTACTGCCCCTTTTCCCCTTCATTTTGTAGCAGTAATACTCTGCTAGATTTTGCTAAAAGGTTTCAACCTATTTTTTTCACCTTTACTGATGTATCTTGTCAGCTAATCAGTACTTTCCCAATTGAAACTTTACTTCTGAGAACATTTTTGTTGATATGCAGTTGTTTCATCTTCCGACTAACTAGGATTTCTGGTGATACTGCTGCAAATAATGGAGAAGCTTCAGCAGGAGGCTGCTGCTCATTGCCTTGTTCCATGAAGGACTCCAAGACTCAGCTTGGTCTCTCAGTTGAAACTGAGACTAAAACAAGTGAAGATTGTACTTGCTAGGTCCACTCAACAGCGTGGGTTATTCACTGGAGTTTTACAGTTTATAAAAGCTCCTTGAAGGTTTAAGCAACAGCTATCATTGTTTATTGTCCACAAAGTCACAGATTATGAAATTAAAAGGTAGCTGAAAGTCAGGATTGTTTCATCTAAAGGAGGCTCAGTTTGCATATGAGATGAAGTGATTAGCTTTCTACTCTAATTAGTACATGAACTTAGCAAATAGATGAGTTACAACCTTTAATGTTCCTTTAAAAATGGAATCGTTTCAAGTTCCTTTCTGAATACGTTTGTACGTGAGCTCTTGCTGCTTGCTTCGTACAAACCTATACTGGCGTTCTATATAGGGTAAATGAAGCAGAAGGCAGGTTGCATTTATCCTATGACAAGATGAAAAGCTGATTACGCAGATGAGTGCAGATGAAGTGGAAACCTCTCAGAGATTAGGTTTTGCTCTGTGTGCCCTACATTGCAGCCTGACATAATCGTTTCATGTCGGTTGCTTTCTGTGAACTCTGTCTTGATACAGACCACATGCTCGCAAAAGGGAAGTTACTAACAAACTAATTGTTAATCTTTGCCTGAAAATACTAAACACCAGAAGGGAAAGTCTTACTTCCAACCAGTTGTTGTTGGTTGTTTTTGTTTTTGTTTTTGTTTCTTCCCTAGTCTGCAGACATGTCTCGGTATGCAGAATATGAGTTAGTATTTTGCTATAGGCAATCAGTTGATGGTCAGAAGATTTCAGGTTGAAAGGATAAAACTCTGAGATTCCAAGTGGGTTCCTTTTGATGCTGTAAGTATCCTGAAGTGATAGGAATCTGAAGATCCCTGGTGTTTCAAGTAAAGGTAGGTAATTTCTGTTAAATAATATCACATTTTGAGATCTGCACAGTGAGCTAATTAAAGCATTTATTAGAATGTATTATGTATTAATGAACTCAGCAGAAGCAAACGTGACATTTTCAGCAGGCTGTAAGCTACAGTGAGAAATGGTATTTCCTTGTAATGTCTCAGCATTGATAATGGTCTTAAACCCAAATGGGAATCAACGCACATTTTCTCTCGATTGCCTGATGTAAATATTTTAACCTTAACTCTGTTGCTTTTGAACCATCTCAGTTCTTTCCATCTAAGCATGTTTTCACCCAAGCCCTTCTGCTGTGGTGCCCTGCAGATAGATGGAGGACTTTCAGCGAACATGGCAGGAAGGTTATTTGCAGAAAAATAATCAGAGCAGCAGACCAGTTTGTTTGTAGTTTTTCTTGCTCCATCTACAATTCTGCACCTTAAAATATATCTGGGGCGGTTCAGAAAGCCAGCCTCTTTTGTCATTCGCCTCTTCCAGGGGCGCTCGGCAAAGGGCTGGCAGCCCGAGCCCGCTGCCGCTGCGGCGGCTCCTCTCCGGGCAGCGGCGCCTCTCGGGGTGGGGGCGGCCTCGGCGGGTCTCACAGCGGCGCTTTGTGACCCAAGCAGCCTCGCAGCGTTAGCTCCACGGCAAGCCGGGACCGGGGGAGCCGGGACCGGGGCCGGGCAGCAGCGGGGGCCGCGAGCAGCCCTCCGCCCGGCGCCCCCGGCCCTGGCCAGCCCCGCAGCATCGGGCGCCCGGCTCGGCTCGGCTCGGCTCCGCGCAAGGTAATGCCCGCCCTCCGCTCGCTCGCCTACCGCCCTGCTGCCCGCCTGCCCGCTCCCTGCAGTGCCTTCCCCTGCGGTACTCGAAGGGATTGGAAAAATGAAAAGGCTTGCTCGAGTGGGGCTGGGGAGAAGGGAGCCCTTTAGTCTTCGTGAGCATCTCCCGCCTGCTCGCTCTCTGCTTGTTTATAAACAGCTTCTGCGGTAACTCAAGGGCTGGCACCTCTGAGCTTTTCCTGCAGCCCTCTAGGTAAGCCCGTTGCTTTCCTCCCTCCTCCTTTCCTGTCAGCACTATTAATGTAAGTTTGTTACCGGTTTACTCACCCCCCCCCCCCCCTTCCCCCAACCCAAAATAACTCTTAAAACTATATTCTCACTTTCTTCTAGTCTGATGTATGGGATAGAGTCAGCGAAGTGGGAAATGGATTGCTGTAACCCTGTAGCATTTGATGGATGCAAATCCCTTCGTGCACTCAGGAGGGCAGATGAGTGGGAGACATGCGATTAATATTTAGAGCGTTCAGACAATCTGTTACTGTATATTGTAAAGCTCGTGGCAGTCACAGTTGCAGATGAGGCTACTTGACTGTTACCCAAAGTAGAATGCATTAGTATAATGACATTTGCAACTACTTTTTACGAGATGGAAAACTGTTAAAAGGACCCATACTGACCTTATGGATAAACCCTTCTCCTGATGAAGGGTATCATCATACAAAGGCAACTAAAACACACTCTCCTTCCTTCAGATGCAATAATAAATCACGTTATCATCTAGCTGACAGACTGTGGTCTGGCAACTGTATATGCTGAGTCCTGCTTGTTTTGGGGTGGTGTCTGGTGGTCTTTGTTTCCCCAAGAGTGTAGCAGTAATCATAATGGATCCTTACTTTCCTGGAACTTCCCAGGAAATTAATCAATGTAAAAGATTGCTGAGAAATGATAGAGATTCTTTGGTTAATGTTCTAATTTTAATCACTTATTTCCCTCCAACCTTTCAATTGTTCACAGCTGTTTAATGGTAATTTTACTTGTAGAAATGTCTTGTGTAAATGTTATCAACAAACCATTAAGTACTCATTTAAAGATACTTCTACAAGTACATAATTAATATTTGTATGGAGTGTTGGTAAACCACTTACAAAACATTCTGAAACTTCCAGGTAGCTTGGCCTGTGCTTGCAGGTGAATTGGCTTGTTTTGGTAAGTTTCAGCAGAAACAGCTCAGTCACTTTGGATTAAATGGAGAGTGGAAGGGAGGAAGGAGTGCTTTTTATATTTCTAAAGAAGCTGTCAACCCATAACATCATTAACTTAATTTGAATGACTGCAGACAGAATGTCTAGGGATAGAGAGTTGTAATGTGGTATGAAATCAAACCATCTTGTGAAGTGTCTTTTTAACAATGGAAATTAGTTTTGACTTGGCTGAAACCTATCTCATTAAAAACAAGTGCCATGAACATGCACGTTTTCTTGTGTTTTTTATATATGGTGAAGCATGCACAGCCACATGGGCATAGGTGAAATAATCACATAGTAAGTAGTGAGCAGCAAGTAAATGTTTCCCTAATATTTTGTAAGTCGTTATGAAAAAGCTAAAGCATAGGTAAAAGTAAGTTATCTCTGTAGAGGTTTTCTTGCATAGACAGGAATTTCCAGAAAATTTTATTTTTTTCCTTTTAATTTCTTAAGGACCATTTCAAAGTAGATAAATTATTTGAATTAATACTACAGATCTCTATTTTCACTTTTTCATATCTGTAGAGTATACAGGATCCCTCTATCAATCCTTGTTAACTTAATTTAAAATGATCTGTTAATAATTTTCAAAGAAGAAAATAATTTATTACCAGAAGATGATAAATTAGAGAAAATCTCCCTCTGAGAAAGCTTAGCAACTAGAGGCCAGAGAAGACCTTTTCCTTTTGTGGAGTCTATAGAAAAGTATCAAACAGTACTGAGAGACGGTAACTTTTCAAAATAAATGTCAATGTAATGAACATCAACTTCATGCTGACATTTGTCAGGATATAAAAATGTGGTGAAGGACCAGTTCTGTCTGGGGTATGAAGAACTACTGGTTTGTGGGTTTGGTTTGGTTTTGTAAAAGACTAATATTCCTTATTTTCTCTGGCAGAAAAAAAAAAAAATAGGTGGGAGGGGGAAATATTTTTAAGCTTTATTTGAGAAGAACTCTTGATGACTTGCCTATGTAAAGAAGCATGAAATCTTGGACTTCTACAATACCATTTAATAAAGTGATCCTTTCTGACGCTTTGATCCTTTTTTAGGTTATGTGCATATAATGTTTGAAAGTGGAACCAAAAGAGAAAAATAGCCTTTTGAAATATCCCCAAATGAGATGCTCTACAGAGAACTCAAAAGTAGAAAAAGGAAAGTGAGGACAATCATAAGAGGTCTTTGTTAAGGTTCTAGGGTGGGGCAGCTTTCTGCTCTTTGCTTTACTGTCATATTTAAGGACTGAATGAAAGAAATCTCCATGTGCCTCTTGTGTTGCTCTTTTCAAAGATCTTTGCATCCCTTTCTCCACCCAGTCTTCCTGACATCTGAGAACATTTGTCAGCTTTTGATTGTGCTTCGGCTATTTCGGTATGAAATGTATTCTTCTTCTAGCTTTTATCTTATAGGACTTTTTAAACATAAAATCTGGATGTGTATTCCATTATCATGATGAGCACCAAAAAGGCAGGAAACTGTCCATCATGAAGAGATCAAGTAGCTATAACTCAACAGAACCTGAACAATAGATGTGAATTATTTCTACTGTTTCAATATATTTTATATTTTTATGCACTATTCCTTCATGCCTAACCCCTCTTTGTTACTACTAATAATCATATAGCATTGTTATCATTGCTGGTTTTGACTGTCCATGTTTATTTGCTCATACTTGGAGGTAATAGATGGAAGAAATACATTACTGTTTTAATGACCAAGCACAAAAAGTCAGTTATTGCTTGTGATTTTACTCCACGTGAATATTGTCACAGTAGAGATTCAACATGGATAGTGAGTCTTAGCACTGAGTGAGTCTTAGTCTGAGAAGAGGAAAAGAAAGCCTACAAAATGTGCTGCAAGAGTTCTTATCCAAGTGACTGTGTTTCCCAGCCATGCAGATACTGCAGCTTCTTCCCTTTCCATGGAAGGTTCGACCACTAATCATTAGTTCAGATGTTCCACTTGATTTTCAGTCCAATCCTGTGTAGTCACAATAGAGGGCTTAGTACCTCCAGAAGACCACATGTATTTTGTTGAGTTGGGCCCTTAGAAAATTATGCAAGAGCTGTTAAGTCTTAATATTGAAGTTCTTTTGTCCTCCATTTAACACCATTCAATCTTACAAATGATTTTAAATTATTTTAAATGGTACTAGTGAGATCTCGAAGTAAAATGCGTAAGATCTAAGCTGACATTTTTCTCAAAGCTGTTCTTTTTATCCTGTGTTTTTGGGCTCATTACATGGAAATACTGTCTGTATTTTAATCTTTCTGCCTTTTTTTTTTTTTTTTGCCATGAGGTTTGTCTTGTTGCTATAGTTAGAACCAATTGGGAGATCTATGCAGCCTGTTTAATCTCTTGAGTTTTATAAATATTTTTAAATGTTGTTAAAAAACATTGTTAAAGAGGTGCCAGATTTGCCAGTTGACAGACTAGCTGAATTTTATAAAAGCTCCATGTGAATGGTCGTCTATGTAACGACACAGGCCAAGCAAACCACAAGGACATAGAAGCAGTCAACCATTTTCAGTACTTCTTTTTTTACTGTTCATTTGTACTTAAAACAGGACACATACAACAGACTAAATGTTGTATGTATGCAAGTTGTTACTTCATGTATTTGTTTGACAGGCCTATAGAAAACCTGTAATCTGTCCTCTCAGATGGGTAGCCCTTGAGTTTATAACTTTTTGTAAATTGGAGTTATATGTCAAAAACATTCACCTGTGAAATGGTGTCATCAGAAAGTTGAACTAAAGAAAACAAATACAACCATAGTTCTCTCCTGTAACACTTCCTCCTTTGAAGTATTAACATGATCATCACAAGTCATTACAACCCATTTCATCCCAGTACAGCCAAGATTTTCAAAAACTGGATGATGAAGGTTATTTTTGAAGCAACCTGATATTCTTTAAGGCTCAAGTAATTTCAAGTTTTTATGAAATATTTATGAAATATTTAAAATATGCACAGTTAAAAATAGGTTTAACTTGTCAAATGTTTCAATATTGTCCTAAGAACTTAGTATGGGACAGCATCTTTGATCTTTCCTTATGCAAAGATCACTGGATTTTAATTGGGGAGTTCTTCTAAAGGTATAAAAATTTGTTATTACAAGTTTTTTTTTGTTTGTTTTCAGTTGTTATTATTTTAAATTCTGTTTCTGTTCTGTCTTCTCTACTGAAACTTCCTTAGCACATGCATTTTCTTTAGCAGTTGGTCCAGACTTTTGCATCTAGAATTATTATCCATGCTCATGAGATACCTCAAAAATCGGCGGTATCATATCCTTTTATTTTTCTTCTCCTTGGCTTTCCTTATATATTATATTGGGTTTAAAGCTCAGAATATTTTAAACCAAAAGTGTCTCTGAAAGTGATGTTTGGTGAAAGACCTTTTGATCTGAAAGACAGTATACTAAATACTTGTTTTAAACATTAGCATGGCACTAACAGGCATGGGCATTAAATGAATACAAATCTAGTGTCTTGGTTTAACAAAGAAAAAGATGATACATGATACAAACCGGTGAGCTATTTGTAGCAATAATCTCACCAACTTGGATCCTTTAGCTGGTATGCATACAACAAAATACACTGGTCTATTTTGCCCCACAGTAATATCACAGGGTCCTTTCTGGAGTGTATAAGAATGTAAAACTAAAACCAGATTAAAATGAAATAAGATATGTTAATAAAGTTTTAAGGTTTGACACAAGTTGATTGTTTTAGAGAAATTACTTATAAAGCACATTCAGTATTCTATTTGTAAAGATATTTCCCAGACGTTACTTCTTCAAACCATACCTGAAAAAGATATTCTGATCAATATTAGGTATTTGCAAGCCAATTTATTAAAAACATTATGAGATGCAGCTCTTACCTGGAGAGTTTGCAGTTTGAACAATCAAACTTAAAGCTTTTGGACAAAGATTAACAAGAAGACAATTCTTCTATTAAAAAAAAATATATTTTTCATTTAGGTTGCTGTTTGTTTTTCCCCTGTAGAAATATCCTGTACATGCTGCCAGAAGTGGAAATAACCTACTGTGTAGCCTATAAAACTTAATCATAGACAATGTATGAAATAAAAAATGTTCTATTTTGTAAGGAAATATTTACCTGCGTTAAAATTGATCTATGGCAAAAAGTCATGCGTGCAGTTGATGACTGAATTCTAAAATATGTAAAGATGATCTTGCAAGTTTATATTATTTTGTTTGCTATTAATGTCAATTTCTGTTTTACTTTTCTTGAAAATATGTTTTTCTGTTGAAATATGCAATGATTACATTTTTAGACATATGAGTAGAGGTTTGTGCAAACTCTTTAGGTCTGTTATGGCTTTTATTTTGTTTATTTCTTGAAAATCAGTTGACTAGTAATTGTACAGCTTTTTGTTAAGACCTGTTTCCTGAGGCAAAAAATGTTTCTTCTTGCTTGTAATTATTTTTTCAAGCTCTATACGAATTCAGCTGAATGTTAGCCACATGCCTCTGTACACATGTCCTGGAATGGTTGTCAGTTTTAACTTACAAAGATTATTTTATTGAGAGTATTCATCTTAGGCACATAAAGTTGTAGGAAGAGTTATTAGAGCAAGGTGTATTATATTACATTATAATTGTATAATATATATGTTATAATTATATACACGTTATATTACACTAATGCATAAATAATAAATCACAAAATGTCCGTTTAATACTGTTGTTGAGTAATAAACCCTGTATTTTTTTAAAAATAGTTGACATAGTTGTAACATTCATTTTAATTTCCAGATTTGGCAAAATACTCTTCTCTTACCAGTGAGGACAGTTTGGGTTATTTTGTTTATAAATATCTTTTTTAATCCCTTTGAATTCATGTTCATACAGTCCATGCATGTATCTTCTAGACAAGGTGAAAGCATAAGTCAATTTGTCATGATAATATTGTATCTGGTACCCTAAACCTTCTAAATTTTTCATAAGTATCCTCAACTGATTTTCATTTTCCTTATGTATCATTTAAGAAAATACGGCCTGGAGTATTGTGAAAATGACTTTTCTATCTTCCTTAACTAAGATTAATTAACTGTAGTTGCTGGATTGACTGATGGACCTGGGCCAGGAGGGCAGCCTCATTCTCTGAAACAGAATCATAGAATGGTTTGGGTTGGAAGGGACCATAAAGACCATCTAATTCCACCCCCCACCCCCCCCCCCCCGTTGGCAGGGGCACCTCCCACTAGACCAGGTTGCCCAAAGTGCCGTGATATCTCTTAGGTCCACGTGTTTTGTTCCAGAGAGATGTGAGGGTCAATACTGTTGTTTGCAACAAAGTCTGGCTGGTATTTCGTGTATCATGCAAAATGAAGATTCTTATGCAAAATGGAGAGTCTTCATGTTTCACCCATGATGTAAAATAAATTTGTTTTTCTTATATAACAGCAGGACTGATTACTAAAATCTACATTGAAGTTGTTCAGGCATTTTTCATTGTAAGACTCTATTTTCAGCTACAACTTTGTGACACTTCAGTTATTTTAGATTCAATTTTCCATGCCAAGTATTGCCTCTTGAAATGTTTTTCACAAGGAAAATCTCAGTTAAAAATAAAATGAATTAAAGGCGCTTGTTTTTGCAAGCAAAGCTGGAAGAATGGAGCAAGAAGTGACAAATATAATTTTGGTTATGATACAATGGATTGAACCCATTTAATATCATTAAATTTTATAAGAGTTGCTGTTGCCATCACTTAGAAAAACCTCTCTTATATTATTTAATCTTGGAAAAGTCACTTTGCTTCAAATCTGTTATGATGAACATGTCTTTATCTGGAATGCAATGTTTTTAGTGATACTTTCCTTGCAATTTGCCTTCAGTGTCAGAAAATGCTGTTACAGTCCAAAATCACTGGAAGCAAGATGACTGACTCATCTGTTCTGTTGGTTCTTTCCCTGCTGAGTGCCCAGAAGCAAGATGGAGAATGTAAAATCCTGACTGAAGTGCAGAGGGGTTTATTGGTTCAGATGCTGTACTTCTTGAAGCATCCTGTTTCAAGCAGACTGTTATTGTGTTAAGAATGATTTCACTGGGATATGTGTACAGCTTGTCCATGCTCTTTCTTTCCTTTAAGGTCCGCTGGTTTACTGCTCATTAGATTAAGGTTTTTTCATATTTACAATATCTATTGCAGATTTTTTATTAACTACCTCTTAAAACAGTCAAATGGAAGAGTTTGTGATGGAAATCTCATCTGGTAACTTGTTGAAAATTAATTCAAACATGTACTTGAGAAAGGTAATTAATACATCCTATGATGTGGCTGAACTCTGCCAACACAGTTTTAGTAGTCATGAGGACACGCTGTGTGTCTTTTTTTCTTTTTTTAACTTGCTGACGCAGTTGTGTCAGAAAAAGCAACATCTTGCTTTGCTAAATTGAAGTAGGCTACAGAAGGATGAGAACATTCATGTCAATCTAATTCTTTGTTGGGGGAAAGGTCTTGTTTTCTGTAACTAAAATTGCAAAAGGTTGTGTTAGCACAGATAGAGTACTAACAACAAAAAATCTACTTGTACAAATTATGTTGTGTTTCCGAGTTGCTTTGGGTTATATTCAGAAAGTAACGTAGATAAATTATGTTGAAGGTCACTTGGCTCAAATTATGAGAGCAAAAATCTGAAGAAAGGAACTTTTGGAGTAAGAGTACAACTGAAAATATTTGCAGGATTTGTGATGCTTTATGGTGAAGAACTTCACTGTTTTTAGCCAAACATTTTGATAATTCTGAAACAAAAGACTGAGATAGTTACTATTGCATGTGGAAAAATATTTTTATCACTTCAGAAATTAAACTATTACTGAAGTCAGTAATTTCAATATAATTATAGTTTTGTGGTCTAGTTTTTTTCAAAACAATTTTTGAGACCAGATAGTATGAATAATATAAGCATTTTGTGTTTGTTTCCCAACCTGACTGCTCAAGTGTAGTATAAGTTTTAAGTATAAATAGTAGGCATTGATTCTAAATCCATCATTTCTTTTTTTCCATCTCCCATGTGCTGGAAAGGTAATATGTTTTTTTACTGTTCTTTCAAAATGAGTCTGTGGCCTATGAAGTCCAGGAACAAGTACAGGGTAGTTTGGCTATTTGTTTCTAGTGAGGCATCATCATGTTATTCAGTCCATCAGAAACTTTAATTTTAACTTTACATACCACATATAGAGTATCTTTTTAAGTGATGGTTTTAGAGTTTCACATTCAGATTTCCTTCTTTTCAGATCACAGAGACAGGGTTTTCGGGAGCTGAATTTCAGATTACTTCATTTCCTATGTTGGATTATTTGGACAGAATAATGTAGCCAGAGATTGTAAAAGATCCAAAGAATTTTAACATGCTTTTCTTAGTGATTTTAATTAAATTTATCTCTTTGTATATTTATCACGCTTTGCGTTTGTTTTAAAACCATTTTTGGTATGCCGAGCTCTGCATTGTGGATTAACTTAATGACTTTCAAACTTAAGTTCTGTGCTATCCCTTTGTTTCATCCAAATTTTTTGGCAAGCTCTAATATGCTTTAATACTTCCCCTATGCCATTGCATGAGATTTGAAATTTAATAGAAGATGTCTGTGTCTGGTATAGACTCTGTGTTTCTTATGTCTTAACAACTCTTTGCTAGGATAGTTCAGTATTTGTACAGCGAAGTAGAAAATAATTGTATTTTAAACTACCATGCATTGCTAACAACACGTATTATAGTTCAAGCTATTGCATGAACAAATAGCCTAACTTTTGAAATTTTTGTCACAATGCAGTAAATAAAACGTAGACTTCTAGTTGGAAATTTCCAACTGCGAGGAGCTGTAACATTTTTCTCCATGAAGAGCTAATCACCTTTTATTTTTCCAATTATAATGTTTATGATTAATTCAAATGATAGTTTGAAAAAAAACTCA
This sequence comes from Anser cygnoides, assembly GCF_040182565.1. Lineage (NCBI taxonomy): Eukaryota > Metazoa > Chordata > Aves > Anseriformes > Anatidae > Anser > Anser cygnoides. The sequence continues at coordinate 26,993,893 of NC_089877.1, read as the reverse complement.
GATAATTGTGAGAGTGAGCAAGAGAACAAAATGCTGGAGTTCATCTCTATCAGACGAGTTGTGCTTAGTAATTAACAAATTTTATTGCAATCACTTTCATTTCAGTTTCTTCTAGCTTGTTCTGTGGATCCTTCTGTCCACGTTTTTACTGCCTTTTCTCGACCAAGTTCGTTCTGTTCTGGTCTGGTTATTAGCGGTATAATACAGCACAGAAGTTACCAGTAGTGTACTCGGGAACACACTGCCACCTAATAACAGTCAGGTATTGGGGAGGGCTGGGAAGGTAAGGAGTTCCAGTTCTTGCTTGCCTAAAGATTAGGGGAAGAAGGAGCAGCACCTGCCATGCTGAGCAGAGGTGATATGTCCTGATAGAGAGAAGGGACTGCAGCCATGGGGACCTGACTTTCCAAGAGTGCATTTTGAACAGCACTTTTGAGAACTGACTCTTTTTACCTAGGATTTTGCTTAATTAAACCAATTTACTTTCTTTGCAGTCCTGGTGATATTGATATATATATATTATATATATATATAAAATTATTATTTTGAAAGCATGGCCTGCAGTTGTCTTCCCCACTCCACTCCCCACCTCCCATGTGCAGTGAAAGACAGACATCTGAGCAAAGCTACATAATTTTAGAAGACTTAACAGATCTTTTGGAAAGGCAGAGATGATACAGACTCTTTAATATGTCAATATGTGTGTACCAAACCCAATGGTTAGTTTGTTCAAGCAAGAAGAGATCTGATAGGATATATCCTCCAAAATGGGCCCAAACTGGCCTAACAGGTTGTTGTTAGTAAGATTAAAACAATAAGTCTAGAAAACGGTTTATTTGTTTCTAACTTAAAATAAATAAATAAATTGCACTTTTAGCTGCAATATGACTTCAGGAGGAGCTTGCAGGTCTTATTTCAGTAATGTAACCAATCAGAACTCAGATTAGATTAGGGCACCTGCTTGTGTTTTGGGGTTACAGCCCAGCAAATCTGTGTTGCAAAGACAAGGGCTAGCAAATACTCTCCTTTACACATATATTCCGTTGTCCAAAAAAATGCATACGTGTTACTAAGAACTGAGCTGAATTACTCAATATCGTACGTGTTAATTGAGGATATTCAGTTTGATCATAATGTTTCTGTTTATAGCTTCTAGATCTATAGCTTCCATGATGATATTACCTTGTAATCACTTCATCTTTCAGTGAAAAAATGCCAAGCCAACTGAGGTGAAACAAATGAACACACAAGATAATTCTGACTAATATAATACCAAGAGTTTTTTTCCTAGATAAGACTATTAAATTGGACCTACCACAGACCTGATTTATTCTGTGTATTAAATACAATTCCCTTTCTTCCTATAACTCCCTCCCTTTTGTTATTTTCTAAAGCAAATGCACTGATAAATACTTTGTTGTGATGCTCTACTCTACTCTGTGCTGGTGCGGCCTCACCTCGAGTACTGTGTGCAGTTCTGGGCACCACAGTACAAAAAGGACATTAAACTGTTGGAGAGTGTCCAGAGAAGGGCTACAAAGATGGCGAAGGGCCTAGAGGGGAAGACGTATGAGCAGCGGCTGAGGTCACTTGGCCTGTTCAGCCTGGAAAAGAGGAAGCTGAGGGGAGACCTCATCGCAGTCTACAGCTTCCTCACGAGGGGGAGTGGAGGGGAAGGCGCCGATCTATTCTCTTTAGTGACCAGTGATAGGACCCATGGGAATGGTGTCAAGCTGAGGCAGGGGAGGTTTAGGCTGGACATCAGGAAGAGGTTCTTCACCGAGAGGGTGGTCGCACACTGGAACAGGCTTCCCAGTGAACTAGTCACTGCACCAAACCTGTCTGAATTTAAGAAGCATTTGGACTGTGCACTTAGTCACATGGTCTGAATTTTTAGGTAGACCTCTGTGGTGCCAGGAGTTGGACTCGATGATCCTTATGGGTGCGTTCCATCTTGGGATATCCTATGATTCTATGCAGCATCTTCCTTAAGTCAATACCAAGCATAGATTTTTGGTCTACTTGGGCAATCCAGTCTCATTTTATTTATTTTTTTTTCCCAGCTACCTATTCTTTCTGCTTCCTAGTTTAACCGCTATGTTGCCAGTGGACCATAATATGGACTTTGGCATCCATCTCTCTGCCCAGCCACTCCCTTGAAATTCTACTCCTCAGTAAAGTTCTCCTGTAAGTAAAAACTGACTCAGCATACATTAGCCAAGGCTGCTGAGTATTAATTTATGAAAATGTCAACAAGTTAACTAGCTCATATTTGATGGAGCTTGCCGCAGTAGATGACTCAAGGGGCAATTTGGTGCTATGGCCGAGTTGATGTATTAGCAAACTGCTCCCATAAGTGTTGTTCTCTGCTTGGGTGAAGAGTGAGTAAGTTCAAGATGTCTCCTCTAAGGAAAAAATGTTCTTTGATGGTTGTTATTTCTATATGCAGAACCACTCTTGGATGCATCTGCCACTGACACACCCACCCTGTGGCTGCATGAGCACTCGCTTCTACACCAGAGAGGCAGCAGGAGTGCATAGCTGGAGATGAGGAGGACAAAAAGTGAAAATGCACTTTTTGGCAGTACTCAGCCTTGTCGGTATTTTAAACTCAGATAATGAGCTAAGACAAGGATACGAGAAGAAAGAGTAAGGCAGAATTTTCTTAGAAATTGTTTTATGTCTATGAAACAAGAAGTCAGTCTTCAACAGAAGTACTGACTAAAGGTTTTGTACCTGTTCTACCCTTTCTTATATCAGAGAAAGCACAGCTTTCTGAATGCCATCTAACTATTGACTGCTGGTGAACAGAATTAAGAAGCTGATCTGGCTGTAATGAAGATTTTCCTCACTGTTAGGCTCTACCCATTAGGCTCTCTCCTCTGAAGCATGCACATTAAGAATTTTGCTGACATTCAGTAAATGGAAAATTACTTCATTTTTACTCAAAGTAAACAGAAAGTTTAAAACTATTTAAAGAATACAGATGTGATGCTTTAAAATTTAGATCAAAACCACTGCAGAAATGACTACTTACCAGTAGAATAGGATGTTTTGAGTAATTGCCACTTGCTTCTTAGAGTTACGGTTTGCTAATTATTCTGATAATGTTATGGCATAATTTTATATCTAACTCACTACGCTCTACAAACTGATACACTGTTTGCATATTGACAAAGTATGTAAAACTGAAATACATGACATGGTAATGTGGTAGCTTCCTTTAATTATTGTTGCCTGAGGTTTGACTATTTTGAAATGATGGAAAGTTCTGCTGTACTTACACTTTCAAAGTTGAAAACTGTGATTACTGCACCTTCCAACAAAGAGAAGCCTTGGAGCAGGTGCTCTCCAGCTTTGTGTGCTGCAGGTTTTGCTGTGGAACTTTAGCTCTTTTCATTATGCTTATGCATTTCCTAGTGGCTGCAGAATACCACTTTGATTATGATAGCAGAGTTCCTCCTGGATAAAAAAAACAATTTAGTTCTCAAAAAGAGTAAACTAACTTCTATCATGGTGTATCAAAAGAATATAAGTATATCCAATCTGTAGTAAGAAAATGCAATGCAAAGAAAAGGAAATAACAAAGCTCAGTAAATCTGCCTGTAGTAACACAATTGCATTTTGGATCAAAATAAATTTATGCAGTTCTGTATCTGATGGGTCTTTTGCTCTGAATATACTAACCAAATAAACATATTATTTTTCTTGCAAGTTTTCTTGATGTCAGGGCAGTTTCACAGATAGATATGGGAAGAAAATTTTCTTTTTTTTTTCTCCTGTGTAATGATAACTAAGTAATGATAGCTAATGACACTGAAGGTGTTATGGTGCTGGTTTTACTGAGTTTAAAAAACATAAAACAAACAAAAAAACCCAGCATATATGCTTGAACAGTTCTTTTAACTAGATGTTCAAGAGCAAGTTAACTTTTAACAGAGAGGAAGCAATAGATTTCAGCATTAAACAGTAAATTCTGTTTGAAATGGATATATCAGTGAACATGTGGCCTTATGGAACCAAGAGCATTGACTGAGAACCCTGGAGACACAGACTTGATGTATGGGAGAAGGATTAGGACTCTAAATATGAGCTTTAGCAATATCATCCTTTTTGTGTCAGATTTTTCAAGGTTAAAGATGTGTATCAGGGAGGAAAAAAAAGAGCGAGAAAATTTTGCTTCTGCAGGCTTGTTATTTGTCATATTACATTTGCCATAACCAAGTTTGACAGGCTTTTCTTTATTTTTTCCAGCAGACAATATTATTGTTGAAGATTAGTCAGATGCCTTCTGTCCATTCCCTGCCTCACACGCTATGTCATGCAAGCAAGCTTTGATACACTTAGCATATAATTTAAATGAATGACTAATTTGGTAAGCATAATGGAAGGCACGCACGCTGTCCTTCAATTGCACAAACCCATTACGGAGCTTTGTTATGTCAGCTTCTATCTTCCAGAGGGAAAAGTCAGAGGATTTACTTACAAGGGCTGTGTAACTCTAGATAGAACCAGTAAACGTTTCTGTAATTGCTATAAAGTACAGGAACGGCCAGAAATGGAGATGAGAGAACAGCCATATGAACAGTTTGGAGATATTATTTTCAAGCAAACTACAACAAAAGACATTCTCATCGAGCTGTACAGACTAACTACTGAAAAGGAAAAACTGTTATCCAGTCTTTTGAGATCACATCATATTCCAAACCTTGATACAGGACAACAGGAGGGAAAGCAACAGGCTGTTTCTGGAGTCCAAAAACTTAGAGGTGATGACCACTCCAGTTTTACATATCGGCAGGAATTCTTTCTGGATCCCACAAGTAGTGACAATTTTAATCGCAAAAAAAAGAGTAAATATAGGAGGAAAGAGAGCTTTGAGGAATTCAGGCACTGGAAAGGGGCAAAAAAGGTGCATGAACAACATCCTTCTTTGCTGATTGGGCAAGGGATGCAACAGGAAAATCAGAAGATGCCCCCCACAGGATTTCCTACCAGGAGTTTTCCCAGTTCTTTTTCTGCATCCAGTTGTCTAACAGTAAAAGGTAAGGATGACTTACCACTAGAAATTGGTATTCAACCAGAAAGAGAGAGAGAAGATGGGTATTTTCTTGAAAGCAACAAAGTTATGAAACTGGATGCCGACTTACCAAGTTGTCTATCAAAAGGCAGCAATGATATGGTTGCAGTTGAACTATTGGACAATGGAGAATGCATTCCTGAAGTTAAGAATGTACAGCAGAGTATCACTTCGGTAAAGCCATCTCAGGACAATCTATCTAACCAACTAGAGACATTAAGTAAATCTGCAGCTGCTAAAAGCTTGAAAGACAAATGTACCGAGCAGGTATGCAAGGAGAAAGCAGCAATCGGAGTTGTTGTGAAAGTGCAGGATTCAGAAACTTGTGTTAAAAAAGCCACACAAACCCATGCAGAATCTTTATCTGATTTTCACAAAGGTAAAGAAACCGCTTCTCCTGTTCTCACAGCAGTACCTAATGAGTTTATATCAAGAACTGGTGTATATTCGGTAGATGAAGCTGCTGGAGACTCTAAAAGCAGTGTGCAGCAGGAAGAGGAGCGAGACGGCTCTGTTTTGCAGTACAAAGCAGAGAGAGTGCACATTACTGATGAGTCATGCAACCCTGTGGGAGCAGTCAATAAAGCTCTTCTGAAAGTTATACGGAGTGACAGTTTAGATGAAGCTGCAGAATGGAAGAGACTGCAACAAATTACAGCAGCAGACAGAAACCTGCCAGGCTCAACATATGAGAAAAGAACCACGGTATCCCGGGGAAGCAGCAAGCATTTATTTCTGAACCTGCCTGTAAGTGAAGGTCCTGATGCTTCTCAGACAGGTAATAATCTTAAACTGGAAGAGAAAAGGCTGCATTCACCCTCGTTAATAGCTGTGAGTAATGTTTTTAGTAATTCCTATCCGCTATCTAATACACACAAACAAATGTCACCTATTCCTTCTCCATTATCTTCAAGACTGCCTAGCCCACAGCTGCATCATCGGATTCTCCCATTACCTGCACAGAACGGCGAGGACGAACCTATGTTCGGTGACTATTGCAGTGGGAGGCACGGTGCTATAAACCTCTCTTTCAATGATTTGGAGCCGCAGTTTTATCTGAAGTTTTCTGAACCTGGAGAATTGGGATTTGCCATCAGACAACCGGGCCTACATCAGAATGCAACTGCAGGGCATTTTGAAAAGCGCACTCTACAAGGAAGATTCACTACTCGGACACCTCAGAATTTCTGCCCAGGTCAGTCCTATTTTAGATATTCCTAACCTAGCAGAATTGACCATGCATGAAAGTATCAGAGCTTTTTAAAATATTAGCCTTTAATGATAATCAATGTTTACATTGAAACTATTTTTCACTGCTTAAAGAATGAGTGAAAAGCTGTTGAATTTTTAAACAAAAGTTACAGCTATACAGGATATGCTTTCAGATGCTTTTTTTTTTTTTTTGTCGGATTATGTTCAGTGCTGTTGTTACCAAATCAGCTATTATGATTTAACCAAAGTTAAATAGGTACACAGAGAGGAAGCATGTTAAACTTTATTATTTATTTCATCAGTAACTGTGTATGATTTTTCAGCTAAGAAATATATCCTAATATAATAGCTAAGATAATATCTTAAATAGATGTTTTTTCCATATAAAAAGTTCCTCCTTTTCCTGTGTTTTAATCTGTCAAAATGCTGTCATAACTTTTATTGTCCAAAGCATTCTTTTTTGTTTGTTTGGCTTAACTTATAGAATATTGTATGAGCAAGCTAATTTACATTGCCTTAAGTATAGGACTGGTGTTGTGACCATTTAGTTACAAGAGGTTGATGTAAATTCTCTACCAACAAAATGCTTGTTTTTAAAAGGACTGCATGCAAGAGTCATGTTAAAAAGCACTGGAGTAAAGTGCATGGGTGTTTTATACATACACTGTGAATATAAAAATGCATGAATATATGACATACTATACAGCTAGCTTTATTAGCTAGAACTTTGACATTTATATCCTTTTTTTTTCCTGAGAAATAGGAAAGCTGAAGGACCTAATTCCACAGTGGTCTGGGTGTGGCTTAGGTAGGTCTGTGTTTTAGGGAGGGCTGACAATGCAAGGCAATAAGATTTCCCTATAAAAGAAAAAGAGGTCCTAATTTGCAACCTTAAAACTTTTCAAGGAAAATCAGATCACTTTCTTCAGCCTCAAATTTAAGGGGGGAAAACAAACAAACAAACAAAAACAAAATAAAACAAAACAAAACAAAAACAAAAAAACCACCACTTTTATATCTGTTTTCTAGTATTTATCTAGACTTGAGCCTTTTGTGCAAAACATGCTCCCAACCCTGCCTTCCTTCATAGCCAGTTTGGGTCTCTTGCCATACCTTTGGCTGATCCAGTTCACAAAAATGGAACAAAAAACCTCTCTTCTCTCTTTCTCTCTTTTTGTGGGTTAATCTTTTGCTGTTTTAGTTACCTAAATTGCTTCACTGGCTGTCTTAATAAGTGCTTTCCAGAGAGGGTGCAAGATGAGTTATAGGGTGCTACAGTCTAAAACAGGGAGGAAGACACGGCACAAGAAGAAGGGGAGGTGTGTAGGAATGTGAAGCCATTACCTTAGTCAAAGGGTGTTGAATGGTGCCTATGAGACTTGTGTTTATGTGTGCTGCTTCTAGAAGTTGCTCTGTAATTGTAGTTGCACTCAAGACTATGTATAAATTTAGAGTGCTGTTTGATGAGTTGACAAAGCTAATGTAAACACTTACTGCTGGAAAAAAAAAAAAAAAAGATATGTGTTACGCTCTTGTTCTTTCCTTTCTTCCTTGGTTCCTATTGTCCTATCCCTCTTGTTACTTGTGGTACTGATCATAAGTTTTGGTGAGCTGGTTTACCTCATGAAACCAGCAGAAAATATCACCCCTTTAGAATAATATTTTTATAAAAATAAATAAAAATATATTTTTTAAAAATAATATTTTTAACTACTTTATCATTTAGGATCCTCAGATGGGGAACTATTGTGCTGCACTCCATAAGAAAAATAAAACATGCACACAAATAGCATCTGTTGACTGCAAATCCAAGCTACTAAGCAGAAACATCTTAGTGAAGAGAACAAAGTGCAGACAAAACAAGTCCTTAGTTCTTGTTTACATCTTGCAATGTTAGTACAGATATAAAATATCAGTGCAACTTTCTGAAAGATGTAATACTATTCTGTTTTGTTTCATTTTAATGTAAGATTGAGTGCCATCATTATTACCCGTGTGTCAGAAGATCTGTAACTTTAGGGAAGAGCTTCCTACTTTACTACCCTATAGAAGACTGTAGATATGTCTCTGGATCTGAGATACTCTAAATTTCCATTTTGTTCTGAACTGGAGATGAAATCATTCTTACAGAGCATTGGTTGTACCCCTCTCCTGTAACCTAACATAAGAAATAAGTAATTGTCTATAGTACCGTAGGGCAAATGAAGCATCACCAAGTTTAGGCAACATAAGTGGTATTAAGATTTACAGCTGTAAATTTGCAGTCCTGTTTTGATCCTTATCAGACTCCTCCCATGTCTGAAGATCCAAATCCAAGACTATTGTTCAGATTTGTCTTTGGGGTACTGTTGTGAAACGGTTTCTCTCGCATCGTCTGTATTAAATTGTGTAAGTATCTACAATGAATCTAAGAGTCATGGAGATGTTCAGCTGACTATCAGTCGGTTTGGTTGAAGGTTTTATTTCATGTCAAAAATGTTGGTCTTATGAAAGTCTCTCCAAAGCTTTATTACTACCAGTCTGCAGTACTTAATACTGCAAAGCATTTGGAACCTTTCATTACCTGTGTATTTGGGTAATTTGAGGTATGAATTAAAATATTATTTTAAGTGCAAAACCTTAAGGTTTTGCATTTTAAATAACAAATTGGACTCATACAGCTCTACCCATATTTTATTTTAATTCTCTTTTGCGATTGTTTTAAATCACAATTCTTCACTCTGACTACAGGAATATTCTCCAATTAACTAGAACTGTAACATTTAGCTAAGGCAGAGTGCCTTTATCTGCTTCCACTTTTTCTGCAAGTTCAGTTTCTTTACAGCAAATATTTATGGCAAAAATCTCCTTGTTTCATTACACAAAGTTCTATCAGTAATTCACTTGAAAGTACAGATTTCTGGACCTTCCTGTTGAAGTGCAACTGCTGGCCATGGGAACAGGCCACAGCTTTTATTTTAGCAGGTTAATAGTTAACTGGGAAGAATTTGTATTTCAATGATAATTATTTAGCAATTTTCTCTGAAAGTGGGGCTATGAATTACTGTTCCTATATTTGCATTTAGTAATTCCATTTGAATTACTAAAATTCTAAATAAAAACTTTGGAATAAATTAAGACTTTCAAGAAATAAATGTCCTCAATGTATCTGAATACCTGTCTCAAGGAAAGATGTTTTGAAAGCTTTCACTTTCTGACTGTGCTTCTTTCTTAAGTTAATATTAATAAGTTAATAGTTAATTATAAGTTAATATTTGCACTGAGAAAAATCTAGGGAGAAAATTTTCAGAGTTGCTTTACTTAATTAATAGAGAATGCTACCAATATGTTGTCTTACTAAGTATTATCTGAAGGGAGAGGAAGATTACTGGTGTTTTTAGTAGTTATTTGATTCAGAGCAGGAAACTTAAAAATCTCTGGTTATGACATAGCCTCTATGACTTTGGGTAATTCAGCCAAGACATCCCATTATTCCAGGATGATGACCACACTTTGAGTCAGCAAAAGAGCCTGGGATGGGTCATTTACCATGCTTTCTTTTGTATATGTTAGTGCTGGGGTGTAAAAAGAATGAAGAACTGGTTAGGAGGAATGGTGAAAGCAAGAAAGAGAAGAAATTAGATGAATGGTGTCACCTCAGTCCCCCAGCCAGTGAAAATTTACTCCTTCTGTGATACCTAGGAGTTGTGAGAGAAGAGTATATCTGACAAAAACAGAAACTGAAAGTTAGTAGCACTGTAGAGAAACTGAAAATGTCTGAGCCTGTGCCACTGAAAGGGACAGGACCATTCTCCCTGTGTTATCTTCCCTTCTCCCAGCAGAGGCCTCCTTTCTCACTATCCTTGGCCCCATTGGAACAACTCTAGTGTTTGTCCTTGTTGGTATTTTGAGTCAGATCACTAAGCAAGTTGAAAACTAAACCACAAGGAGAGAGGTGAACAGCTTTTGCTGGTTTAGTGAGCTGAACAGTTCACTAGCAGCCTGATGAAAACCAAAGCTAATACTCCAGTACCTCAATTGCATCCAACACTGTGGGACTGGCTAAAACAGAAGTTGTTGGGAATGGTGAATGAAATTGGATGATGAAGCTTTTAGGTGGGTACAGTAGGTCTAGTTAATTTGGGAGGAAAAGAGAGAGGTTAGGAAACAGAGAAAGGGGAGCTCAAATAGAGAGGGTAGGGAGTCTGGCCTTGGCTAGAATGGAGAACAGGAATGGAGTATCATGAAGTAAGTGTAGCATAGCAGGTTAGAGTTGAGAGGATTATTTTTTGTGGGAAGGTGTGTGAAAAGACCTGTAACCATTAGAACGTATTTCAGTGGATGTAAAGTTACCGTGCTTATTGTGATGTTCGGAGGGCGACTTATGCTCTAGAAGAGATTGCTAAATATAATTCAGATTATTTCTCAAATATATACCCAAGAGCTCCTGGTAATATATTCTAGACATAATAGTAGCTGCATCTATCCCAGCTAATGATTAGATGGAGAATGTTATGTTTGCTTGTTACTGCCAATGGGAATTTTATGGCAGCAGCTTGATTTCCATTAGATGAGAGGTTTCTGTGGACAAAATTGACAATGAGCACTCTGGCAATTTTGTGTGGTTGTCAAAAGTTATGCACTGCTGTTTGAAAACATGCCAACTGTTAATGGCTACCTTCAGGAGATCCATTTTACAGTCTTAAAGTATAATAAAAGTGCTTCAACCTATAAAAGGCTGTTTACTGTAATATGGATAAATACTTGAGTAAGTATTATCCTTAAATTGGTCTAAGATCAGAATCCTTGTATGTCAGTCCTCAAGTGTTTTTAAGGGAATAAAAAGCATAAAACTATTTTTATCATGGTACTTCACATGCTGGTGGCTGGAGGAACAGTTTTCATAATCGTGCTTTGAAAGCTGTCCTACTCGTTATGACTTTCAACTTCCAGTAACATTTTTCTGGGTTCATTTGTGTTTTCAATGTAAGCACAGCTTACTTCCATGTGAACTACAATACTCTGATTCTTCAAATATAGCAGTTATATAGTCTATTTAAATTTCCAGCATTAAGGTAGCAGGCTGAAGTATCATTTGTGTAAGCCTTAGTGTTTGGATTTGATTGACTGTATTAGAATTAACCAGCAAAAAAATAAATATATATATATAAATCTATCTCCAGCACTAATGCGAAAAGATTTGTAATTGAAAAAAGGGATGCATGCAATGTTTTGTCCTAGATATGTAATGAAGGTAGCAAAAATAATGAATATAGAGTTACTATTTGAATTTTATTTTGTCTTTTCCTAACCTAACTCTTTGACTCTTTAAGATGAAAAGGGATGGCCAAAGTCAGTAAGAGAATTTAACAACACCTTGTGATGTGTTCCTGAACCATGGTTTTTGAAAATGAAGTTTCATATAAACAAAACTATGTTTGAAGGCTCTTATAGTAGGAGACAGGTGATATTATATTGTTTTTGATGTTCCTTTTATAAGGAAGGGAAGGGTTTATAAATATCTTCTGTAATTGAAGTGGTTCAGAGAATTACTAATTAGCATTTTAAAAGCACTATAGCATTCTGTCCATAACTAGTATGCACTTCATGAGGTAAGTTTGCATATAGATCACATGGAAACATGACGCATAGTTTCTCACAGGTAATTCACATGAAAGTAATATACATTGAGTGTGTTGCTTCACAAAAAAAAACAGCTTATTCAGAGTCTGTGTACTTTGAAGATTCAATAAAGAAGTTAAAGAACTAAGACTCTTAGGTAAAAACAGAATTACATGAAACGAGAAAAGAGAATTTATCACAGAAACTCAGGATTGTTTAGGTTGAAAGAGATGTCTTCATTTGATCTAATCCCCTGCTCAAGCAAGGTCACCCAGAGCAGGTTGTCCAGGACTGTGTCCAGCTAAGTTTCAAATATTTCCAAGAAGGGGGACTCCACAATCTCTCTGGACAACCTGTGTGAACGCTCAGTCAACCTCACAGTAAAGAAATGTTTCCTGATCTTCACATGTCATTACATACTTTTTAATGTGTGCTCGTTGCCGCTTGTCACTGGACACCACTGAAAAGAGCCTGACTTCCTCTTCTTTGTTCCCTCCCATCAGTTATTTGTACACATTGATAAGAATCCCTCCTCTGAGCCCTCTCTTCCCCATGCTAAAGAGTCCCAGCTCTGTCAGTATCTCCTCTTATGAGAGAGATGCTCCAGTCCCTTAATCATCATCCTAGCCTTTGGATTGGACTTTCTCCAGTATGTTCATGTCTCTTGTACTGGGAAGCCCAGAACTGGATGTGTTACTGCTGATGCAGTCTCACTAGTGATGAGTAGAGAGGAAGAAGGATCGCCTTCCTCAACCTGTTGGCAATACTCCTAATAATGCAGCCTAGGATTCTTTTTTTGTCACGCAGGTGCATTGCTGGCATTCTTGTTCAGCTGGCACTCATGTTCAGCTTGCTGTCCACCAGGACCTTGAAGTCCTTCTCTGCAAAACTGCTTTCTGGACAGCTGGCGCCTAGCATATGCCAGTGCTGGGGTTGTTCCTCTGTAAGTGCAGGACTTTGTACTTCCCTTGGTTGAGCTGCATTAAGTTCCTGTCAGCCCATTTCTCAAGCCTGTTGATATCCCTCAGAGTGGCATTAGAACCCCCTGGTGTATCAGCCACTCCTCCAAATTTTCTATCATATGCAAACTTGCTGAGGGTGTGCACTATCCAGTTATCAGGGTCAATGAAAATGTTGAACAGTAATGGTTCCAGTATTTTGTCCTGTATATTTTTTTTCCTCCAACAGGGATTAGTCCCACTGATCACAAACCTCTGGGCCTGGTCATTCAGCCAGTTTTTAATCCTGTCCATTTATCTAACCCATACTTTGTCATCTTGTCTGTGATGATGTTACAGGAGACAGTGTCAAAGGCTTTATTAAAGTAAAGGTAAACAACAGCCACTGTTTTCACCTCATCCACCACGGTAGTAACCTCACTGTAGAAGTCAAAGAAGTTGCCCAAGCATGATTTCTCCTTTGTAAATCCATGCTAGTACTCCCCATCATGTTTCTGTCCTTCACCTGTTTGAAAATGTTTCCCAGGAGGATTTTCTGCATCATATTCCCAGGGACTCAGGTGAGAATGACTGGCCTGTAATTTCTTGGGTCTTCCTTCTTGAACATAGAAGTGATATTTGCTCTCTTCCAGTCCTCAGAAACCTCTAACAATTGCCATGACCATTTAAAGATAATCAAGAGTGGCCTCACAATGACAACGGATTGCTCCTGCAGAAACCCACAAGTTGTGGGTGCAACCTGTTTGGTCCCATGGACTTAAGTACATCTAGTTTGTTTAAATGCTCCTTAACCTGGTCCTCCTCCATCGAGGGTAAGTCTTGCTCCAGAATTCCCCTCTGGTATCAGAGGCCTGTGATTCCTGAAAGCAGGTTTTACTGGTAAAGACTAAGGTGAAGAAGGCATTGAGTAACTCGGTCTTCTCCATGTCATTTGTCACCAGTTTCCCTGCCCTATTCAGCAATTATTCAACTGATGATTTTTCATGATTTTCCAAACTTGAATTGAGTTTCATCTCAGTTTTTCTAAACAAAATATGACAAATTTCTAAGATTAATTATTATAGTGATATTCAAAAGTTTGGAATCCAACCTTGGTCTTAATAGAACCAATATAGGTGTACACACCTAGGAGGAAACAGTCATGAGTTCTATTTTTCCCTCAGAGTTTTTCCTCTGGATTATCATCTCTGCAAAATCCAGTTACCTTCTCAGTGTTGTCACTAATATCAATTTCTATTCCAAACTTGTTTCTTTTTGCCCAATCTAAAGCCTAGACATGTTTCTAACATGTTACGGAATTATGCTACCTGAAGTCTCAGTATGGCTGAGATAGAGGTAATTATTTCTGAGACTATTCCAGATACTGCTTTTCTGTATCATAGTGCATAACATGACTATCCCAACTGCCACTTAGGTCTGTAAGATAGATATTTTCTTTGATTTGTACTTCTGTTGTGCCTTCGGTAGACAGTTGCAGTCTAAAACTAAAATTTTCTGGTTAAGTCTCCTTTTCCTTCTAGATATGTGATCTTGTCAACTGCTTTAATAGGTTCCAACTAAAACTACAGTAGGTATATAGCTCTTTCATGGATGTTTGTTTTGCTATTATGTTCAATGTACTTGTCATAGTTTGACTGTATCTTGATTTCTTTAAAGGACATCATTATATCTTGTGAGTCTTACAACACATTGTAATGATAAGAGATCATTAATACTTCTTCCTAGTGAAGCCAAAATCTTTTTTATATTACTGTAAACAATGTTAGCCAATGCTGCATTAAAATTGTACATTCATAACAGTTTGAAATGAATGTAGAGAAGAGTGGTAGTTCAAGACAGTCTGAGTTAAAAAGATCCTCTGAAGACTGACTTTCAGTAGATGCTGTGAACAAATAGTTCCTGTTTTACTTGAACGACTTCTCAGCATGACACGCTTAAGCAATAGTTGTATTTTCATCTCTTTCTGTAACGTGACTCTCTAGTCAAAGGCAATCAGTGAGGGGAAAGCAAGTGAATTAAATTGGAATGAAACAACAGAGACAGCTTAATGTTTGATGCTGGTCACAGATTAACAATTTTCTGTTTCATGGGTGGGAGAAAAGGCCAAAGCATTCACACTGGTTTACAGTTTGTGCATTTAATTTAAGAGGCTTACTGTAGTGAAATGGGACTTTTTCATCAGTATAAAAAGAATGTCTTGAAGTAAAATACTGAAATTGTAGAAGTTGTAATTTATTAAATCTGTAGTTGTAATTTGTTAAATCTGTATGTATTCTGTTGTCAGTTTAAAACAAGTAAATAGAAATGATTCTGCTGACATTCTTCTTGATGGGTCAGGATTATATACAAGCTGAGATCATATTCAAGTATTTACCTGTGTAAGTACAAATTAATAATATATACAGGAATATTAAAAAGCTGCTATAGCTACTCTTTGGTATTTTGTTTCTCAAGAAATGATGTTGAACCAAATCAAACTTGTAAAAATGGTGGAAAAAAGCCCTGTATATTCCCTTCTAAAAATGTGCTCAAAATTATAAGTAATGAAAATGAGTAAAGATGCAATTTCTGTGCATGTGGTTTATCATTATCAGTAAATAATTTTGAATAGTATTTCATGATTTAGATGTGACATTAAATCTAAAATAACACACTTAAATACTTATAAGTAGCGAATATTATTTAGAAGCACCTAAAGCTTTATCTTAGCCATAGTTTTAAAATATTGCTCCTAGTGGATTAATGATGTATTTAATTATTTGTGTCAGAGGAATTTTTCTTTGGGATTAGATTATGACTACCCTTGAATTTAGATACTGGCAGCCTCTTACTCCCTGGAAGTGTTTAGGTTTTTCCAGAGCATAGTCAAATATCTCCTCAGGATTGAACGTTATATTTCTTGGGAGGGTAGGTCAGAGAAAAGACAAGACTTGTTGGATACATTCTACCAGAGGTATTTCAAAGACTGAGTGAAATTACTCTTTACCAGAAAAAGAGGTGCACAAGGAAGGAAAGAGAAATACTTCACAATCCCTCACCTTGGTGATGTTCACTATATACTGCCTCCTGGAGTTTCCTGGGCAATAAAGATTTTGATGAAAGTGTTAAAAAAGAGAACTGTCATATTTTTGGCCTTTATATATATATATATATATATATAACATGTTCGATATTGCAATGAAAAAGCATATGTGACATCTCCATGCTTTAAGTACACTGAGTCTCTCTGAATAGTTTAAAATGATCTCTTAAGTGTTTCTTTGTCATTAGTACACAATCTATTTATACTAACTGGGTTCATTTAAAACTGCAAAGATTATGAGCATTGCCAAGTGTTTTGAGAGAGTGTTTTGGCAAATGTGTGGCTGTGATGGCTCTCATTTCTCTTCAGTATGTTGGAAAATGAAGGTGGAAAAACTTTATTTATGTACCAAAAACAAAACAAAACAAAACAAAAAAAAACTTGATAAAGGCATTCCAGGTTCCTAATTTATAACTTTCCAGCATTTTCTGTCTTAGTACGTCTACCTTCTGTGTAGAAAATACTTCCTGATTGTCATACCTGTAAACTCGATTCTCTCACCTCAACAAAGCCACTGAATGTTTGTAAGAGAAAACAATTTTCACTGGGTGTACAAACTGTAGTATATTGTTTCTTGCTCTCGTTTTGGTGACAGAAACAGAAGTGAAAATAACAACTGTTGTACAGAGGAGTCTGGCCAATAAGAAGCTAGGACTTCTATGAGCATATGAACTCGGTCATTATTGAGGAAGAAATAGCACAGGGCCTAAAATGGCGCCCTCCCATTCCTGTGGCCGCCACGCGCACCACGCAGGTGGGCAGTGTGAGGAGCAGGCCCTGTCAGGCCTGGGCTCGGCAGCTGCAGGCCTCGCCCTTGAGTCCCAAGCTGCGCCCAGCAGCTTTAGCCGATATTAGCTGCAAAATACCAGTTCCTTCTGTGTGGCCTGGGATGCTAATCATGCTTCAGATTAGAATAGGGGGTCTGATTTATATTGTCAGTATATTTATAACAAATAGCTTGATTTCTGTGTCTAGAGAAACTTGACCATAAGAGAACCACGAAGGCAGACTCATCTAAAAGCTGCAGAATTTTCTGGAACATCTTACGGTAAATTATGAGTATTAGTCACCAGAAGCCATTCCAAGTTCTTTGGGGCACTTACTTTTAAAAAAAAAAAAAAAAAAAAGCTTAGTTTATTTTTGTGCAGCACTAAAATCACCATTTTGTGTATCCTTTGACTAGAATTTTGTTAATATCTACCTGGGTAATATTTAATGTGATAAAAGTGAAATCTTGCAGTTTAGTCTTTTGCAAAGACTAAAACTTGGTTCTTTTCTTTACTATATAAGTTTTGTACAACCCGAGATGTATACGTAACCCTTCAAGCTGCTGGCATTGAGCCATTTCATGTGATGATAATTAAAATCTAGAGGTCACCTTCTGTAACTTTCTTCTAGACTATATATATGTCTAGACTATATATATGTGTTAGTAATGTAGTTATCCATACATTGTATACTCGTCCCAGTGTTTACAGATTTTTGATTCTTCAATACGAGCTCTGTTTTATCTCAAGAAACTAAAATAGTGAAATAAGAATGCATTGAAAATCTATATTCTATTTTGAAGTGCATACGTTTTTAAATGTATATTAAAATGAAATTACACATATATTTTAAATAGGTTTTACAACTTAAGCTTCAGATATATTTGATATAGTAATGCATACCAGTCAGGTTTTTTCTTCTTTTTGGAAAATGTCAGCTTTTGTTTTGAACAAACATACAAACAAATCCCACTTTGTTTTTTATTTATTTATTTTTTTATCAGCCAGATAGCAGCCTTCTGAAAATTATTTTCTAGGTGATAAATAACCCCCCACTAATTTAACAGATGACATTCTTTGGTTTTTAATACATCTTTTTACATAGGCAGAATCGTCTTGCAGAAGACCTAAGCATTTATTCATAATGCTTTTGTACTCTAATTTTCTCTTATATACTGCTTTCATGGGATATTGAACAAGTATTTTTTGTACTAGTTTACCACAACAGATTATTTTTTTTTACATATGACATAAAGTGAAACTGCAGTTTTTGATATTATGGGTAAGGTAAATACCACCATATAAACTGCCAAGAAAGGCTTGCACCTTTCTTTCTTATGATTCATTTGTACTCTACTTTTGAACTTGTTTATGCAAATTATATTTAACTAGGGGAGAAAAAAAAAAAGTTGTCGTCCAAAGCTCAGAAGAAAAATGCTAGCACATACTTCTTCAGCTTTTTACTTGTTTCAAGAGTCTTCTACTTTTCAACCTTCAATCTTCTAGTGATGTCACCTAGTTTATAAGGCAGTTTTTCATTTCAGTATTTTTCTTCTGTTTTTCCAAGTCATTGGGAAAAAATTCCCAACTTTGTTGCTTAGCTTGACAGCCTTGAACCATCCTGAGGGTTTTTTCTCTTGTCTACGGATTAGCAAAAGAGGCCAATCCTAATTAGCCCAAAGAACCATATTTTTCTTCTCATCAGGCACTGAATGTTTGTTCAGTCATTTTCATTAAGGTGACTGGATAACATTTAAACTATTTCACCCTACAATCTCTGCAAAAGATTTGTTTCTGTTCTCATCAGCTTTTGGTGGCCAGTAAGAGCTTAGGGTTTATAGGCTTCTGAAAGGTTTTGTTCAAAGGTTAGCAGAAAACAGGCTATAGTCTAAAGCTGGTTGAAATTTCCAGTATGACATAAAACTTAGTGAGAGAGATCTCTTTTGTTAAAGAGCTACCTTTGTGATAGTTAAATCCAGTGTGATTACTTTCTTCTGTAACACTTCCAAAAGGAAATGCTTTTCATCATGCAGATGTCTTTTATTAAATTTAATTTTGTTTTGTTTTTGTTTTGTTGTCTTCTGTGGTATTTCTGACCACACATTTACTTTCAAATCCAACATTTTTCCCTCCTCTACTTAATCTTATTTCAGTTAGAGTAATGTGGATGCTTTATATGAGAACAGTCATGTAGGGTGTGTTCACATTGCGTTTCTGGTCCACGCTAGCAACCTGCTGCTTTTCCAGTTTGAGAGTTGCTGGCTGGATACTCATGCTGTTCGAAGGGCTTCTGAAGCTTGGACAATTCTTGTGCAGTTGCAGTTGCGGAGATGTGTGCCCAGACCTCGTACATCTGTGGTGGCAGGGCTGATGTGACACATCTTCTCACACCCCAGTGACTTGCAGTCATTCCACCCTTGCTGCACAGAGGAAGGAGTTTAGGCTTTTCGTCTTGTGGGTTAGGTGTGATTCTAGGCTTAAAGGGGATTTCAGACTATAAACAAGGATAGCCTGGGCTTGAGGCATTAATAATGTGGATGGTCAATGAGACAGAGATAAAAGCAGGTTCAATTAACTTAGTAAAGTATGTTGCAGCTCTGTCATCAGAGAGGTGAATTCTCTTAGGTGTAACTCTCATGAAATTGATGTTAAACGTGCAAATTAGGCTGACAGCTGGGTGTTCCAGTGGAACAAATGAAAAGTTCCTTGGAATTCAGGTCTGCTTTCACTGTTTTCACTGCTAAGAACAACATCTAATGATACTTTACATTTGAACAGTCACGGCTTTGAATAACCATGGAAATATTTCCACCCATCCTTTTCATGTTGTGTTCATGAAGCAGATGTTTGGCATACTGCTTCTCTTTCTGATTCATCAGTCATCCTTACTACATTTCCACAACCCCTCCAAAACTTCTACTTTATTCCTATTACTTTTCTTGTTTAGGCAACTGAATCCCACTAAGTTCTAATGTAAATGATGTGACAGCTTTTTATTATGAAAAATGTTAAAATTCATCAGCCAAATTAATCCAAATTAGGGTTATTCCTTCAGGAAAAAAAAAAAAAAGAAAAAAAAACATTGTTTAGAAAATGTCTGAATTTTTGTCTAGAATCTCTTCGTGTAATTTGGCCCATGATAGCCTTTGTTCTAAAACTTGAACGATGCTTAATTCTGCGTTCTTCCTTCTGGGAACTACCTTTATTTTCATGTTGCATTTCTAATTAAGTGTAATCTTGCTATTGTTTCTGTGTCAGTGTAGTAAGGTACTTCATCTGACTTTTAACCATAAAACTTAACACACTAAGTTGGGGTTTTCTGGAAAATGATTATATAGTATTCAGTCCAGTGAAATAGCATCCTTTTAATTTATTTATTTAAGTCCTAGAAGGAAGTTCAATGAGGTGAGACTAATTGTACTTCTTGGTGAAACAAATACAGGGCTTAAGAGGACAGACTTTAGAGGTCTTTGGCTAACATGCAGAATTTGCATAATAGGTTTGCTGTTCCAACAGGACTATGAGCAACACAAATAAAAGGAAGTTTGTCTCTTATTTGGTTCCTTTGGCATCTACAGTTGCAGATGAAAGAATTTTAAAGTATAAAGTATACCTTTTGTATGAATCAGAAATATGACCAACAGCATTTTGCTGTCGTGCTCTCACATAGTGGTATGCTTTAGTATGGCATATGTTAGTCATTGGGCCTTAAAAGAGAAAAACACCCTTTTCAAGCACAGTGTTGAACACACACTTAACTTGAAGCAAGACTGAGAACAAGCATGTGCTTATGATCAACTTAAATAGGGATGTTTTCCAAAACAAAATTACATGCTAGATGGCCAGCAATTGCTAAGTTGTAATTTTATTTTTAAAGGAAATGTAATACTGGCAGCCTTGAGGCTGCTGGATTGTAGTAATGGCTGGTATTTGTATCTGGCCCATGAGCATGCCAGTGAAAAATTTCCTGTGACAAAAATCCATTTGGCTAATGAACCCCCTTTTAATTAGACCTCGAGTTTTCAAAGGAACACAGCTTATTTTTTTCCTCAGTAATGTAATATAACTGCATGAAACAGCTGAAAAAATGAAATGAATGACAGAAATACTTTCAAGTGAATTAAGCAGACTATTTCTTAGGTGCTTAGATGTCTAAGGCTTTCTTTTGCTCTGCCAGATTTAACTGAGGCCAATAGAAAGGGCTAGGTTACAAAATGAAGCATGTTTTCTTGTTTCGTGATAAAGGCATTTGGGTTTGAGAGTGACTTGATAAAGCTGAGAAATTTGTCTTTCTTCTGCTGGTTTATACAGTTATTCAGAGGTACAAGTGTTATTGAACATGCATGTAATATCTTGCAGATGTTACACAGTCAGCCAAACACTATGTCTGAAAAAAAGTCTTTCCATAAAATGACTTAAAACAACAAAAAAAGCTATCCCCCAACTTGACTAATTTCAGTGTGCAGATGTGTCAGAGTTGAGACTGCCTGTGCAATCTGCTGTAGGGAACCAGCTTTGGCAAAAGGGTTGGGCCTGATGATCTCTGGAGGTCCCTTCCAACCCCTACAATTCTGTGATTCTGTGAGACTGTCCAATGTTGCATCTCATTTTGGAAGTTTCTTGTTAAAAATACGAATAAATACAGACTATTACAAAAGAAATTCAGGTGGTAACTATAGATGTAAATTTCTAGCCCTTTTCTGCATTGCTTCTGATGAGTACTTTAAGACTGTTTAGCAGATTGCTATAGTTACCTAGTCCTTTACTGAATCTTACTGTAATACAAAGGACATGAGCAGTGTTAGAGGTAGCTATTCTGGAGCAGTGATGCTAGTCAATGTTCCCTCATGGTTTCTGAAACCTTCTCTGCTGCACTGTTCTCCTTTTCCTCCCCTCTTCTGCATTTCCCCAACAGTTCCTCCAGTCCTCATCAGTCATCATCACTAACTACGAAATCAGTGCTGATGTGCTGGAGGATGTATAACCTGATCTGACACAGTCTGCCTGAGGAGCAGGGATACTGATCTAGCCAGTGCGGATCATATCATGCTATTTGGGAAGAAACTCCACGAAGAATGCAGAAAGCACTTACTGGGCAATAAAAGGACCATTTGAAATTCAAGGAAATAAATACAAAGTGAGTGGCTGGAGAGGCTGTACAGGAATGGCTTTTTCACTCCCCGTTCAGCACAATAACTGATGTGCACTGAAGAATGTTTCTAGGAGTCAAGTTGAGAAGAAACAAAAGGACGTAGTCCTTCATGCAGAATGTAGCTATTCATGTAGTGTGTAGTGGCGTGGAATGCTTTGCCAAAGGATGCTGCAGAGAGCAGCATCCAGGTTAGTGCAGGGGGCCTGGGAACCAAAGTCTTTTGAGGGTTACTGAACAGCTTGTGCAGAGACAGTTTTCTGAGCTGTACGTGGTGGGAGGACAGGAGAGAACAAGGAGGAAGTATCGCTGGGCGTGCCACGTTCTTACACACTTGCTTAGGTTTAGGGCTCCGTTGGATGTAGGATGCTTAGCTAGTTAGACCTTTAATTTGACTCAGTGTTGCTATTCTTATGTTCTTTTTCTATCTTTTTCTCCAATATTTAAAAAACAATTGTATTTCCTGATGACACTGCTTACACTGATTTTATCCTTTGTATTGCTGCGGTGATCTGGTGCTGTTTAGGAATGCTTTGCAATGTCTTTAATCTGAAAAGAATTCTGCTTCTAAGGAAGGCAATCAGTTTCCAAAAATGCTGCTAGTGATAAAATAAATAAAACAAATAATGCTGGGCAGATAATTTTGGGGAAATATTTAATTCCTTGTAGTTATTTCATATGATGGTATTATGACTGATCCCAAGAGGGAAAGAAAGGGAAATGCTGAGGCAGTGTAGTCCACCCTACCGGACATTTTACATACAACCTCTAATTTGTATTATATTGGACTGTTCTAGTATCAGTCAATATATAGAATCAAAAACTTTCCTATGCTGAGAAGCAATACTTATTCTTAAGGAACTGTGTATACCTTTTCTTACCAGACAGATTAGAAGTAGTTTATAACTTTTCTAAAGTTTTCCTTCATTCTAATGAACAGATGATATCTCTCTCTGGTGTGGCTAGCTGATCGTGTTTCAGCTACTTTGAACTTGAGACTTGATTCTAGGTAAGGTCTGATATTGCAATACAAACATCTGCAGGTAAGAATTTCACTCATGAGGAAGGTCCTAGATCAGGTGGAAATAAAGAGAGGAACCACTGTCTTTCCTACAGTTATCTTTGAGCTGGAACAACCTTCCTTTACATAACTTTGTTAATTTTTGTTTGTATTTTACATGCTTTGATAATTTCAGTTAACAAGCTATATAGTGTGATATAATATTGCACTCACCCACTTCCTGAATTCTGTGCAAATATAACCTAGCTTGCAGGAGGCAAATACGATTATTGGTATTTTCTAAATATGAAACTTCTAACCTGAGCAGTGGAAAAGTTCTGTCAGGAACTTATGAAGCATGGGACTGCCAAGGTATGCATTGAGCCAGGACTGGAGCACTTGAAAGGTTGCAATAAAACATGCTTGCTTTGGGTGAGTATAGGTCGTTGCTGTGTCTTGATACTAAATATTAACCTTATAAGTCACCAAGTCTTCATTTCATCAGAGAAATAAATTTTAGTCAGTCATACATACCAAAATGTTGATGATAGAGTGAATAACTGTACAGCATCTTGTCTGAATGCAGAATTTTCAGCTGGCAACCATTTTTAACATTTGAAGAGAAGCTATTCATGAATGCCAGTATAAATTAATGTCGAGTTCCCTGATGTTATTCATGTCGAGTACATCTCACTACAGGCCCAAAAGACAAAAAAAAAAGATGCCAGGAAAGGCTTAAATGTAAAGAAAATAGTTTAGACCTTAATTTATTTCAAGCAAGCTTAAACATTTTAAGCAATCTATGATCTTTTCTAGTAATCATTACCAGGGAAGGTATCTAAATAGGTGGCATAATTTTTTTTCAGATGTACTGTTCACCTCTAGCTTCTTGTGAAGTCTATGAAAGCAGTGAATATTCAACAGCAGTGAAAATGGAAAAATATGTCTAGTGGTTGTATGCAATTATTAATCAGAAATGGTACAGGAAAAAAAAGTGATGAAAAAACTAGTGAATTTTCTGGAAAATAATTTGGGAAGAAGACCGCCTGTGGATTAATGCATTTTGTTTTAACTGCTTCATTGTCCTTTTTTTAGTACAGTTAGTTCAGGATTAGCTGATGCAAGTAGTGCTTTGGCATGTCTTAGATGAAATAGAAAACTGAGAAATAAAAATGGTAATAAAAAAGGCCATTAAATATTGCAGTTTAAGTTTATTGGGGAAAAAAAAAAAGAATAAAAAAATTTTAATGACGCAGCTGAGATTGTCCTGTAAGTGCTAACTGGAAATGAGAAAAAGATGTCACAAAGCTCCATGAATATGTCTATGCTTTCCTGACATTTTGGATAACATGAAAAGCCCATTTGTGAGGCCTGATGGGCTACAATAATGATAATCCAATCATGTTTAACTGGGAGTTGAGTGTGCATATCCAAAAATTGTATCTCATCCAGAATTTTTTCATAGGTAATGAGACTTGAGCATATATGAAAACTCAGTTCAGAAGATTTGCAAGATTTGTCATTGGTTCCCTTTTCTTTTTCAGTTCCCATCCAATTTTCCTAGGGCTTCAAAAGTCAGTATAAATCTGTCTGTGCCTACCAGCTTATTTGATAATGTTTCAAACATCATGATGATAAGATTTCCTTGATAAGAGCGTAGCATGGCTTTCCAGTTTCCATGCTCACAATGGATTAAAAAAAAAAAAAAAAAAAAAAATTCGGAGTTACCTTCATTAAAAAGAAGTCAGCTCAAGCTTTTGAAAGTTTGTGTGATGCAGACCAGGTTCCTCATAACTCAGTCAGCAGTGACACTGAGTGTAGTGATGTCAGACTTACAAGAGCATGAACACCAAAGTAATCTCTTTTATTACTGCCACATGGTGAGATGTCGCAACTGAGTCTCTGACCACTGCAGACAGGTGATCAGTGAATATTTCTGTTCCTGCCTTGGCTAAGCAGAAAATGTAGGTATCAGTTGTCGTATCACATATGAAAGCATGTAACTGTAGAACATCCAGGGATGAATTGTCAAATTAATTTGGGTTGTACTGGCTTGTTTGCTTCTTTTATGATTATATGTAAATATTGATGTAGCTACTTTTGCAGAACAGGTTGGAAACTTGCTTGGTGCCATCTAGGACGGATTCCTGAGACAGTTCAGAGACAGATTCTGAACTGTGTGGTTCTACAGTTGCAGAAATGCTTTTTTACTAGTCTTGAACACAATTCATTTGCTTAGGAATTTCTTACGTTTCAACTTACACTGAGTGATAAGTGACAGGCCCATTGTCTTTCCACTTGCACACATTCAGCACTCACATGGTTAAATGTCTTGACGTGCAAATTCTTAGTATCGGGATTATTTTTTATTCCTTATATCCTAAGCAGCCTGCCCTCCTAGATAAGTACAGCTGTTTAAGCTTTTTGATTATACACTTTGCCAAGAAAATCTTTGAGTGGTGCTTGTGGTAGTTAAGAGTACACTAAAGTCGTCTTAAAGCACTAAAGTACACTAAAATCTTCTTAATTGGAATCCTTTCACAGTCTGTTGCTTCTCCTAAATCTCCACCACCTTTCACTGTCTTTTGTCTTGTAGCTCTCCCTCTCCCACTTTCTCTCATCTTAATGAGTTGACCCTGGGCAACTTTCTGCCTGTTCCTCCAGTTAATAGCTCCTCTCCTTTGTCTCTCTGGCATCTTGGCTGCTTCAAACACTCTCCTTGTTCCATTTCTTTCTGCCTTCTGTTCACTCACGTCCTTCTCTCCCTATACCTCAGATATTTTGACAAGTTTCAGTGTTTTGTTCAGTGTTTGTTCAAGACTCATTTCCGCTTTTGCACAATGATCTAGCTCCTGCCCTAATAAAAAGGATTATTCTTCACTGGCTCTTGTAGTCAGTAACTGAACCCAACCTGTGTTATGTTGCACAGAATCCTAGAATGGCAGAGATTGGGAGGAACCTCTAGAAATCATCTAGTCCACCCTCCTGTCAAGCAGGGTCACTTAGAGCACGTTGCACAGGATCACATCCAGGAGGGTTTCGATGGATGAAGGAATGTAGTATGATGATGAAGTGTATTCTTTTCTGAGTATGAAGTATTTCTATAGACTACAGTTAGAGCAGTTATGGTTGCCTATCACTTATGCTTTCAGTTCTTATGAATTCATCAAATTTTCTGATAAAATTTTACATCTCGTGTGTGCTTTAAGGTTTTTAAAATGTCAGTTGGAATAATTTACCTAACTGAGAAAAATAAGTTGGAGAAAAATGTTGTTTTACAACGAAACAAAATGTTATATTAAAACAATTTTTGAAGGAAGATGCTAAATTTTTCTGAAAGGCTTTTTTTTTTTTTTTGTCAGGAGTATATGTTTAGATTTCTGTCAAATGTAAGTGATAGGACTTCAAAAACAAAAATCATTTGTGCATATCATATATCTTATTCTTAGCATTTTTTGCAAAATATTACAACTGCAGGGGCCCCATTCCAGCCTGTGCTGTTTCTTCCCACCACCACAGCCCCTGGCAGTATACAGAAGCTGAGATCTTTTTTAAATGACAGATGAGCTGGACTAGAAGTACAGCAAGATAACCATTCTTGAGTTAACAGCTTGGTAATTAACATCCAGAGGACAGACTGACACCATATAGCAGTGCAGAAATGTCCAGCCAGTGTCCATTTCAGCTGGTGTGCCTGAATGGCACAGTGCAGAATCAGGAAGAGAAATAAATTGGACTGAACTAGTATAGCTATATACCGTAGTTACGTACTGTAGTATAGATATGCAGAGTCTGTCAAACAGAATGCAAGGGTGCAATGAATAGCTGTACTATTAGTACTGCAGCTTTGATGCCACTGTCTCAGACATCCTTCCAGTTCGATGTAGAAAATCAATGTGACAAAATTTTTTGTGAGTCCTTATAGAAGAAAATGAACTCACAGGTCTTAGCTGAATCTGCCCATTCACAGCATGTTGCCCCTCTCACTTTAATGTGTATATAAAACCAGCCTGGGCAGTGAGGATATAGAGTAAGTTGTGTTTTTTTTTTTGTTTTGTTTTTTTGTTTGTTTGTTTGTTTTTGTTTTTATCCCTAAGAATGAATAATTAGGATGGCATGATCCTTTTGCCACAAATCTTTCGTATTTTGTCTGTCATGGATCTTGTGCAAGGTTGCTGCACATTGTCTTTGTTTCTTGATTTTCAGTATCTTTTGGGCTGTAGTGTGCCCTCCTGTTGGATAGCAGGAAAAACAGTGGCACGTGCCATCCAGTGTTATGCCAAGAGGAGGAGAAGCAGCAGCACATGCAATGTGGTGTAAACCCCTTGCCATCCTCCTCCTGTTATCAGAGTGTAGTTTTCCACTGATGAATCATCTGTACCATGGCCTTGATATAAATACCATGCTAAGTGTTAATTAGTTTTGTTGCTCTCGGTGGTTTCCCTGTTTATCTATACAGGTTGTTATTTTAATTTTTGCTTCTGGTGCTTTTATATGGTGTGGCTTTTTTTTTAATAGTAATTTAATAATTTTGCACAAATGTTTCTATACAAAGATTTTAGCAATGTAGAAGCGATCTAAGTGACCTCTGCATACAGATTAATCAGTCTTAGACTTCCACCTTTCTTATTTTGGCAATTTTCAAGACTTTGAAGTGCATTAAAAAAAGATACAGGTTGTTTAAAATCAATCTTACTACATTTGTTGTGCTTTTTCACTTATCTAATGCAAACCTAATGTTGTCTGTGGTGACTTTATTCATCTCAGAGTCAGCAGAAGAGTAAGAGCCAGTGTGTAAGGGAAAAATATTCTAAATAACAAATGAGAAAACTAATGTACACAGTTTGTGTCATTAAATAGCTTATTACATTTGCTTAACCTGCTGACGTTGTGGTTAAGGACTCTCAAAGCATTCATTCCTGGCTTGCTGCCTGAAAGATATTAGATTTCAACTGTGTAGCTTTTTGTCTTTATTTTCTACATACTACTTTATTCTTCCTATTGTACTAGCCACACGTAGAGTTGTTTTCCAAGACCGCTGTGTGTATGCTGTAATCTGTCTGAAACAAAACAATGAGTAAAGGATTTAAACATTAGTCTCTTCATCCATATTCTTTTAGCTCACTGGTTCAGGCCACAGATCAGAAAAGCTATTGTAAGAAGACATAGTGAAACGCTCTCCAAGTAGTAGATAGCAATTACAGCCTTAGGAATGCTTTGTTATTTCGGTGGTCACTTTGACTGTGATCTGTAATCAATAAGGTATGTACCGTGATTGGATGGAAGTGACTTCAGTTAATGAAAGAAACAGTCATCAACTGTTTTTGGAAAATAATCATTATCTATTTTAAAACCACACAAGAACATTAACCGTATGTTTAATATCAAAAGCATATGTGAATTGTAAGTTATTTCAAAGCCTTGTATAGTATGTACTTTTTGTATATCCATAAATTGTTAATTTAGGTAATGTTGTATAATTAATATATTGATTGGTTATTCATCTATATTATTTTGGATACTCTCCCAATCTAGAAGTTACTGTGAGCAGTGAAATTCTTTGGCTTTAAAAATGAGCAAATGAGCCTTTGCTAAAAGTTTCTGGCATTGTAGCTCAGAATCTTGGCTGGAGCATTGACTGCGGACTTTTGGCTGCAGTCGCCAGAATCTGCTTTGGAAATAGCAAGAGACTCAGACTTTGCATTGAAGTGCCAACTGCTTCTTGTGTTAGGTCCTCTTGTGGCTTTTTTTTTTTTTTTCCAAATCTTTGTTTCTTTGCTTATAACGCCAATTATGCTTGGAGAGCATCCTGCTGCAATCTGGAAGAAAGCAATGTTTGGCTGGGAAGTAACAAGACTGGTCCTACACATTATTTTCTTAGTGTAACAAAACATGTTAAATTTAAGTATGTGCTAAAATGCTATGCTGAATGGGATCAAACTACTCAATAGCTTATAAGACTATCCGAATTTAGTGAATGCATGCTGTACATGTTACTGGAGTTGGTATTCCTTAGCTTTCTGGAGCACTTGTGGGGTGGTTGCACAGCATTAGAACTCAGATTTAGAACTGAGAACTAGAACAGAACTAGAACTAGAACATTTAGAACTCAGATTAGAACTCAATTCTCTCATCTTTCTGCCCAAGATCTTGCTCTTATTTTTTTCTAATGCAAATTGTACTGGTTCTTTATATAAAGCTAGTGATGTGTTCTCACTTTCACTCTACTTTGTTAGAAATTTTTCTTGTCTAGGACAAATCTTGTCTAGATTGATGTAGAGGACAAAAGCAATATGAAGTACATACATTATTGTAATAATAATGTAGCATAACATATTGTAAACAAACACTGTTTTTTTTTAGGCCAGAGAGCTTTGTGTTCATTCTTTTGGCTGTTTGTTTTAATGCTAAGAGTTTCAAGTCAAGGTTATGTACAATTTATTTCCTCTTGTGGGAAGATAACTCACTTTCAATTGGAACTTCAGAACAATGCATTAATCTTTGTTTGTTAGCCAGAGAAGTAGGCCTTAATTTTGCTGGTAATAGATTTCTCTGTTCATAATTGGATGGATTGGAAGCAACCTAAACATTTTTCTCCATTATTAGCAATACTAAATTGCATTTACTGCTAACTGGGAGAATTACAGCACAGCCCAAAGGCAGTAAATTGGTGGTGGTTCTGGATACTGGTACTCCAGGAGCTTCTAGCTCTCCGAGCATTATGAGCCCCCCCCAGTCAGGAAGGATTTACTGGTTGGTGCTTGGTTTAGAAAGAAAAGATCAAGCAAGAGGGTTAGGTCATAAAAAGTGAGGTGTACACAGCAAAAAATAAATAAATAAATAATAGTTTGGATGGGGTCTGCATATTTTGGCTTTCCATATTTTTAAAATACGGAGAAAAAAAGCATGCTTTCAGTAACATCGGTCAAGCATAATCTGTTCAGTCAAGGAATTTGCCAAAAATTGTCTAACATGCTGTGACTTCTTGATGTAGGACCTTGCAAATACCGATAGCTATAGGAACATCATCATCTTCAGTTACTCACGTAAGCGCTCTAACTAGTGATGGTGTTGAGAACGTTCGGCTCTGCTGTTGAAATGGTGCCTTTAAATAAGCAACTTGGCCACTTAGACTGTTTCAATTATGTGAGCCACTTACCAAATAAGTCTAACTGGTTATTTTCTTGTCTTTCTGAAATTTAAGACCCCCCAAAATCGTAAAGGTCCACAGAACATGGTATTCTGAGAGTGGTTCTCAAAGACTGACATTTTATTTCCTCTACCGTTTTTTCAGTCCTTCCAAGAGGCAAACAGTGAAAAGTATCTAATTAACAAAAGGCTTTCTTTATTTCTGCTTCACAAATTTATAAAAATGTTTATAACATTTAATCAAATAGACAACAGATACAGAATTGTATCTTACATAGGAATCATAATACAAAAAAAATAACTGTTATGTTTTTATCTTGTGTGATATAACAAAGCAAGCTAGAAGGAATGGAGTGTGATTAAAAGACATATATAGAATAGACCAGCGGTCAGGAAACAGAAGCTGCAAAGACATTGTAAAGATTGGTCTCAGATTTAAGTGCTTTGTGGTTAAGCAAACCATGTTCCAATGGGGTATGGATATTATGACTCATCCGGTTTCCTCCGTCTAATAAAAGAAGATGTTTGAAAAGCTGATTTTTTTCTCCAAGGAGTTCTTTATACAAGACAGATGAGAAGGTAAAGAACAGCTTTCTAGGGAGACCATGGTATCACCATGATTATGTTTGGGAAAAATCGGCACGTTTGTGGACCCACAGATCCTCCTCCTGGCTTCAGGCAGACCTAACAAAAGCTTTGCAAGCCATTTTGCAGAGACCTAGGTAATACTGCTTGCAGGCTTTTCTTGGTTCTGGGAAATGTTCATTGTCCAAAACCTGATTAGATGTAATTCTGAAAGTGAACTTAAACTGTATTTAAAAACTGAGTTATATTGCTGCCAAAACTAATTGTAATGCTTCTTCATGTATTGTAATTAACCTGCAACTTTAATTTCTGACATAGGCTTACGAAATCCAACTTAGAGTTTGGTTTAGTGCTTTACACAAAGAGCTCTTAATTGCTACAGGGAATGTAATGACAAAAGCTCATGTGAATGTTTTATAATTGGAACTAAAAATGGCAGATGTGCTTCCTACATAGGAAGTGCTTGAGGTGAGAATTACAGCTGTTTGCATCCTCAGCTGATGATTTTGCTTTTCTTTGTTCTGCCCCTGCTTCTGATTTGTCAATGATTTAACTATGTAAAAAACTGTACATTTAAAAAAGAAATCAGTTTAATTTGCTGTTATGGTAAGTTTGCTTAACTTATTTAAATTATCTCACAGCCCGTCCTGGTCCTAAGCAACGTAAATAATCTCATCTAACATTTTTTTTATGCATTTCATTCTTATTTTTCTGAATGATGAAATATTCCAACTCTTTATTCAGCTTGCAAGCTGTTTCTTCTTTATGTATTGTTTAATATCTCTCCAGGTATTATGTACAATAGCTTAGGTTGTGTTGTATTATTTTTTCCCTTAATGGGATCTTTGTTGAAAAATAATTGTTTTGTGATTTTAGTATTTTAGAAAAAAAAAAACTGATAAAATGTGTATTAAAAATACTGCAATGGTTTGTTATCTTTGCAAGATAGAACTATGAAGTTCTAAAATAAGTGTTGCAAAAATATTTTTTATAGATTTCTCAGTTTGCAGAAGATATTACTTGTGGTAATAAAAAATAGCCACATATCTTAGCCATGTATCTGTGCATAAAAATAGCCATATATCTATTTTTTTTAGTTCAAAAATTAAGAATTAAGAAATATTTAACCCCTGTGACATTAAACCAGTTTACAGAAAAGCAGCAGCAGTATATGGTTCCTTTTCATTTTTAAAAATCAACCTGTAATCGGTGTGGAAAAAATACTTTTCATTTCATTATAAAACATGAGTCTATAATTTTAATGAATTGCATGTGCATTATTATGTACATTTAATATATCTATACACGTATTTATATAGATAGATACACATACATTTTGTGTCTGACTTGTTCCTGGTTCTGTCATTCTCATAATTTGCCTCTTAGAGACAGTGTATGTACCCCAGTCCCTTGCTGTCATCTCCTGGATTTTGGGCCACTGCAAAGTGTAGGAGCCAGTGTTACACGCGTTTGGGTCTCATATCCCAGGACTGGTGTAGCAACGGGGAAAGAGCAGATAGCCCAGCTGTGAGCAGGCTGTGGCCTCCACCCCCTTGGCAGCAATAGATGGCAGCAAATCTGCATTTGGGCACAGTTCTTTCTACATGGGGTGCTTGTGGAAGGCATGACCTTGGCGATGTCAGCTGTGAAACCTGGAAGATGGTTTCGGTAGCAACTGGATTCTCCTGGAAAGTCTGTGTTGTTTTTTTTTGTTGTTTTGAAGTACAAAACAAAACAACAGAAGTTGTTAAATTGATTAAGGTGGCTAAAGGATAAGCATATGCATTTCAAATTTTCCTTAATTAAACCTGTGATTGAATGGATATATACATTTGTCTGCATGTACATGGATAAAATGTACGTAACACCCAGACATTTGAAAGCATTTGTTATAAATTGATGTAGCAAATAAACATAAATCAACAATAGTCACTGAAATTATAGAAATGGTCTAAATTTCCTCTTGGCTCTTGTTTTTTGGAAGCAGGTATGACTTTATAGGTGACACCACAAGTTTTTGCAATGTAAAGTCAGTAGATATCCACAAAAATGTAACATTAATATGTGATAGGCATCAGGAAAAAAGCTAAAAGCTGGCACAATAGTTTGCTAGCATGATACAGGTGGTCTCCAATTGCCTCAAAAATGCTGTGCAGATACCTTTTTTTTTTCCTCAGTTGCTGCAGTAAAATGCTTTAAAATAATTTACTTTTGTATTCAAGTAGAAGTTTGTTTGAACTGCTGGTGTAAACAGTCAATCCACTGTCCATTTCTGAGTGGAGGGGAAAAAATATGAAGTACGTAAAGCTTCTCAATGTTTTCATTACAAATGACTCCTGTGAGTCCCGTTTCTTCAGACTCCCATTTTTCCTTTCCCCCAGCCTCTTTCTTGAGCTGTGTAATCATAGGAACTATGAATTTGTAGTTAATAGTCCCTTTGAAATCAAGGAATTCCCTTTTCATGAGCAAGTACTTGCAGACGTAGGACATAAATGTATTGCTTCGGTCCTTGCTGGGTTTAAAGTTTAGAGAAGCACTGTGCTGGCTCTATGGTGGTGGGCAAGAAAGAGCCTCAGGCTGGCAAATTTTAGTAGATTTTATTTATTGAAATTAACAAGCTTTTTTAACAAAATGATTATGGTATTGAAAGGAAAAATATATATATATATATGAAAAAACACACACAAAAAAAAACAAACTAAAAACAAAATCTAAAAAGCAGACACTTGGGGAACAGCTTTGCTTCCATGGGGACACCTCCTGCCCATTCCCTGGTCTCCAGCCCTCACACCAAACCTCATGTCCCTCTGCTGAGGTGGGCTGGGGAAGACACCAGGGCCGGGACATGGAGGCCCCTTTTGTCATGCTGCTCCTTGTTCCTTACACCACTGCTCCTGGCTTCCTCCACCAGTCCCTCCAGAGCTGTACCCCCCTCCTCAGTCTCCTCTCAGCCCCTGCTCAGGCCACCACCTGGCTCCAGCCCTACTTTGGCCCACAGAGAGTCCCCCTTTGCCGAGTTACGTATCTGCTGGGTTGAGTTAAATCAGTTCAGCACAGACACAGATGAGAGCCAGAGCCGATGAGCAAAAGCCTTATAATTGGGGCTCTGATGGGGATGGAACGGAACAGAGCCCCTTGTTCTTGTCAGTATCATGCCGTGAGGTCTGTTAAAGCTATAACATGACACTTCAGAGCAAGAAGTCTGTTTTTATTAAAACAACATTTTAAATACTTATAAATGCAATTACAATTCATATTATGTGCAGTGCATAATTTCAAAAAGTTTAAGGTATGTGTAAAAAGTAAAAGTTTAAGGTATCTCTTTTTGCAGAGATGCTGTCTTTTGACATCTGGAAGGATGAGCATGAACAGTAGCTTCAACTTGAAAATCCCTCTTCTATAATGTGCTGGTGCTTCCCTAGCTACGAATGACTAGTTTGTTCAATGCTGTAATATTCCCTTTTGTAAGTGGAATGCGATTTAGAGGTTCTGCTAGGAAAACAAACAAGCAAACACATTTGAAGAATAAACTAATTTGGGATACACACATTCAGCTTGCATATTAGTGAAGGTTCATTGAAGCATTAGGATAAACTATTATTGTTTGCTATACGTGTCTATGTAATCAGAATTCTTACACTTGCTTCTGAGTAGACCACAGAGAAATTTCTACAAATATTTTATGAAAACATAATTATTATTTCCTAATCTTGAGAATGGTTAGTTAATCAGTACCTCATAAGCAGTAGCATTTTATAATAAAATGGGACTGCCTTTGGACTCGAGCCCAGAAACTGTACACCTTGTAGACTAAGTCTGAGCTCTTTTGGCAAGAAGTGAAATTCAAGTACAACAATTATATTCAGCTACAGTGTTTTAGGGTACGTTATTTCATGAAAGGTTCTGTTCCATGAGGTCTTTACTTTTCATGGGGAATATTTTGGCTTTATGGATAGTTGGCACTTTTACCAAGCATTTTACCTTGCTATGCTTACTGATACAGTGTGTCATCTAAATTATTTGGAGCTATAAGCCTTCAGAAGCTTGGAAAATCAGCCTAAATTTAATCAAACAGTGTTAGAGATTATGATTCTCGTGCTTCTTTTTAACATGGTATTTTAAAATCAGGGGAAATACCAAAAATTAAAAATAAATTTCAAAATTGTAAGTACAGTTCCTTGTGCATTGTTAAGCTAACTACCATATGTAACAGCTCCGAATTATGTTAGGATCTGAATTTTCTAGGTGAGAATGTTCTAGGATTCTAGAACCGCATATATAATAGGATGGTCTGTGTATGTTCTACACCATGTCACACGTTACACTTCAGAGAACACACTGGCCTCGTGGAATTCATTGCTTTTCTCATTCATAAATTAGAGGCTATCGTTCAGAAAAAGAGTCACTGTTTTGGGGAGCTGAAATATTTGCAGCGATGCAAAGGAGAGTGCTGTGTAACTGGAGTGCATGACACAGGTGTATACTGTTGTCTGGCAGCTTTTGCACTTATCTCTCACACTACATTCATGACTGCATGTTTGTAACTAAATCATTCTAAAACTAGGTCGATATTTTTTTAAGGTTAATGGAGCAAGGTGAAGTGTAAAATACCATTTCTGATTGAAAGATTCTGCTTTTTATGCTTTTGCTGTAATGGGCTAATGTAGATTCGCACAATACCCATTAGGGCTGTGCTTAACTTATGTCAAAGTTTGTCTAATCAGTCACTTGAGCTTCCTTAGCTTATTTGTTATGCTTCACAGCCACCTCTGGAAATATATGCATGTAACAAATGCATTCAAGAGGGCCTTGGCAGAGGAGGTGAAAACTCAAGCAGCTTACATACTGCGTGTCTGTGTGTGTTTGTTGGGGAGGAAGACAAGCAGTCCACTTTTTTGCTAGATGAAAGTTAAGTGCAAAGGTATTTTTTTCTGAGTGAAAAAACATATCCCATTTATGCCATTTTGTTTTAAATACGAAAAGCGAAAGTGCGTATATGTTGGTAGTGTGCACTAGAATTTCTAAAAGACATAGAATTTTTTATATGTAGAAATTATCTGCAGATGCAGATAATTTATTTTGTTTCATTTTATTTTGGCATTCCAGCAGCGACTGCTTTAAAGGATGACTTCACTGAACGACTGACGAATTTGGATGTGTCAAACAGAGATGAAGATACATGGGTTTTGGATTGCAGATTGGGGCAGTCAAGCCCATTTGCTCATTCATGTGAGAAGGAGAAGATCAACAGAAATGTGTTGCATTTGAGCCTGGAACTGAACGTAAGTAGGACTCTATTCATGCTATGTTGGATTTCAACAAGCATTTATTATATACTCTTACGTTTCTGGTATGCATTTATTTCTGGTGTGTCTAAAACTGTGTTCTAAAAAATCTGACAAACTGGAAAGTTTTGGATGGGATGCAGTTTTCCAGATGGTTTCTGAGTCCATATGCCTATATGTGACTAAGCCAGAGAGCAATATATATAAAAGTATATAAATAAATAACATGCATGATGTGTCATTACTGAAATCATGATGGGCATTTTGTTTAAATTAGTTGTTTTCCTGGAAATGGATTGGAGGAGCTTGAAAGTATGAGATGACCAGAAAGATTTGAGTCAGCAAGTGGTGTGTGTGCATGCATGTGTGCATATGCACATATATATAGGCATGTGCACAGCCCAGGACTGCTGTTAGTTTCAAAACTTCTCAAGGTTTTGAAGCAGCTGAACTGGCATTGGAGTCAGACTGGCCATGTATGTGACAGAAAAAGTTGATAAACTTGCTGGGAGACACTGAAGTTTTGGGTGCCAACCTGATTTAATTGCAACTTGAGACACTAGTTTAACGTGGCCCAGCCTGATCTACCTGGAAATATTCACATGCTCCAGGGACAAGAAAGTAGGCACATTTTGGCAGTAGTTTTCAAATGGGAGGGAGAAGGGAATAGAACGTAGTAGATGAGAAAAGAACCATGGAAAGAATGAAAAGATCAAAAGACGATGCTTTGAAGACTAGACTACATTTACAGTATGTGCAAACAGGAAACACTGACCAAAAAAAATTGTGCAACAGTGACATCTATTGGTAGAAAGACTAAAACTGACATAGAAGAACATTTATAATACTTCACGATGATTAAACTCACCATTCTTGTTCTCTTTAGCTTGTTATAAAACTAGTTTCGTGTCCTAACCTTCTTTTCCTAAAATAATTAATCGGAATGTTGTTGTATTACCATGAAAGTACAGATTTATACTTGAAATAAACTGTTGAGATGAAAACAAATAACTGGATTGAAAAGACCTGTGGCACAGTTGTTATTACAAATACATGCTACAACAGGAAGAATCCAGTCAATGAGGGTACTTCATCTGTATTTAAGTCCTTGTATAGAGCATAGAGCAGTTGGGTCTCTACATCAAGTCCTTTAAGCACAATAATTTCAGTAAAGTAAGAGAAACCTAAGATTAGTAAGCAGTTTATTTCTATTTTTCTTTATTCAAGCAGCATTTGCTGTCTAGAAATCTTAGTGACTACATTATGAAAGAGGGAGTGATTTCAGTTTCTTAACATGTAAGAATATTTATTCAGCTGTTTCTAAGAAATTCAGAACAAGAGCCCCAATTTCTATTAAAAAAAAAAAAGAAAAAGGTATGGGGGGGGGGGGGGGGCGAGGTGTGCGCAGCATGTGGCTGATAAGCTGTGAGTGACCCACCAGGACATTGTATCCTGCAGCTCACTCCCTGTGACCTTCTTTCTTGAAAGTCTTTCAGAACAGAACTCAGGGCTGAATTACTTGC
Organism: Anser cygnoides; assembly: GCF_040182565.1. NCBI lineage: Eukaryota > Metazoa > Chordata > Aves > Anseriformes > Anatidae > Anser > Anser cygnoides. The sequence continues at coordinate 26,956,501 of NC_089877.1, read as the reverse complement.
AGAGCCCTAGGGTCTCTGCCCATTTTTCTGCTGCAAGATGGGCCCAGGTCCAATTGTGTGACAAGGGGTCAGAGGAGGAACTGCCAAAAGAACGGTGGTGAAAAGGCTGCTGCTGGTGCTGCCATCAGAATCTGTTTGTACTGTAATACTATAAGAAGCCTATAAGAAAGGTAATGACCAGAGATAAGCTGCATGAATTGCTCTGGTGACAGCAATCTGTTCCCAGATGTCTTTCCTGTGCACTCCTCAGACTGAACAGGAAGACAGTTGTGGTCAAAAAATGAGCATGTGTCTAAAGAGCAACTCCAAAACAAAAATCTTTCCAGGAAATGCCAACCGAAATGGACTGATTTATTTACTCAACCATACTAGATCCAGTCATGTGATCTATGGCCCTTTCTTGCTGGTGGAAAAAAAGTTTAGCCTAATTGACCAAAAAGTTGGGCACTACTGATTTAAAATGTAGTTATATTCATTACAATGGCAATGTGAAAAACAAAGCTGCTTTGCTCCGCTCTACTTTCTGTGTATTAGGAGCAGCCTTATATAAATGTACAATATATTTGTATATGTGCATATCTAGGAAAATCATAGAATCATCCACGTTGGAAAAGACCTTCAAGATCACCAAGTCCAACCAAGAACCTCACTTCCATCACTAAACCACGTTCCTTAGTGTCACGCACACGTGTCTTTTAAATACCTCTGGGGATGGGGATAACACCACTTCCCTGGGCAGCTTGCTTATGTTATTGAACAGATGTTTCCATGTGACTATTACTTGGAAGGAGGCAGATAAAGTAGGTAAGGGAGACAGTGAATTAATTCCGCTCTAAGAGGAGTTTAAAATGCACAATCTGCATCAGAAGCCTGAAAAAAAGTCCTGCATTAGATTTTAAGATCTTAGTCTGAGTGTGCTGGGTTCTCATTCACAATCAGCATGTACAAGATACAGAGATACAGAAGATAATGAAGCAAAATAAAAATGCAACTCCACCCTATACTTTATACAGTATTTCATCTCAGATAAAAAGGCACTTAAATGAAGTATGAAACTGCAGCTAAAATAGATATTAATAGATAACAATTACTTAAAAAATTCTGACAAATTATTTGATGTGACTGTTAATTTTATTTTATAAAGTTGTGTTTGTTTTTAAATCTTCAAACTATTAAATCATGCTGTATAAGGGGAACAAGAGACCTGTTGAATGCAATGGAGGAGAGAAGAGAGCAAGCTAGAAAAGTAAAGCACAAAGGCAAAAGATTCAGATTTAATCTCCGTTCTTATACTAAGTGCCGGCCTTTGTGCCTTACTGCACAAAGGTCTCAGTTTACTTACACAATTTACAGTTATCTTTTATTCTCTGTCTTTGTTAATTGTATGTCTGCTCATTTTAACCCCGATCATCCGATAAATTCTCTTCTACAAGCTCTCCCTCTGAGCTACTGTAGGTTTCACATATGATGGAATTTCCACCTTCATTGTTCATTATGTTTACTGATACAATATAGATGCCTTCAAAACAGTAAATTGTATTTTTTAATGTGCCTTTTGTTTTTATAACTATGTAACTGTTCTGATTTTTTTTCAAATTGTCTAAAATAGTTAATATATCAGTGTCAAGCAGAACGGTGATTAAGGCATTAAAAAACGTTGGGTGTATACAGCCTCCCTAGACCAAATGTGTCTGATGTTCATTGTTAATATCACTTAATGTTGAAATTTGATAAGAATTATTGTATCTATGTATTTGTTGCTAAGTCTAAACTTAACTGTTTATATTTACAGTGAGTATAATGGTGATACCCAGATTTCCAAACTTCAGGAAAGTTGCTCACATATAGCAAGTTAACAAAGGTGAAGACAGTGGCATCAATCCAGGGCCTATACATTTCCTTCCATATTCTCTGTCCTTTCTATTTTAAAGCATCTGAAGAGTTAAAATACGAAGTATAAAAGATAAACAGTTGGCAGGAGAGGCAGAAGGAAGAGTTGGAGAAGGTTAAGATCCCTATCCTTATCAATCAGCATGGGGGACAGTGCAGAGGCCAGGACTGTGTCAGCTGAGCCTCAGATCAATTCAAATTGCAGGAGTCACAGCCTGCAGCTTTACTTGTCTTTTCTTAAGCCTGGCACAGTTTAGTGCATATTTTGATTCTATAATGATTTTCAAGAAATTATGCAAACTCTTGTTTCCAGCCCCTTTATGTTGAAAATGCATTGGAAATTTTTCTACACAGTTCAGCCATTTGACTGTTCTGTAGAGTATGTCTCTATGCCTTGTTCATGTTTCTGTGGTTTGCTGTTATAATCTGAAAAGGCAATCTAGGTAGATATGCTGTCAGGAAGGCTTGAGTTCTGCTGTATAAAAATGATTGAAAAGACTAGTTTTATTTCCGCCTTACTGTGTGTTTTCTTCAAGGGTAGTTTTAAAGTTTCCTTCAGGGGAGCTCTCAGACACCTTAAGAATAGCAGTGGAGTGAGGTGTAGGTGTGACTTCTGTCTGTGATGAAATGTAGGTCAGTAAGGATGTGGATTATTAAATGTTCTTTAAACTGTAAGGAATTATTGTCCTCTTGTATAATTAATGCACTGACTGTCCTGAAAGTTGCTGTGATGGGCTGTAGGGGCTTTTCAGAGGCACCAGAGGGTAGTCAGTTTTATTAAGTGAAGAGGCTTGTAACATTATCATAACTGCTTTTTTTTTCCTAACGAATTTGAAGTCATTTCATCCGTCAGATGCAACATTAAAGTCTGTTCAGACTTTCCTCATGAGATAGAACCACCCAATGTTAAAAGACTTCTGTCAGCGAATTGGCTCAGTCTCATTTGCATATGCACGAAATGATCTTTTTATGTAAAAATATTAAGGGCACGTATCAATACATGCATTTTACCCAGAAACACTGTACTTCTTCATCAGTTATCCAGTCCCTTCACAGGGGCTGTCCAGTGGGTGACTGTCAGACTGTGAGAAGCAAGTCATTACAGGATCTTTATTTGAGGTTGGGGCTTTATGCATCACGTGCTGAATTTAAGATACTGAGTGGCTTCTAGTTTTTGATAATTTCTGCAGTGGTAGATATAGGGATGAATTCCTTTCTTCATCCTAATGCTTAAAAAGCTTCAAGTTTTCTTCTCTGTTCCTCTAGTTCGTTATCAAGAGAAGAGGTATGAATAAAACAGTCTCATTTTCTGCAACCGTGTGATATTGCCTCTGTGGTGGTTTTACCCAGCTGGGCAATCAAGCTCCATCACAACTGCTCTCTCATTCCCCTCCTCAAAAGGAAAGGGGGAGAAAATATGATGGAAAGGGCTCAAGGGTTGAGATAAGAACAGGGAGATCACTCAAGAATTATCATCACAGGCAAAATAGGTTCAATATAGGGAGATTAATATAGTTCGTTCCTATTACTAACAGACTAGAACAGTGAGAAACTAAAACCAAACTAAAAACACCAACCCACCATCCACCCTCTTCTACCTTCTTCCACCCCCCTTCCCTCCTTCCCCCCCCCCCCCCCCCCCCCCACTTGAATGGGGGCTGCGGTCAGTCCCTAACACTTTGTCTCGGCCACTCCTTCACGGTCAGTCTGTGACCATCACCCCAGATGATCCTGGGGCGAGGGGCTTCCCACTGGCAGCAGCTCTTCAGGAACTGCTCCCACATGGCTCCGTACCACAGAGTCCATCCATCAGGAGAGGACTGCTCCACGGGCTGCAGCTCCGACCCGGGGCTTACTCCTGCAGGTGCTCTCCACGGGCCGCAGCCTCCTCCAGGCCACATCCACCTGCTCCACCGGGGGCTCCTCCACGGGCTGCAGCATGGAGATCTGCTCCGTGTGGGACCCATGGGCTGCAGGGGGACAGCTTGCTCCACCAGGGGCCTCTCCACAGGCTGCAGGGGAACTGCTGCTCTGTGCCAGGAGCAGCTCCTGCGCTGACCTTAGGGTCTGCAGGGCTGTTCCTCTCACATTTTCTCACTCCTCCAGCTGCAGTTTACAGCAGTTTTTTCCCTTTCTTAAATCTGCTCTCCCAGAGGCCCAACCAGCATCGCTCCCGTGCCTGGCTGGGCTCTGGCCAGTGGCGGGTCCCTTTTGGAGCAGCTGGAGCTGGCTCTGATCTGGCATGGGGCAGCTGCTGGGCTCTGCTCACAGAGCCCACCCTGCAGCCCCCTGCTACTAAAACCTTGCCACGTAAACCCAATATATTCTACCCCTCATCTCTGTGACAAAACATATTTAAGAATTATCATCACAATATGGCCTTATATGGAGTTATAAGGGATATAACTGAACTTTTCATACATACTATTAAAATCTAGAATAGTTAGATTGTGGCTATTTTCAGTAACCTGCTTACAGACAATATGCATAAGACTGTTACAGTTTGGTCACCCTAGATCATTACACATAAGTTTTATTCTATCTAAGTGTAGGTGTAGTGTTGTCACCGACACCTGCTGTCACCCGTTGTATTTTGGCACTATCTAGTAAGTATGTTTAGTTTAAAATACAGCTACATGAGCAACTTCATAGAAGGTTTTTGATCACTGAGCAACCAAACTACTTTTGAAAAATACAATACTGTTTATCCATCATAAGTTAACCATATCTCAAATAAATATGCATATAAAATATGCCAAGCATAACCACAGAAGTTATCAGGACAATAGTAATTGTTGTTTGAACAATTATCCCGTGGTTGAATATAAAAATAGGTATAAATTTAAATGTAATGAGTAGAAAATTTTGGTTCAGTAGGGTCAATCTTGCCCAATATTTTGTCATAAATTGAAGTTTAAAATTGCTGTAGACTTGCCTTAGAGAAGTCTGGTCTTGGAAGAAATTCTCACCAGTGCTGAGACAGCTTCCTGCCACTCGTCTTACTAACACAGGATTGTAAGAGAAAGTTGGCACAGGGAGTGAAAAAGACTTTCCTTATGCAGCACTTCCTTTTATGATATTGGTCTATATAAAGCCTAGAAAACAGGGGCAGTAAGTCATGGCTTATTGGGACATTCCTTCCCTTTGCCCCTGATGATTAAGCACAGCAGAGTTGCAAGTCCAGAGCTTTCTGCGTGCAGGAAATGGCAGATAGGAAGGCAGATAATGTTGTTCTACGCTTAAATCACAAGTGAAGGTGGGAGTGATTCCAGTACCCTTTGTCTATAGGTATGTATGCAACTTTGTAACTGAAAAGGTGTCAGTAGGCATTGTCTAAGCCCTTCCGTATTACAATCTGATTTCAGGGAAACTTGCTTCCTGCAGTAGATACCAATGACTTTCGCTGTTGACTTTATGACGACTTTACTTTCTATAGTATCCTTAAAGGGAAACACATGCTTTTTGTACATAAACACTAAACCAAAACATAAGTATGTTGGCATACATAGCTGTTGCTTGTTGTCTGTAGCATTCAGCTTTTCAGTAAGTGCTTTCCTGTAATGCGATACAATGGTGCCAAGCACAGTTGATCTGCCTGGGAAGGCCGGCTTTCAGCCTGGTGTTTACACAAGGCTACTCAGCACAGCTGAACGGCTGACTGCAGAATGACCCCTCCGCAACAAAAATCAGAGTACTGTCTTTGAATTTCTAACATACCGATGTGGAAATCTGAGTAAAGTAACTTCTTAAAGGCAGGGGGATAAGACGATTAGAAATTCTTGCAGATCTGCAGTCTCTGTAGATCCAAAAATAGGAAAAGTGAAGACTTTTGATGGGAACCTGACCTGAACATTAATGACTTCCTGAATTTCAACTGTGCCTAAGTATTTTGCACTTTCATGTGTGTTAAGAAACATATGTAAAGAGAGTCCCTGACAGCTTCTCTGAATGCCGAGTTATGCGGACGTGAAGATTTCCTTCAAGTACACTCACCAGTGTTAACTAAACAATCTTACCCGCGCACCGCACGGGAGCAAGTTACCAAAGAAGAAGAGAAAGGTGTGAGCAGAGGGGGTCCTTTCGCAGCAGTCCCGGCCCGGGGGCGGCGCAGTGCCCGCTCCTGAGCGGCTGCGGGCTCCGGGTGCGGGCTCCGGGTGCGGGCTCCGGGTCCCGTCCGGCCCCGTCCCGGCGGCGGCTCGGGGGCGCTGGGCGCGGTGCCCGGCGGTGCTCGGCGCAGCAGGGCGGGAGTAACGCGAAACCAGGCGCGCTGGTTTTTGCCCGTGGCCCCGCGGGCTGCGATCTGCATTCCGGATGAAACCTGCAGCAAATCGGAAGGCAGGCTCGCTCTCGCTTTTTTTTTTTTTTTTTTTTTTTTTTTTTTTCCATCGTCCCCCCTTTGGATTCGACTTCTCGGGCGGTCGCCGGGGCTCGCTTTGGGCAGCCGCGACCTGGAGCTCCGCACGGCAGCACCAGCGGGGAGCTTCGGGCTGACTCGGGCTTGACTTCGTTATGGGTGTAGGGCGGTGGACCCCGACCCCAGCGGAAGGGCCGTGCCGAGGCGTCCCGCGGGCGTTCAGCGCCGGGCCAGGCGCCCCGCTCGGCTCCCGCCCCGAGGAGGCAGAGCCCGGCCGCCGCCCGGCCGCCCCGCGCGTCTAGGCGCCCCGCACCGCCACCCCGCTCCGCCTGCCGTGCCCCAGAGCCCTTGGTGCCAGGGACCGGGCCCCGCGGCCGCCGAGGACTCGCCGCGTGTCCCCGCGGGCCCCATGGGCGCCGCGGCCGCCGGGCGGAAGCAGCCGCAGCGGGGCCGGGCCGCTGCCTGCCCGCGCCGGGCCCGCGCCCCTCCGCCGCTGCCCTGACCCCGCCGGGGCCCGGCATGGAGGGAGCGGGCGCGGGGCCGCCGAGCCCGGCAGAAGGCGCTTGCACCACTTTTTCCGTGAAGACGCGATTCGGACTGACGGCCAGGTTGGAGCCGGCTGCCGCCGAGGAAGGGACGGTGCTCAGAGGCTTCCAGCCCTTGCGCGGCAGCCCGGACGGCCGTGCCGAGGAGCCCCGCGAGGGGAGCGCTGGCGACGGCTCCGAAGAGCCGGGTGTCCCCGCCGGGCCGATGGCTGGCAGCCGGCCCGAGCCGCAGCCTGAAGCCCCCGAGCTTGGCCAGCGGCCCCCTCGCCGCCTGGGGTCGGCGCAGAGCTCTCCGGCCGAGTCCGACGGCGACGACAAGGATGCCATTCTGGTGCAGGGCACTTTGGTGCACACGACGAGCGATACGGAGTCGGACTGCGAGGGTAAGGACCTCGACAGCGACGGGACCCATGACAGCGAGTGTGGGCTACACAACGCTGCTTTGTCCGCTGGGGCTTCGGACGGTAACAGTGGAACCCAGGAGGAGTCAGAGGACTCGGAGGGGTGCAGCCACAGTGATGACACCGCGGATAGAGATGAAACTGAGTTACACCCGTCAATTTCGAAGTGGCTCCCCAAGGAGCTGGATGGTTTTCTGGAGCATGACTCCAATGGAAAAGCCCGAATGCTAATGGACGAGCACTTGAGTCGCTTGCTTGCTAGAGGGGAATGCCCTCCAGAGCTTCCAGACGAAGAACAAAGACCTTCAGCTGATAATACATCTCTCTATAAGGCAGCGCTGACTGAAAAGACATTTCAGCTGCCCGCTTTCTTTAGTGGACTACGAGTGAGGAAAAAGGGACTAGGCACAGAGGACGGGGAGACTGTTACAGAAATCAAACCGAGGGAGAACGATTTAGCTCTGCTGAAGTTACGACAGCCTGTTAAGAAATCCAGTATTACATCAGGTTTGACCACAAAGAAAAAATCAGCTGAACCTAAAGCAAGTCCTACTTTCCTGGAACAACTCTCCCACTTGTTAAACATAGATGTCTCCAAGAACGATGATAGAACCGAAGATTCTGGTGAAGGGTTTGGGGAGACCGAGGACAGCGATGAAGCTCAAGAGAACAAAGCCTCTGGCAAAACAGAACCACAGTTTCCCTCTGAGGATATAAAACCAAACCCCGCTGAATCTGCACTGGACGTCTTTAAAGCTTTATTCACACGGCCTCCCAAAAAAGAAACAACTGCAGATCCTTCAGAGCTGGAAGCCCTGAAACGCAAAATGAGAAACGAAAAGGAGTCCTTGAAAGCTGTATTTGAAAGGTCAAAATCCAGACCTGGTGATGGACCATCAGACAAATCTGTAGGTTGACTTACTTTTTCTTCCTAAAATCTGGAAGTATATGGATATAAAATATTTTCTTGTTTAAAATTAATGGTGGGGACTTAAGGTCAAAATGTCGGAATTGTCTTCTACTTTGGCAATCTCAAATTTTGGATTCCAAACTGAAGAAATCTTGGGGCTTTCAAAATTGTCGATCATCTCAAGTTCTAGCAGAAATCAAAGAGACCTGCTGATAATCACAGATTTGGATTAAAAATCAAAAATTAAACATCAGTTTCTGATTTTAAAAGATGATTACGAAACAGTTGCCCATATATTAAGTAGGGCTTAAAATGAGTTTTGTGTTGCAAATACAAACTGTAATATTATTTATTAGTATCTCAATCTCCCTTTGCTTTCTTTCTTTGATTATTTTTTTTGTTTGTTTTTTGATTTTTAAAAGTGGTATTTCATTTTACCTTTAGGAATAATTTTAGGATGAGACCTGATACAAGAAGTTGTGGATGATCTTCAGTTTGATTTGTCCAAGACAAATGTATTCACACAGCCTCCCAAAAAGGAAACAACTGCAGATCCTTCAGAGCTGGAAGCTCTGTAAAATTTAAATTTAAATAGAATTTTAAAGTATTTTTTTCTTATTTACTTACATATTTTGGCTTTACAAATATGGAGAACTATTTAACCTTATGCAAGTATAACCGAGTACTTCTAATTAGACCACTTAAGTTATAGTTAAATATTTGCGAGGTTAATATTCCTATGTGTATGTAGATCTGCTGATGTAAATTTTTAAGAAATGAAAAAAATCTGTGCTATTTATAAAAACCACAACGATAAATGAAGTTGAGTGCAATTTAGACTCTTTAACTAAATGAGTAACTGTCCCTGTGCCCCCCAACCAAAAACTCTTTCAGCTATGTCTCTGGCAGATAGTATCAGTCCAGAAGATTGTTCTTATTGGCTAACAGGGGAATTACCTGAATGATTAAATTTGCAGGAGCTGACCCTGAACCTGAAGCTACATACGTTAATTTGCTGCGTTGGTTGTCCTCTCTTAAAATTTTTATTCTTATGTATAATTAAAATGTTCATAAAAGATGACTGACAACAGGGCAGACTGCTAATACCAGTTTTAAGTAAATTACCTGTGGGGAGGAGGAGAAAAGAGGCACTCATTGGCCCTGGCATGTACAGCAAATGCTGTCGGTGTGTGCCCTTCCCATTCCTGGGTTGCTGGTTCCTGCTTACGCCATTCCCTGGGCTGTGCTGGCGCAAGCGTCTGTGTGCCTCACAGCAACCCAGTTCGGGAGGCTGTCCTCACGCCTGGTGAGGCAGGAAGCAGAGGAGTCAGTGTGAGTGGCTTTTAGAAATGTCTGCTCAGTGTCTGGTCTAGTACACAGGTACATTTTCCCAGAGCAAAGCCAGTGCAAAAGGTCTTGCTTTTCCTTTTTCCTTGCCCAAATCGGCCTTTTGTGGAACCACTTTCATAGTGTTCTGCTGTTGCTGCAGTTGTGTCTATGCAATTGCTCGTATGTTGTAAATCAGATTGCAGAAATGTTGTTAGAGTTGTAAAAAACAACCAACCAACCAAAAAAGTAAACTCTAAAATGTTCTTGTTTATCTCCCCCCACCCCTCCTGTAAAGGATTATTTCACCATTCCAATTGACAGCGCAGTCCCATAACCAGCTGCAGCAGCACTTTGATGTGGCAGCGTTACATACTATGTGGACTGAGCAAGCTGCCAGGGGTGTGGCAGGAATTTTTTAAACCAGCTCTGCTTCCAGAAAATTATATCGTTAAATGATGTCTTAGGTGAATCCCACTAATGTTTACTTGTAGGAGAAGTGCAGATGGGGCTTTTCATTCTTGGAAAAAAAATAGATACAGGGAAAAAAAAAACAAACTTTTTGACCTCTTGGTTCACCAAAGCGTAGACAGCCTTCCATCCTGATGTGAACAGTTTCAACACAATCATCATATGTCACGTGCATTAGGATATTTTCCTCCTCAAAATTATTTTTCCATACTGATTTCTTTGTGTCCCTTCCAACTAACTGAGCACTTTTTGGATCACTGGAATGAGACAGATAGCCATTCTTGAGTACATATGTAGAGCTGGGGATGGCAGTTGCTGTTTTGGAATTAATTGATACTGCTGACTTTAATTTTTTATTTTTTCATAATTTTAACAGCCTGACCTGAGTCCCTCAGAGCAAGATGACAAGACTCCAGGGAGACTCCAGACTGTCTGGCCACCACCGAAAGCAAATCATGAAGAAGTGAAAGTAGGATTGAAGTACACAGAAGCAGGTAAAACAAAGAGGCGAAGCATTTGCAGAAATTAGTTTCTGACATTTTTCTTGTTTATGATAGAGAAAGTGATAAGTCACAGTATTTTCTTATCTGGGAAGACAGGCCTTACTCAAATGAGTGACAGTACTGAGCTAATGGTGACTTGCCAACCTTATCCATTGGCTCTGGCAGTGACCCTGCCAGAGTCTAGTCTGATGTGTGCAGTTCGCTTTAGTTAGTGTCATGCTGTTAAGTCCAGAATAAAAGTAATTATTATCACTTTTGCAACTTGTGTATAAACACAGGAATGTTAATATCCACTCAGACCATGTGTATAGCTAGCCATGTGTATTCTCATATACAAATGTATAAGGAGGCATTTCTGAAGTGCAGTGCTAACTAGTCATCAGATAAACATTCCACAAAAAGACACTTTAAAGGTTTTTATTGTATAAATACTTATATCACATATTTACAAGGAAAGAGTGAGTATTACAGGTGCCACAACCAAATTTGTGTTTTTAAGTATAAAATAGGATGTCCTTGTTACTCAGAAGTCAGTTCTGAACCATGGAATTGTCCAAAATACTGAAATAGAAGACCATTTGTGCTTCATGCAGCTCAAGATTTTAGAAAATACCATGGCAAAAGGATTAAGTGGAATTAAAAAACAAGCTTTTCTACTGCCTTGCTGTGAGAAAGTGTGCATGGTGATGGTGTACATTTCTTTCCAATTCCAGTGAATATCCGTCTGGCCTTGTATTAGGAGAAAGAATAAGTAGGAGTCCTGAACCTACTTTATATTGTTCAATGTATTGCTTTTTTCTCTCTATTTCCTGAGCTCCCTCTACCTTCATCTTTATTTTTTCTTGTTTTATGATAAAGAGGGGATGTTAATTAAGGTGAAAAGCTGTTTAAGATTCAGAAGACTTTTTTCCCCTAGGTTTTGGCAGAATCAACATGGTTTTAATGTAGGCAGAATTGAATTTACATTGCTTCTGATTGCTCTGAGGTGTGTGTCTATCACTAGATGACCAGCACAGGTTTTTTTTTGTGCAAATACAGGTATTCAGCTGTTGACAACACCACAGTCTCTTTCTGTTATGCTTAGATTCTTATTAGAGGGTATGTGCTTTCTGTATTTAATTTTCCCCAGATAAATATTTTTTCTTCTAATGACTATAATCATCTGTGGCAAAAACACATGCTGTAAGAAAAAAGGAAAGGAAACTGAATTAACAAAAGCTCCAGATTCTACTACTTGCAGAGAAATTAGGTCATGCTTTCCTGAAATTTGAATAGAAAGGACAGACTGGCTTAGAGCCCGTGTAAATTGTTACTCTTTTGTTACTGTGATATTTTGGGTGGCAGTGTCATCAACATGCTGATGGTTGGTTTGCTAAGTCAAGTTTTTATACAGACCAGATTTTTCAGTTCATTAGTCACTCTAGTGTCTGGCAGAGAGGGATCTGAATGAAAACAAATCTCTAGTGATCCAGCTAGGATGAGACAGAAGTGGTGCTTTTAAAGGAAATAGGCAAAGACTATATTTTAAGAGTGTAGCAGCATTATAGGTATTAGCTGGTTTGTATTTCTTTCATCTCTGTTAATACTCACGGATGCCAAGAAAGCAGTGATAGCAGCAAGGACACTGGAAACACTTAGAAGTTGCATATGATGGGTCAGTTACAACAGTTGGCTTCTCTGAGTGCTACGGGGAATGCCTTAAATCATTATACACAGGAATGTGTATATACAATCTCCTGCAGGTGAAGGATAGCACTGTTTATGAGAGTGGCACAGATGTAATTAAAAAAAAAAAAAGAGTTTGTATTCAAGGTTGGTCTTACTGCTAGGTTGTTGTCATTTTTTTTCCAATTAAATGAAAGTTTTGGTACAGGATTACTTCTACCCTCAGTCTCTGCAAAGTATCTGCAAAGAAAGTACATGTGTGTAGTGGCATTTCCCTTCATGCCCCTTCCCATCCATAATTCCCTCCCCGCTACCGGTACCGGAGGAGCTTCTTGTCCACAAAGAGTGTTTCCTAAAAGTGTAATCCAAAGCAGATTATCGATGATCATTGAACTTTGACTGTTCTCAACCTGTAACCTGAAATCCCATCTGTTACTACAGTGTCTTGTTCTGATGGCTCTGATCAAATGAAGAGTTCCAATTTCAGAATCAAAGTCAAAAATTGTCCACATGGCAGAAATCATCCTCCATTAGTTCTCCTGAACAGATGATTATTGGTACTGTAGAACAATGCTAAAATGACTGACTTTCAGTCAACAGTTTATGTTAGTGTTTTAATTTCAGTGATTAGGAGTTCCATCTACTGAAACAATAGGAACCTGTATACAATCAGTAGTAGTAGGCAGAATTATTAGGTAAATTCATTTTGGGTTTTAAGCCAAAATAAAGCTGTCATAACTGTGATTACATCCAAGGAGAAGAAATCTGTGGACATATACCTCAGTACTTCTAACAAGGTACAAGAATCCATACTTATTTTATGAGGTAGCATGGCTTTTTCATTTGTCATGAGAAATTAGTGTTTGAAGTAAGGCTGTTTGAAAACTTGCAAGCTGGAATACTGTGATCTTTCTCACATTTCTGTTCTAAGTCTTTGATTTACTTCCTCCATCACCATGCAATATGACAGCTATGACAGGAAAGTAGAGATATTGTGTGAGAGGATTACTGGCTTTTTGATCTTTTCTCACCTCCTTGTCGTGTTTTTCCTCATTGTTCTTGCTGCCTAGTGGAAGCAAGAAATTCAGGCTTAATTTGGCCTACGCAGCAGACATCACAGTGACTCAGAGCAGCTTGGAGGAGCAGCTAACTCCCTCCTGAGGCTCGTAGTCTGGCCTGGTATGTGGGAAACCAACTGAAAAGCAAATGGACATAACAAGGAACATGTGTGTGGAACTGACTAGGCCTGTTAGGAATATTAGAACTGAAAGAAGTTAGTGAACAAATACAACTCCTCACCAGATTTTTTTTCATGCCTTTGATAACATCTTGTGTAGCCATAGTATTGTCACTCCCAACATTTAAAAATTACCAGTAAATATCCCCAAATCTTGAGTTGCAAATTTTGAATTAAAAGGATGATATTATGAGATTTTGGCACACCTTATTATTGTTTTCTTAACCTTTAATTCCTCTGTTTCCATAGTGTAAGTGACTGCATCGTCAACTGTCTCTCTGTAATTAACACAAACTGCTTCCACGGGTCTCTAGAGAAACTGGAACTTCTTTGAAGTTTGTCAGTCTAAAAATCCAGCAAGACTGTAGTACATTATAGTATTTACATCCTGGTAGACTGGAAGGAGGGTATTTTAATTTATAGTTACGAGTTTATTGCATGGAAATCTTTACTCTATACTCGAGACATTTCTGTGCATATTCCTCTGGTCCTAAAATTCAATTCTTCTGTTTTCAGTAAACGCTTGTTTTTCTTTTTTTCGCCATAATTCTTAGAGTAATTTCTCCCGCTGCTGAAGCATTATATCTGATAGAAGGGTGGATGTGTCAGCTGTTAATCAATGTGAGAATACCTAGCCACGTGGAGGAGACAAATTCATGTCTATAATGAGTGAACTCATCTATGGTGTTGGATCACATAGAATCCACATACAATGAATCTTAGCTGCTGCATATGATTGATAAGAGCTTGCAGCCTGCCATGTCCAAGAAGGGGAGTTTAGAGATGAGTTCTCATGCTCATAAAACTGCTGATGTTTGAAGAACAGTCTCCATGTTGAGGAGATATAGAAGAGAAGAACTTCAGGTCCTGTGATCCTTATTAAAATGTGCATTTAGCCATCAAATAAGTTCTCTCATAAAACTGAGAGTACTTCATCTTTTGCTTAAGCAGAGCAAAAATCGTAAAAATGATGAGAGAAGTATTTGTCATTCTGGTCACAGAAAATGTTGAAAGAAAATCAAGTTGAAATATTAATCCATTTAGTGCTCTTTTTCATGACATGCTTTCTTGCTAATTCAAAATTTTTTATCTGACATAAAAAACCTAACCCTGTTCTCTCATTGTCTGTCTTATTCATCATACTTAAATCTTTGATGACATCTTGTTGTCCACATGGAGCCACCATTTATATATATGTATATACATCCGTATAAGCTGTAAGCACAATTTCTGTTTCAGGGTAAATAAGGAAACCAGGAGGTGACTGAGAAAACTCTTATTAAACAGAAAGTGTCTAAGTCAGTTGCAAATGACATAAAAAAAATAATGGCAGAGGTTTACTCCCAAGTCTTCCATACATTAAAGCTTTGGTCCCCTATGCTCTGGGTTCCCAGCAAGAAAATCACTTTATGGTCATGACGTAAATGCAGAGAATAACCCGCTTATATGACAGAAAGAGAGGCATAATGATCTGAACAAAGAGATGAGAGAGAAGCTTTCATATCCGTCTTTAACATGTGCTTCTGTTGTTGCCTTAAACAATTTATATTTGTCTCTACAACAGACATAATGCTTGATGTTAGTATACTGAAGGAAGTTGTAACAGGTGATGTTAACGTTGGTTTTATCTTAAATTTATTTAAAAATAATTAAAATAAAATAAAGGCAAGCCCTTGCCTCATATATATATTTTTAATAGAGAATTTGGGATTTGACTTTATTAAATGAACAATCTTGTTACATGGATATGTTTCTCAACCTGAGAGGTACTCGCTTTTCAAACTGCAGCTCTGTTGAGCAGTGTGGTACCAGAGGGCTGCAGGCAGTGAAGAGGAATCAGTCTCTTCCTGCTGCCCACTAGAGGACATGCAGGGCTTACGAGAAAGGAACTTTTCTCTCCCCATCTCAGCTGATACTGTCATTCCTACTGTGCCTTTGGAGATGGGAATAACAAGACAGACATCTATTAATGCTGCAGATTTGTTGGTAAAATGCCTGGGTTCCATTTCCAGCCTTTATTATGCTATCTTCTGGAATGACTTCAGGAAACACGAGCGTTGACCTTTTCACACTTCAGTTTACCCATCTGTAGAACTGGGATAAGAATCCTGACCTATTTTTCAAGCCAAATTAAATCCTTTTTTCTGTTTAGAGGTTGTTAACATTATATAGGAGAGAAGAATAGAAAAGAACGCTGGCTTCCTATGTTTAAATCTGCAAATAATAACCCAGGATGGAAATTGTGCCTAAGGCCATGTGATAAAACAGTTGTGCCTTTCTATGCACAGGGCATTATATTATTACAGGGTAAAGGGGGAGAAGAGGTGTGACTCACTTTTTCAGTGAAAATTTCTGCTTTATTTCCATATTTATTTAAATACAGCAGTTTTAGGAGACCTGTTGGTTTTGAGTCTGGATGCATATTATAGCAGATGCCTAAAAAGGAAATGTTTCACATTATCCTAAGCCATACCTGAATACTCACATCTGTGTAGCTGTAGATACCATTTTGAATTTATATACAGCATTTATGTACAGAACAGCATTGGTCCACTTAAAATAGAAACTTGATTTTAAACTACATTTTCCTATTGAAGAGATCAATCTGTTAACTGAATATAATGAAGGCAAGTTCTGTGAATTCTTTTCTTTTACAGTAGTTTTTACTTTGAAATGCAGGCACTGCTATGGGTCCTACCAATGTGGCATTGTGAAGGCCCAACACGATCACAGGATTTTATGAGATGGTTATTGTTACTTAACTGAAACACAGTGAAAGAGCAGTTGTGTACAGCACAAGAAGAATGACCTTGTATTTTATTTCCCTGGTTCTATTTCAAAATATATGAGGCCCTTTGTGTAAGACAAATGCCTCCGATTTTTCTTGAATTCACTTCCTTGTATTGGATCTCATTCTCTAGTCTCATTGTTCACATGGTCAAGGTTCTGTTTGCTGCAGCATTTGAGCAGCACTGATTTACATACCAGTCCAAATGAAATGCTGAATCTGAACACCTTGAAGCTTTCTGAAAATATGAACCTGGATTCAGAACTGCTCTGGGGCTTTCTTAGTTACATCTGATAACGTCCTTCCTAAGTTTGTCCTCTCTGCTATGGCACAGACACGTACTCTTATCTGAAAAAGAAAAAACAAGCCACCACACCTATTTATTGTACATTTCATCATTTTGTACACATCCATGTTTTAATGTCTGTCAACTGCTCTAAACTCATAGGTTTCTGAGAATATATCGGGGAAGCAGTGTCCCTGTGTGTGTGTGTGAACACATTATGTTTCTACACCCACATCCATCCACGTTCGAATAAATGTACATGTATACTGCATATATAGTACACATGCATTCTCAATGCATGCCTACTATATATACTATATAGTGATTGAGAAGGTGTTAGAGATCTACAATCTAGAATAAGTGTTAGGTATTTTAATTCTGTGCTGAATGAAGTGGATAGAGAGGGTTTGTTACTCAGTAAAGAAATGCTTTAATAAATTTGTTCCTTGTATTTTTTGATAAGGCGTACTTTATTTGCCATATTGCACTTGTGAACGTGATCCTGAAATAGATTGTTATTCGACATATGTAATAGGACATACATTGAGAAAGAAATCATGTTGAATGTCCCCAACAACAGTACATCTAATGCTGCCTTCCTGTGAGGATGAAAATCACAAGTGAAACTTAATTTCTGTTATCAAGTAAATGAACTGTTGCTGTAACCTCACCTGTGACAGGAGGGGAATGATCAAGTAGATAGTTACTCAGGTGACTACTTCTGAATAGTGCTTTGTATTGTTTTGCAGCCAGAAAGAGTAGAAGCTATTTTCTCCGTTTACATAACAGAATCGAGGGGTTGCTGGTGTTTCCTTTGGGAGGCCTGCTTTTCTGTGGGTATCGTTCTGTTACTCCCAGGGAATTCAATAACTGTTGTGTAGTTACTTTGTTTTCTGTAGTAAGTTAACAGTTATGTCTTCAGGAACAGTACAGGTATTATCTCAATACTCAGACAGTGTTTAAATGCTTAACTAATGGCGTGTTTGGAACTTGTTTCTCTACGTGTTCCTTTCCAGCTGTCTCGCTTCTCCACATCTTCCATATTTTCACTCTAACAGAATCTTTAAGGCGCAGAAAACGATCATTTTAAATTTTAGGCTTGCATGTTTCTTCCTTGTCCTGAAAGTCTAAAAATTGTTCAGTAGACATGAGGGATGTCTGCTCATTTCTTAGGCTGGGGAATTGATTTCCATCTATGTATTGAATTACAGGGCTGTAAAAAAGTTCACGTCAAATGGAAAGTAAAGAAAGGAGGAAAGACAGGAGTAGATGGAATGGGACGGGGGAAGAAGGGTTAGAACAACGTGACAAAACTATATTCAGTATTGTTTTGGACAAACCCTTATTCCTAAACAAGTCAATTTTAATTTCTTAGTTCCGATGAGATGGTTAAATGTTAAGCTCGTTCAGATTGGTTCTGAGAAAGTTTAAGCCTTTCTGTCAATTCTTTACAAACCTAGGCTTTGGGCTTTCACTGACCAATCATCTTGTAAAAAAACATATAAGCTATGATTTATGTGCTTAAAACATTGCACTCGTTTAACATGTCAAATAAGTTTCTATATTTCTACCGGCTCTAATTCTTTTGTATAAAAATTACGCTTTAAACACCAGTTCAAGACAGAAGAAATGACATGTTTTGTAAGATGCTCTTGATTATTTCTATTGGGGGAAAAAAAAAGTGTGAACGTTTGCTGCCTTTTAGGACTGTAGCCCAAAAAAAGACTGTAAAGCTGCATCAATACATTTGTGGAAATAAATAAATAAATAGCTAAAAAGAAAGCATCTGTGGTGAGGAGATGCACTTCTGGCACCTGGTGGTTAGAGCGGAAAGCTGCACAGGAAAGTAATGGAAGAGAAAACAAAGGCTTCAGTAAAACAGAATTTGAAAGTGATGGGACCAAGCTTTACCAAAGAGGGAGGCAGGAATAAGAAACTCTCACTATTCAGAAGTGTAATGAATTGGCTCAATTTAAAGGTAATGGATTCCTCAAGGCACATACATCACACTCAAGTTTTCCAGCTTTTCTTCTGTAATTACTTTTAAATTGTTGGATAACATTATTTTGGATTTTTCATTTGATGAGTTTAATAAGTAAGATTTTTTACAAAAATGAATGGACTTTAAATGCCTTTAAACCTTTGACTGTCTACTTGAAGTTTTGAGATCATGGGGGAGAAGGTTTTTAAACTGCTTTTGTAAAGTTTTAAGGAATAACTCATCTGTTTGAAATGTCAGTTGTGGAATTTTCTGTGTGAAAGATTTTCATATAAGATTTTACTTAAGTTGAGAGAAAGTAAGTGATTTGCTTTGTTGTCAAAGAAGAAAAGGTAACCTTGGAATATTTTGCATCTAAGTTTGTTTGAAACTTTTCAGGGATCTTAAGAAATTGCAGGAGGCATTTTTCTTTCAGAAAGTCAGCATGTTTTATTTTCTGGAATCAGGTGCTCAAGGTCATCTTCTCCGTGCATAAAGGGTCTTCTGAAAAAAAAAGCATAATCAGCACAGTTTTGAACACATATAGAATAATACTGAATAATGTTTTAGTGTATACACTTGCTTTATGCAGCAGTTTTGGAAAATGAAAATTGCCATTCAATTTAGACAAGAACACTGTGATCCACTGTATCTAGTACTCCCAAAGCTTCAGGTTATATCTTCAGTTCATCAGATTTACCAGTGAATGCTTGTACCTTTTCTTTTAGAAATGGTAATACTCAGTGCAGCTTGCTCTGTATCATGACAAAGATTTAAATGAATATGTATATATTTGTGAATGTTATTGGTACTTTGTATTCAAATAATTTCTTTGTAATTACACATCTGACCACATTTTAAGCATTTGCTTGAATTGTGTAGGCTGTTCAAAACATCTAGTGTTTATTTCATGTTTGATTTTCTATTCATTAGGTAAAAACATGCATATTACAGTATATATTTTCTTTGCAAAATAGTGAAGCACGCCTCATACTTTACTTGTCATTAGTAATACCATATTATGTTTTATCTCTACTATCCGGTGGCATATGTCATATGTTGGCTATTGATTTATTTATTTTTAATGCTGACTGAGGTATATGCTTATAGCAATGAAAAAAAACAGGGAGTCTGCTGGACTGTCTGCTAGGATACATATTTAATGAGTGTAAAAATCTAAGTGCCCTGTGTGAAACTTGAATACAATCTTACTAACGCTTTTGTCTCTAGCTCACCTAAAGATTTATGAGGAGGGACCACCAGGTGGGTGGAACAGCGTAACGTTGTCTGTCTATGTCTAGTATTTGGTCTCTCTTGTTGTTGTAAAGGTGGTATGTACCTTTCCTTGATAGAACGGGAATGATAAAGGCAGAGTCTGCAGTACCTACTGGTGTTTAGGACTAAAAAATGAATAAAGACTACCGCAGTTCTGTAGTGTAGATGAGGAACTGTTTTCATTATTCTGGCTTGAGGGACTGCAATTTCAGTTGCAGCTATCCTGCTACAGCGAGTGGTACTTAGGTCGGTTTCCCTGACTTTCAGATCCATCCCACAATGCTACATGTCAAAGTTTGAAAAGTTGAAATTTGAAGACAGATCAGAGGGATGTCACAACAGAGAACTGATATGTTACTTTCCTCTAATTTGGTTTCTGTGAGCAAACTCCAGGTAAACATAACCCATTTTAGGGAGTATTTTCTATCCCTAATGCTTGGGCTTGTTATAATCGGGCATTGCTTTTTTTAATGAGCCTTGAAGGGAAGGCTGCAGCTGTAGTGAGAATCGGGCTGGAGACGTTCATTCTGAAGTTGTGGACTATACTTTTCCATTGTGAGATGTTCCTTATGTCAAAATAAGATAACAGCTGAATTTAAGCAAAAAGACAAAGTGAAATAAATTAATAAATGTTGAGAAATTTCATAGCAGCATACTTCTACAGATCTGAGTAAATATTGCATATAGAAATGGCAGCTGATTTTGTGCATGTGTGCAAGAACTAAATTTAGCCTGTACTAGTTCAGTATTAGACAGTTTTGGTGGATTAAAGGAATTACAGCTTTTAGATGATGATGTAAGTGATCATGATACTTGAAGAAATTAATTGACTCTGAAGCCTTGTCCTGTTGCCTCTGAAATTTCATGATGAAAATCCACTCCTGGTTGTTACATGTACATTAGTACATCTTAAAAAATAAAACAGCATTCAGGCATTTTTGCATAAATAAAAGCAACTTGTATTGGAACTGTTACAGCGTGTTAGAGTTCCCCTGCACATTCGATCAGTTATCTCAGGTTACAAAAGTTATGTTGTCTGTGCAAACTGTCAGCAAGTGAGCATCTGAAGAGTCTGGTCTGCTCGGTTCATCTCTCCCTGACAACTCAATTGCTGGCATTTTCCATTTCCCTCACATGAAGTGGGATTCTGATGGTGGTGTGGAGGCCACAGAAACACTTAGATCTTTGGAGTTCCAGGCCACCCATGTAATTTACTGCTTGCTTGGAGACCGGGCCCATAAAAATGTCATATTTTTTCCCTCCTTTCCAATGGAACAAATAAGTAAACATCACAGAGTTCATGAAACAGAAACTCCTACCACTCAACTCTGCTCTAAAATGTGTTAGCAAAGATTTAGGCTGTAAATCATTGTTTACAGCTATTTGAATAGCAATTTAGAGATGAATAATTCATTTTTAGTTCAGTTTCATTTCAGGCATCTTAACTTACAATGTAGGGGAGAATTGGAAAGGAATAACTTACCACGTTTCACGTATAAACCAACTTACTCTGATTCATATTCCAGAGCATAGTATTCTTGCAAAATTAGCTTTAATGGCCAAAATGGTAGAAAACACTGCTGTGTAAGTTATCCCAATGTATTGAGTACCTCTTCCTTTGTTTCAGGTCATTCCGTGTTAAAGTTTAAAACTCAGATATTAATATCTTCAGACACCTCTTCATCTGTTAACTCAGTTCTCAATATGCAATTAAAACATCAGGCTGTATATAATTGTCAGTGACTGTCAGCCTAGAATACTTCTTCCCAGTCTGTATGAAGACAGTAAGCGTTGCAGTATTTTTCTTATTAATTTTTTGGGCCAGGATGGTTGCTTGGAAGATTCATGATTTCTTTCTGCAAATTTTTTCCTTATGAAGTTAAAAATCAGAAGCTTTGTGTATACTTTCATATAAGGATACATACCTTTTATATACGTGTGTATATATATATATGTATACAAACATGCATATATTTATAAGATACATTAATATATTTCCAAAGTAGATTTCTGGAGGCACAGTGCTTTGTTATACCTACTACTTCTGCTTCGTGGCCCAGTTATCAGATAGGATCACATCATATAGACAGAAATACGAAGCTACTAATACTTTATGTAGCAAATTACTGACAAATAGGACACTCAACTGCAGGTCCGCACAGAAATATTATCAGGTAGACAGATATGCGTGCTTCTGCAAGCAGCTTTGATTTATAGGCATGTCAGTCCCTCTGTGGCCCTTCGTGGACTCCCTCTGCTAGCTCCATGTCTCTCTCATACTGGGGAGCCCAGAACCAGACACAGTGCTCCACGTGCATCCTCAGCAGTGCTGATTAGAGGGGAAGGATCACCTCCATCAACATGCTGGTAGTACTTTCCCTAATGCAGCCCAGGATACCATCAATTTTCTTTAGTACAAGGGCGCATTGCTGGCTCCTGCTCCATTTGGTGTCCACCAGGACCCCAAGGTCCTTTTCTGCAAAGCAGGGTTGCACCCAGCATGCATGGGTGCCTGGGGTTGTTCCTTCCCAGGTGCAGGACTTTGCATGTCTCTTCCTTTGCATGTTCCTGTCAGCCCATTTCTCCAGCCTGTCAAGGTCCCCCTTGATGGTCCCACAGGTGTATCAACAACTCATCCCCGTTTTGTGTCATCTGCAAACTTGATGAGGGTGAAAAGACTCTGCAACTCTGCACTCTGCACATATATTCATAAATGAACTGGAAAAGTGAGCAGGAGATGGGAAAGCTTACACCTGAAATGAAATTAGTAAGTGTAGAAAAGAATAAGACCTGAGAACGCACAATGCAAATTTATCTCATGAAAATGCCAAAGTAAAAAAGCAGCAAACATTTGAAGACTGTGAGGGATAATGGCAAAGGAAATCCAAAATGAAGAACTTTAAGTTTTGCACTTGAGGAAGAAAGAAATCCTAAGGGGGGAAAAAAAAAAAAAAGAAATCCTAAATTCACATATATAATGAACTCTGATCAGGTCATCACTCTTTAAATACAAGACCTTGATAGGACCTTGATATTGAAATAGATCTTGGGAAATGTCATTTCAGTACTCAGTAGTGATCAACCAATGGTGGTAGGAAGCAGTAGCACAGAAATAAAATACAAATATGTAGATCACTGTAATGCCAGTGCTTAAATGTCTACATTTTGAATTTGGTGGGAAACTGTAGTTTCAGAAGGGGACAGTAAGTTTGATCAATATTATAGAACATGCTCTTTCTTCATAAAGACTATATAGACTAGTATGCTGTCAACTGAAAAAGAAATAATCAATGGGTTTATGATGGAGATCTCTAAAATTGTAACAAATAGCAAATGGGTAAATAGTGAACATTTTTCTTCTAGTGCACGTATTGCAGACATCAAATGAGACTAACAGGTGCAGATTCCAAATAAACAAAAGGGTCTTTACCTAACGTGTAATTAATTCTTTGCTGCAGGATGTTGTCTGCTTCCAGGAGTTTTAAAATCAGCAATGCACATTCATGAGAGGAATCCACTTGCAAACTGTTAAATATGAAAACAACATCTGTGGTTTAAAAAGTTCTGAATTGCAAATCATGTTGCTGGAAGAGCATGGGAGAAAAGTATGGCTACCTTTTTGCCTGTTCTTATTTTTTTACATCACCTGCGTTTTGGCTACTGTCAGAGACAGGATACTAGGCAAAATAGACTTTTGGCATGGCTCAATGCAGATACAATTTTGTTCATTATGAAGCTGAATGATTTTTATGTCAGAGTGACAACTGGAATACATGTGGGATACATACGACTAGTCATCTTATGTATTACTTCAGTGAGGAATTTCCTCACAAAGTAATGTGAGCTGGAATATGTAATATGTTCTATATTTTTAGATTTTTATTTTGGTGAGACTCAGCTAAGCTTTTGTGTTTGGCTTCAGAAGTTTAGACCTGTGTGTTTTAAAGTTTCTGAGGCCTGAGGTGTTTTCACTGTCTGGTTTCTGGTTTGAGTTTTGTAACTAAAGCGTTTTCAAGCGACGAGAGAGCTAACTCTCCAGTCTAACTGGTCTTCTGGTGTACATCTAGTGCTAGCTTCCTCACAGTTTTGCCCTTCCTCACAGTCCTGCCACTCTACACTTGGTAGTTCTGTTTATCTCTGCAGGGACTTGTAGAAATAGGAACAAAATAGAGACTTTGCAATGTGTTCCCAAACCTTCATAGATTAGAAATATATAATATGAGTAATCCCAGACAAAATAAGATGTTTTCACTTAATTCACTGACTTTTATTTCCTTCTGCTTTGTAGTGTCTTCTGGAAACCAAATTAGTTTCCCATAAGAAATCCAACTCATTTTACTGTTTTAATGTTCTACAACAAGTTTATCTCTCCAAATTAGAAACAATCTTTTACTTACACAGCTATTTTTTCTCTACTATGAATCAATGATCTCTGCTGTGAAATCTACTTGATTGGGTAAATCTCAGGTACTTTCACTAGGTGCTAACTATTTCCCTGAAAGTGATCTGGATAGATTTCAGAACTTGGAAAAGTGATTTGACCTAGGCCAGAGGTATCTCCTTGTCCTGCTTCTATGTGCAAAGAGGACCTGCATGATTAATGTTGGTGTATGTTGCCTAAAGGATTTAAAATACAGATGGCAAACCGTAGATGCAAAAAGTGTGAATGTAAAGGATGAAAGTACAGAAAAACAGTGGTGGGGAGGGAGGGAAGGTTCGTTTTGTTATCATTATAATTCTAATGATAATGAAGTCCAAGTAAAGTTTTAGTATATCTGATGATAAATCTCTATGATTAGCACGACTGCTTTATATACCTGCCTTATCTACCTCCAACGGCAAAACATGGGATCTAATGGAAATTTAAGTTTCACACTAAGGAGATTTCTGTTTTTACAATTACTAACCAGTTTATTTTTCCAACAATGCACATACAAAATGGAAACCTCGCGCTGCCATGCTTTTTCATTAACTAAGTTAAAATCACTCTATGTCTTTAGTTTTCACCAAGGACTCTGTCCAGCTTCCTGTGTACTTTGCCAACATTTATGTTACTTTAAAGCAAGTATTTTATTGAAACATTTTTCAATATCCTGGTACACATAAAATACTTTTCTAACTACCAGAAGAGGTAAAAAAAAAAAAAAAACTTTATCTATGCCACGTGTATGTCTGCTTTATCTCAGTATCTTAGGGAAAAAACAACTAGTCTTATGATGGTTTGCTTTAGCAGCAGTGGGTTATAATTATTGACTGAAGGAAGCACCAAGTTGCATAAGTAAAGAGAATGCCCAAGTAAGTCAAAAACCCTCCAACTTTTATAATATTTTTCCTGGGACGGTCTCCTCTCAAAACAGAGAAAAAAGTGTACTAGAAGTAGTAGATTAAAATTGTTAGAGCTGGTTGGAACTGAATTTTTACAGTGCGATTATTTACTTCTTGCTTGTTTGCCTTATGTGAATGACTAACATTCACATTTTTCATTGTTTTCTCAGTAATTAAATCCTAATTTGCTTGTGGTCACTTGTCAGGGTAAGAGCATTTCCCATCTGATTTGTATCCGATTTGTTTGTTTAAAAAGCCCTTCAGAGTACTGTTTGAATCGGGATGGCTAACTTACTTATGCCTTACGGCCACTTTCTTCCTGGCAGGCTGTTTGTAGACCAGGCAAGCACAACAGGATGTTTCCACCATCAGTCTTCTGTTATCCAGGATAATGAAAGACTTTAAAACCTCAGAAAATATAAAAATCTTGACATTACGTAAACCCGGGGATGTGCTGAAATGGAATGCAGTAAAGAACCACACCTTGACACCAGGTCAGCTTGGGTCTGTAAGGGGAGATGGAGCCAGGCTCTCTTCAGTGGTGCTGGGTGACAGGAAAGGAGGCAATGGGCACCAAATGAAACACAGGAGGTTCTGTCTGAACATCAGGAAACACTTTTTCACTGTGTGGGTGACTGAGCACTGGCACAGGTTGCCCAGAGTAGTTGTGGAGTCTTTGTGCTTGGAGATACTCAAAAGTCATCTGGACATGGTTGTGTGAAACTGGCTCTAGGTGTGCTTGCTTGAACAAGGAGTCTGGACCAGATGACCTCCAGAGGTCTCTTCCAGCCTTCAACCATTCTGTAACTTTGTGCTTCTATGATGATTAGCTTTATTTCCATGTCAGTCTGAACGACATTAAGGTATTGTAGCACCATGTAGTGGGAGGTCTTGTTGCAGCATTGTATCTCAGCTGTCTCCAAGAACAATCCATAAAAACAGTGTTTCATTGAGTGTTGGTTTTTATCCAATGGGTATTTCTTTTTGTTATTTAACTAGGAGAAACTACAATGGTAGAAAGAAACAAAAGAAGCTTATGCTGTAGAATGCCTGCTTACTGCATAGTAGACAATGTTTTAAATACGTTACAGTATATCAATGCATGATACACTTGCTTTTATGTAGTAACAGTATTTTAAGTAATGAATTAGGTTTATTAGTTCTTATAATCTAGTAGTTGCTAAGCATACTTTTATTTGGAATAAGCAAACTGTAAAAGAATCTCTACTTTCTATTCTACTCTACTTTGTAACAAAGTTTAAACAAAGCAATCTCAAGAATTTATTTTGGAACTTTCAGCTAGAAGGAGTAATGAAAAGCACATGCCTTTGGGACTTTGGAACGTAAATAACTTAAAACGATGGTATCTTGCAAAATGTCTATCACAAAAAATAACACACAACTAATTTTTTAAAAATTCTTTAACTGTTTTCGTGCTGTCTTAGGTTTAATCTGCCAGGGTTCTTCCATCATTTTGTGGTTTCACAAACATTAACGGCAACATAAGAGAAGAGGCAACAGAGAGTTAGGAATGGGTAGACATGGTGAAAAATCTGCTTTAGGTGCAGTAGAGGTCCGGCACAAGTTCGTACCCAAATCCTAAAGAATGTTGAGCACTGGGCAGTCCCAGAGAGACAGTAGATCTTTTGTTAAGATTGTTAGAAGCATTTTGAAAGCTTGTTGTTTGCTCTGGCTATCATGTGACCTTAAAGAGCTAAACTTCAAGTCACAATGTTCATAAGGTTCATGCCCTGCAAACTGAGCGCTTAAATAACTGAGGTGCCAGAAGGGTCACCGATTGTTCTGGGGACCTGAGGCAGCTGGTTTTTTAAGTGTAGTTTAGGTGAATGGATAAGCAGAGTTTGTGTCTAAAAAGCATATCAATAAAGAGTTAAAGGAAGAAAATCTAAAAGTGTGTAGATCTAACCACTTATGATTCAAAGAGGGCAGTTAGGCAGTTTTTCCATGCTGGGAAGCTCTAAGGAGAACCTCGTAAGAGAGGATGGAGGTGTTCAGATGAGTGATTCCGACTAGTTGTAGTATTTATGTTTTTTATTTTGCATCTTGAAAAATATCAAACACTTCTTCAGTTTTGTTTATCAATTCAGTTGCTTGGGTATAGCTTCACCTGCCTCTCAAAATATTTGCAAAAAAAAGTTTCAAATTAAAAGGTTCCTCATCATACAGACTTCAGGGTGATGACTAGGCTATGTTTTCTTTTCTTTTTTGCTCATGTATTCTCAGAAGAAAAATAATAAAACCACCTAACCACTCAAATATTTTACTGATCTGGTGCTTTGGTCCATATTTTGATGATCTAGTGCTGTTTTACTGGTTCTTATGTTCCAGGGAGATAGCATTGGAGAACATTTTCAGTAAAATTTAAACTCCTTGGACTATTTTGAGTCCTTGTTTAAATTAGGATCTGATTCCCTTTTTTTTTTTGTTGTTCAGGAAGCAGAAGCCAGCAAGGGAACTGGAAATGAACCATCAGATAAATTTTGATTTGGAAGCAGATGGAAGTGGAGCCTTAATAGAATGAACTCCAGTTGCTTGTTTAGGAGGGCTAGAGCATCTGGGCCAGTGTCTCACAGGAGACAGGCTTTTCTTAAATCATTACACAACTGTAATGAAAATTCTTCTCTTTCTTCTTCGGTCAAATGTAGCCACAGTATGGAGTGAGGGACACCATAGCATGAGATACAGGTTCTGGAGGTTTGTTTGGTAAATCGACAGTACAGCCACCACTAAAACTATATAATCAATGCTCAACATTTTCAATTTTTCATTGCTGACATAAATTTCCCTGGCTTTAACTTTCATTCTCTGGGGTTTGTTATAGCCTCTCCAAATTAAAAAGAGTTATCTAGTATGTAGCGTATTTTCCCTCGGAAGTTACTTAATCTCTAACTAAGAAGCTTCAAATGACAAACTTAAGAATTTTTTGCATCTCTTACTGTTGGGTACTTCTTCAGGTCTTTGTTCGAATTTGTGGTTAGTCCTGTATCCAATTTGCATGTGTTTAGTGATTGTATATTTACAGTTCAGTTGAAATCATTTAATTTAATACATGCTTTTTTAGAACGTATGTGTGTGTGAATGCATGTATATGTCATAATATATCCTATCGGCTCTACTTTTATCTGCAAAGCTAACCCTTCTGTTTCTTCTTGTTGTTCCAGTCTGAAATATCTCCACCCCATCTTTCCCTCTCAACATGGAATACCTCTTTGCTTTATCCTCTGTTCTCCGTAAGACCACTGAAAATCTTGTCGTGTGGTCTCAGAACGAAAACGCTAATTACAACATTGCATTTAATTTTCCATCACCATTTGCAGAAGGTATTTTATTTGAGAGCCTGCATCTGCATTCCGGACCTCATGGTGTAGTATGAAATACACTATGCTTAAGATGTCATGTTGGTTTCTGACTCTAATGGAATGTACTTTTTTATCTTTACAGAGTACCAAGCTGCCATTTTGCATTTAAAGAGGGAACACAAAGAGGAAATTGAAACATTAAAGGTATACTTCTGTAATATTTTTTTTCCTTTCCCTGACTGAAATTTACAGATTAAAATAGTGCAACATATACTTACCTTCAAATAATAAAAATTTCTTTCTTTATAAAAGTCATATTCAGTTGACTGTCAATTCAGTTAAAATTAGTTTAGTTAAAATCCATACATGCGCTCACATAGGATGGCAAAAAGCAGTTTTTCATATTTTGCTGTCATAGTTTTGTTTGTTGTACTCACTTAGCATGGAAGACATTCTTCCCTCTATCTCAGCAGCGCAGTACTTTTACATTTGCTTATCATATTAGAGCACTGACATTTAACTACTCACTCTTTCTCACCGAAACATACTTCTCATTAAGCAGACCACATACAGTAATCATCAGATTAGTATGAGTAGAGTGTTTGTATTACAGAATGTTTATTTATGTCTGCACAAAGGCCAGGACATAATAGCATAAAACCTATTAAACTGAGAAGGCCGAGTTCTTTGAGTAGGCAGGGTGGAACGATGGTAGCAGCTGGTGGCATGGAAAGGACAGGCGAGGAGTCTCTGGTCTGTGCAGTGAGCTCAGTGTTCTGCAGGAGTGAAGTGCACTCTTTCCTATTAAGCATCCGTTGAAATTTAGCACAGGGAAATGCAAGCTGGCACTGAAGTAAATATAGCAATAATGTACAATAAACATTTAAAATAACTGTTACAAAGAATAGTGTAACTCTTCCACACAAGAAGATGGAAAGGGGGTTTAATCTTTTTGAGAGGTTATTTCAAAGAATACCTAGGCTTGGTGAGAAACAAATCTGTGTTTGCACATTTCCAGCAACCCTGGAAATAGTAGCGGCGGAGGAGGCAGGTACTCGTAGCAGTCCAGGAGAACTGAAGCTTGCCATGACCTAATTACTGGAGTGTTTTCTGGTTTTTTTGCCTTTAATGAAATTCAGATATTTTAGTTGTAACACAATGTTCCGAATTTCACCTTTCATTAAAATAGCATTGGTGTTGCACATTTTGTTTTCCATAAGAATACATCTGCAAGAACCTGCAGGAGAAATAGATTCATTTGTTTGCTGCTCATAACTTTGAATGATAAAAATATGCTCTTTCAAATCAGATTATTATTTTTTACCTGGATTTTACCTGGATTATTTGAGTTTTTCTCATGTCTTGCTGTTTAGCTGCAGTTCTGTGTTATCTTGTTTAGTAGCAAGGAAATTGTGAATGGGTCATTTCCAGGCAGATGGAATTGTGAAGTAACTTTCAATAATGAGTACACAATAAAATCTCACCATTATATATATATATATATATATAAAAATAGAATTTGAAGTCAGCTAAAATGCAAATGTTTGCTGTTCATGAAGTGGAAGAGTGATATAGTGGCAATTTCCGACAGATTGATTGCTTAGATTTTATACATTTGTTTGGTGATTATTTTGATGCTTGACACTGTTTTATCTCAGACTATTTAGTTCCAAACCAGAAAAGGCTATAGAACTGTTCTGTAAGCCTTTTAGGTTATGATAGTGATATGTAAGATTTTTATCACAATGATCAGAAAAATAATTGATGCAGAAAAATAATAAGTTCACACAAGATGTAATTCAAACAGGACCTTTTGAATTGAATTTAGGAGTTACTAAAAAGTCACAAGAGAACTTACACAAAGTTCTGTTTATAAGATTAATGATTTCCAAGATATAGTGTAATTTTTCATTTTACAATATTGAATGACTATAGCAACTTCCTGTATCAAAGGCCGGTTGAAGCAAATATTCTGTTTCCAGTAGTGTCCAGCAGTGGGTGCTAAGAAAACAGATAAAATGCAGACTATAATAATGCCTTCTTCCTGTACAGTGGTTTTGTATTTGATTTGTTTTTCATTGGCAAATCTGAGTGCCTTCATTGTCTCTTACTCATTGTTTCTACTACCACTGCCTCCATGCCCCTTCCTTAGCAGTGTGCTTGATTTTTGGACCTCAGCCCAGCCTGGTATAAGGTGTCAGGTTCATAAAAGATG
Source organism: Anser cygnoides (assembly GCF_040182565.1). Lineage (NCBI taxonomy): Eukaryota > Metazoa > Chordata > Aves > Anseriformes > Anatidae > Anser > Anser cygnoides. The sequence continues at coordinate 26,926,012 of NC_089877.1, read as the reverse complement.
CATGGTGACTAAACTGCTGAGAAATGCTACCCAAGTATGCAATTTCCAGCAGTTAGTATTTTAAGGTTTTCCTGAAACAGAGTCTGCAGTCAGGTTAAGATATACAGTACCAATGAATAAATTACAATATCACATGCTTCTGTGACTTCTGAATGCTGTGCCATCTGAACAGTGTTCCAGTTTTTTCTCTGTATGTCCTTGACAATGAATTCCTTGTACTAGAATGTGACCCTTTGTAGATGCATCCTTTCTGTATATACAATTGTTCAGAGCTCTTTAATTCTCTGGAACATAAAAAATGCAATATGAAAATCTCTATATAGTGACACAGTAATAATCTGAAAAACACTTAACGATGGAGATACTGAATTCCTATATTTTTAATATGTCCTATGAGTGCATTAAAAAAGGTCAGACATCGTCTGTATATGCTTTCTAGTGTCTTTTCATTATTTGAAGAAAGGTGAAAATACCTTTTTTTGAGATTAAAAAAATATGAATTGCTACATACTACTGTATTTGTAGAACTTTGCATTATAAAACTTCACATGAGACCACGTAGAGACGTCGTATTGTGTCATGATTTATTGTAATACCTTGTTGCATTTTATACTTTAAAGATGTAACAGAAAAATATGGTGGTAGATATCCTGACTATTGGAAGTGTTTGAGTTAAATATGATTTTGTATTATGCACTGAAGAAACCTACGGTCAGAAATTTCTCTGAACCAGCTCTTTTGCAATCTGATCCAAATCCTGTATTGTGTATTTATGAAGAAAGTTGTTCATCATACTTTCTGTATTAAAGATTAGGAGTGAGACTCTTATTCTCTCTTACTCCTAAAATGCTTAGAAAAACCTTAAGGAGCGCTTGAAGGTATGTGTGGGGGAAGATTCTCAAGAAATTATTAAACCGCCCTCTGAAGGTAAAAGCAAACAACAAAATCCTAGCTGTGTAGGGGAACTACAAAGAGTACGATTACAGGGTGTTGTGGTTTAACCCGGCTGGCAGCTAAACACCACACAGCCATTCGCTCGCCCTCCCCCCTCCCTCTCTGGGATGGGGGAGAGAAACGGGAAAGTGAAGCCGGTGAATTGAGATAAAGACAGTTTATTAAGACAGGAATATAATAATAACAATAATAATAATAGTAGTGATAATGATAATAGTATTAATAATAATAATGTGTGAGAAAACAAGTGATGCACAATGCAATTGCTCACCACCCGCTGACCGATGCCCAGCCTATCCCCGAGCAGCCGGCCCCCCACCCCGGCCAGCCACCCCTATATATTGTTTAGCATGACGCCAGATGGTATGGAATACCCCTTTGGCCAGTTTGGGTCAGCTGTCCTGGGTCTGTCCCCTCCCAGCTCCTGCTGCACCCCCAGCCTGCTCGCTGGCAGGACAGAGCGAGAAGCCGAAAAGTCCTTGGCCTGGTGTAAACACTGCTCTGCAACAATTAAAACATCAGCATGTTATCAGCGCTCTTCTCATCCTAGTCCAAAACATAGCACCCTACCAGCTACTAGGAGGGAAAATTAACTCTGTCCTAACTGGAACCAGGACACAGGGCCACAGCAAAGCATTGTAGAGGTGGTAGATAAGCTCGAAGAGGCATGTGTTTTTTAAGAGGATCTTCACTGCTAAGTTGATTAAGCTGGGGGGGCACCATTCAGTTGGAATGGTCTGGATTTTGAGCAACTAAGGTTATTGTAGACATTCCTTGCCTAGAACAGTTAGTCCTCAGCTATGTCAGAGAAAAAAAAAGTTATGCATAATCCATCCCATGAAATTTATATATATCATGGCTTGTTAGTGAGAGGTCTGTTTACTCTTCAGCAATTATGAAGTGTCTTACACTTCTGTCCTGAAGGGTATGTAACCTAGTCTTTTTTTTTTTTTTTCCCTTTTGTAAGTTATATTTTTCCTTGAGTACATGAAAGCAATTCAGAATGGATTCTTATTGTTTAAGATTTGTTATTGCTATGGTCATAACCTGTAAACTTCATTGGAATTAGAGCTTTACTCATACCACCAGTTTGGAAGGGTTGGTGTCGATGCTCTAGGCAGTTGAAGTTGCAGTGAATGTAGCAGTCGTGAAGTATGTAAAACAATTGCTAGAAAGGAAGGGGGAATGACATACTGTGGTTATTTGATGGTGCTCACTGTGTTTTGATAGTGACATGAAGCTTTTTTCTTTTTTCGGTGTCACTTGAAATCAATTCTAGTCATGTAATGGGCATATTAATTAAATTAAAATTACAAAATATTTGTTACACCAATTGGATTACTGACAAATCTGTGCCATAATAGTGCATACCATGTCTGAACAGGTTTGTTGGTTTATGTAATTCAATCGAAACATCCACATGAAGGTGATCTTTAGAAAGGGCAATATAGTAGAGGTAAATACTTAATTTTCACCCATTTGATTTCAACTACATTTAGTTAGCTAATGTGTTCAAGGCATTCCATGATTTTTTACCCCTCTTGTTTCCAGAACCGAAATGATGTGCTTTTAAGACTGTCCCCTTCCGTTCCCTCCCGCGGAAAGGCCTTTCCTGCCGCCGCCGCGAGATGGCGGCCGAGCCCTTCCGCAGCAGCCCGCGGGGAGGCCCCGCCTTCCTACCCGCCCGCCGCCGGCTTCCTCTGGAGCGGGGAATGCGGCGCACCTGGCGGAAGGAAAAGTTCAGTTGTTCAGTACATAAATAGCAGCTGTCATCATCGTCATAGGGCTGTAGAATCACAGAATGGTTTGGGTTGGAAGGACCCTTAAGGACCACCCAGTTCCACCCCCCTGCCATGTGCAGGACACCTCCCACCAGACCAGGTTGCTCCAAGCCCCATCCAGCCTGGCCCTGGACACTTTCAGTGATGGGCCATCCACAGCTTCTCTGGGCAACCTGCTCCAGGGCCTCAGCACCCTCTGAGAAAGGAATTTCTTCCAAATATCTAATCTAAATCTACCCTCTTTTAATTTAAATCCATTCCCCCTTGTCCTGTCACTTCACCCCCTCACAAGGAGCCCCTCCCCAGCTTTCCTGCAGGACCCCTTTAGGCCCTGGGAAGCCACTGCTATAAGGTCTCCCCATCATCTTCTCTTCTCCAGGCTGAACAACCTCAACTCTCTCAGCCCCTCTTCACAGGAGAGGTGCTCCAGAAAAATCAGACTGTTTTTCCCTCTAGAACCAAGTCTACAGTATCTAATAACCAGCTAGATGAAAATGACTTAATATTAAATCAAAATGTTGTAACAGGACTGCTGAATCACAAAATGAAGGAAATAATGTGAATGCAATAATTTAATTGTAGTACTTAATCATTAATCCAACACAAGGGCACAGTATACTTTTATTTTTTTCTGTAAGCTTATTTGATAAAATGTGTGAAAAGAAGTTATTACTTTTCCCTAATTTCTCCTTTAGAACAAAGGTACTGAAATCCTCTCCTCTTCAGTTACACTGCAGTGCAATACTGCTTTTGGATGATGGAGTCAAAGTCTTTAAGCTTTTCTCTAACTGTACTCTGTGCATGGATCTTCTGTCTGATACACTTTATTGTGCTTCCACCAACTCACTAATCTTTTGCATCTTTCCCAACCCAGAATGCTAGTGTCTTTAGCCATAAATCACAGCTTTTTATAATAATAAAATACTTTTATAAAATAATATAAAAGAATATATAATTATGTATATCGTGATTATATGAGATACGTAATAATGTATGATACATATACAATGATCTAAATAATATTAGCTATTTGATAAATAATATAGAAACCATAGATCATATGTAAAATATAATTATATAATTTTAATGTAAGTATATAAAATTATTATACAATTGTATTATGTATTATATAACATTATTCTAAAATAATAATAATTCTAAAATATTCTGTGATAATAATATATAATGTTCTAAAATAATAGAAGTCTCAAAGTATCCAGCTGCAAATTTTAGAAATGCGTGTAGTTGCCACTAATACAGTTACTATTGTATTATTGATATTTAGGAAATAGTCAACAGTAATGCAGTTGGTGTGTAGCTGCCCATGACATTATGAAATAATGGGCTGTCCTCATTTAGAGAAGAGTGTATCGTGGGTTTTTCATAGCAACCTTTGTGATCTCCTAAGCAATTTTCACAAAGGATTCAAGAACTGAAACGTAGAACTGAGTAGAAAGTAGTTTCCTTTTTACAAAAGAATTTGCTTAACTTTGAAAACAATTTTGTATCACAAGCTCAGTCTAAAGACTAGAGCCTTAAAGTTTCACAGAAAAAGGCATATGAAAGGGAAAGTCACAACACCAATCAAAATTGTGTGATACTTTCAAAGTGATTTTTATTTGATTCTGAGATCATGAAGGTATAGAAACATTTTCTTAGTTACTGAATGAAGAAATAAAGCTTTCCCTATGTGATGACATCTTCATTCTTTTTATAAATTTATTTTTAAATCTGTTATGCTTCACAATTCCTTTCCTGACCATTTGTCTTTTCACTTTCTCATTCGTTTTCCCTCATGGTCAGTGAGGGAAATTCCTTTTGTGAATGCCTCTATTGCTCTTTAATTGTATTTTGAGTATAACAAAAGGTGCTACTTCTCCCTGATATATTTTGAAATTTGTAATTCGGTTGTGAGAGGTAATGATGAATAGTGTTGAAAGTTGCTGCATGCCAGAAACCTTATCAAAAACACTCTTTTATGGAATAGGGTAATTTTACTTTTATTTTGACAATTTGAAATGCTTTTTACTTACATATGAAAGTGAAATTACAGCTTCAGAAGCAACAGCAGAAATTAGATGCTTTAACACCTAATCAAAACATTTTAAAATCTTGTATTTTGTCTAATCTTCTCGTTCTAAGAATAGTCTATAACAGAAAAGTGATTTTTTTTGAACAGATTCAACTGAAAAAATTCTGACCTGTATGCTCATAGGTAGGCATCTTTAAGAAATTTTTAAAAATTCTTCCCCCTCCCATCACCCTTCAGTTTTGTGTGTGCATATGTGAAATCTTTCATAGGATAGGTATTTCACAATTTTTCAAATCTGCTCTTAAACTATGTGGGCCAGTGAAGAATAGTGTTGAGAGCTCTGATATGACAGAGTTCTTAGCAAAACCGCATTGAAGTAGTGGATAATATGCTGACTTTTGGTAACACAGTTTTGCTTCAGGATGCTAAGATTAATGTTTTTAACCTTTACAAGATTAAATGCATATGTAATGTGGCTAGCTGCTTTGTGTGTTCTTCGCTGGATTTTCATGTCCCAGCATGTACAAATAGAAGAAAATCCATATATCGTGTATGCCTCTGTCTGGTGAAGCTGAGCTGCAGTCCAAAAGAGCAGCCAAGGTCAGCCAGGGTTTATTAGTCAGTCTTTCCTAATGAGCTGTTCAGGCTTTTCAGCATTTCCATGTGTTGTTACTGATGAAGTTCTCCCAGCTTGTGGTTAATTATTGATACTACTCTTGCTTAACTTGAAACGTTTCAGGCTTTTGTGCTTAGCTGCTAAATGAATGGTTCCACCACTGTGCGTGTATTGTGTGTCTTTATGAATCTTCCTCTTGGCTACATTGTCCTCATGAAGGAATTCTCCATGTTTAATATGGAGCCCATTTGCAGTATGTGACAGTGAAAATACAAAGAAAAAAACCAAACAAAAAATAAGAGAAAGAAGAGACTGAAAGTCTATGAAATGATATCAATATACACATTTTGGTATTCCTAAGACTCCTAGACAATGGGAGCAAGATTATCTTCAAAGTATATGTTTCCTGAAATAGATACACATTTTTTATCCCAATGTTCATCACTCTGTAATGAAAATTCGCATGGCCAGTAATGGAGAAGGCAGAGTAGCAGACTAGGGAATGAGAGCAAAGCACAAGAGCAATAAAATAATAACTTCCTACACTGTGCATACAATCACAGAAAGTAGAAGTTCTTCAGTCTCTTTAGAAGCACATGCTGACAATTGTATCTTCATTCAGAAAGGAAGTTTGGAATGATTCTTCATGGTGTATGAGTTAATTTCCTTCCAATACTTCCCCTTCCTCATCTTCCTCTTGCCTTTGCTAGTGCTGTAATTTGCTTTCTAGAAAGAATGTTAGTTTGTAGTTATTTGTGCCATTACAAAAAAGTATGCTTTTTATCTCTGGATACGGTTTTAAATTACTAATATGTTAAATATATCATAGTGCATTGCAATGCACATGAAAATATTGAGGAATCAGCCTATTTTAAATTTGGCAAGTTAGAAATTTCATGAATCATGTATATTTTTCAGCACTATTGATTATCTTTAAAGTAGAACATGAAGAATTACTGAAATAATAAAGATATTCCCCAGTTGAGTTGCTGCTTATTTACATCTTAAAAAACTTGCAGATTGTAATGCCTATATCCATATCATAATCTGTAATCACATACTTGAAGTTGTAAGTACTACTTCTGTGCTCTGATAAGCAAAATTAAGCAAAATTCTCCTTTTTCTTCTCCTCCATTGACTTTATATTTTCAGTATTCTTGATGTAACAGGTGTTTTTCATCTTCATTTCCCATTAATTATATGCTTACATTGTAACTATTTTCTTGTCAGATAGCTTGAATATCCAGAAGGATTTTTTCTTTCTTCATGTTGTTTTTTTTTTTCTTTTCACTACTGTTTGCCATGTCTTAGATTGCCACCCTATTATTTTCATCAGTGCAATTTCACTTTAAGAACTTGTCTTGTTTAGACTTCATGTCAACTGCAGAATGCTGTTAATTTCGTATGTTAATCCAAGGACTGCCTTGTTTATTAAACAATTTACCACAGAACATGGTATTATATAGTTAGAATGTGCATAGAGATCAACAAGATAATTTATAGCCTTAAAACGCCAGCAAGACTGCCCTCATGCTCAAATTTGGACACATTATGAAACACTTTGCTTAATTAGGGCTAAAATGAAAATTCATTATAAAAACCCCTGCATTTATCATAGTTCATGACAGCTCATTTATCCCATCACCTTAAGTGAGTATGTTATGCACTAAGGAGAATAAAGTAGAACGCCTACTGTGAACATGATGACGTTTTATTTTGACAGATTTGGAAGACTTCTGTAACACAGGAAACAGTTGCCCAGTAAAGAAATTAAGTGAAATGTAATCGTGCAATATAAAAGCCACTAGAAATTTAGTAGTATCCATGTTTCTGATAGCATTATCCTACCATTTTGATTTTGAAAATATGCACCCACGTGTCAAGCTTAGTGGCTTTTCAAGATTTATTACACCAGATGTTTATTTGAGTTGAAGAACTGGAAGTCGTATCTCTGAATGAAATGCATAATTTTCTGTACTTTAAAAATTTTGGCAAAATTCCCTTTGATAATCTCTAATATTCGTGGTTTTAGAACAGGGGCAATTTTGGCAAGGATGTACATTCTTCTGGTCAATGGAAAATCTATCTGAAATTGTAGCTTATAAGCTTTTGAAACAAAACTGTTTTTTCTCATATTCAGTAAACACTTCTGACTTTGCAGGTTTGGTGCTTATTGTACCTATTGAATCTTATGGTGCTGATCAAATTTTTCACATGCCAATTCCACAAAGCGTTTGAAGATACTGAAGCCACTGATGTTATACAATAGCAGTGGGGCAAAATTAAGTTCCACTGGTTAATGGGTGCCACAATTTACCCTTGGTTAGGGAAGGATCACGCTGCCAAGGATGTTTTCTAATCGAAAGCTAGGAGCCTGTCTCCTGACCTTATTTTTGATGACAATGCAATGCAAAAGAATTATCTGAATATAGAGTCTTCCATTATGGATTTCCAGTGTCATAGATTTTAATCTGTCAGGATGTTTCGTATATATAAATCAGATTTTACAAAATGGTTCGGATAGGCATATGCTATTATTATTCATTCATTATGTACAAAGGCCTTAAGTATAAAGTAAAAGCAACACTAATTTTGAGATTTCTGATTCAAGGTATTTCACAGAAAATTAATGGCTTAGGTTTTCCTTTTATGTTCATATCACAGTTCATTTTTAGCTTGCCTTGCACCTACAAGTTGGCTACCAGAATCTCAAGATAGTTGCTTAAAAAATCAGTTGTATCATTGATTACCACTTCAGAAACACTTTGGCTAAAATGGCTTGTGATACATCTTGCATGAACTTTGCATTTTGGGCAAGTACAGAATCTGCTTTTCCAGGTCAGCATTATAATACCTTTACTGTGATACTGTTATATCTTTTCCCAGAGTTCCGTATTTCGTTCATTATATACCTTATGTACCTTTCAGCTTCAGCACATATGAAGCAAAAGTCTTAAAACTGACAGCTTTTTCATAATACAGTTTTTATTCTTGTCTGGAATAGCTCCCATCATGTTCACTGAATGGGATTCTGGGTCTGTCAAACAGAAGGATTCTGTGTAGCTGCCTTACATGGAAACACTGATGGAGTGAGAGAAAACTTTGATTGCTCTGGCATCTACACTTGTATTTTTTCCTTTTATGTAATTGACCAAAGCTGTTTGTTGTTATTTTTTTAATAATTTTTAACACATTTTTGTGTGTGTGCAGTATTTTCTTTGAATCCCATAAAGGGAATGTCTAGAATAATGTGCTAATGCATAATTAACATTCAGTAAATATCAGTGTGAAGTAGCTATGTCTTTTACACAGTTACAGGGTCATTTCCATAATTGAAGTTTTACTTCTGTTTAGCCAAGTAGCATCTCTGGAGGTCATAAACTGTGTGTTAACTAAGTGTATCTTTACCTGCTAAGAAATTGCAGCGTAAACATCTCTACAGTGTTAAAAGAAGTCTGTTCGTAAATACAGTGTTGGGTTTTCTTCTTAACGTTACCTGATTGGTGACTATTTAAACACAGTATTCTGTTTTTGCCACTAAAGTGTACAATAGTATCAGCAGAAGTGGACTTCCTGACTAAACCAAGATAGAAGACGTGCAATATATCTTACATGTGTAGGATGTCCTTATATAATTTGCCTTGACAATATTTGCAGTTTGCGTTTTTTTCTTTAATCACTGTAACTGAGGCACATATTATATTGTCACTATAAAAAATTCCATTCTGTCCTGAAGTTGTGAGGAAAAGAATAGATTTTTTTTTAATTTTTTTTTTCTAGAGGGTAAAGAGTGTAACTTAATGAAAGCTTTTGCTTTCTGAATGTGAAGCTGACTGTGAAGGTAACCTCTGCCTTCATTTCCTTTGCTATAGAAAAATGAGGTAGTGTATTTTGGAATATAAAGTGTTGGAGGAAGAACTGTTTCACCAAGCAATCAGTTTGTTTTGATGTATTGAGGTCTCTCGTTGTAACACCTGAGGAATGTGACAATTTTAGGTGCAGAGAATTACTCCTTCAGGTGGCTATGTTCCATAAAGTAAAATTGAACGTCTGCTGTTACTTTGAGATCTGGTATCAGACAGGCTCCAGAAAATTCACTTCCCTCCATAGCAAGGAACTGAATGGCTTGCTACACTTCGAAATGTTTTAGTTGTTTTCATTGCCTGTGTGGGCACTCTATGCATTGGTAGAGAGGGTGGCCATCTCCTCAGTGTAGGTATTCATAGATTTATTTTTTCAAACAAAAATTATCTTCATGATGAATGAAAAGCTTCAATTTCTAAAAATGTAGAGTTACTTTATTTTAGAACTCATAATCTCGTAACAATGTATAGCACTGCTTGGCCAATTATTTCCTACTGCAAAGTAGTGCTCGTTGTTACTTGTTATCCTTCTATAGAGGTATAACTTTATCCTTGCTTAGTGTTTCCCATGTGCTGTACTAACACTGCTTTTTGCTTCAACTTACTTTTGCTTCATTCATTGAAACTTAGAATGTGATGCGTATCATTACTCCCTTACAAATCATTACAAGGCTTTGTTATAATGGCTTAATCTTGGAGTCTGGCTGCCAAAGAAATTAGTTCTTTATACTGTGAAGCAATGTTGACAGTAAACTCTCCTTTCCTCTCCACCCCTCCCCAAAAGAAAAGGAAGAAAAGAGAAGAAAAACAAGGTTGCATTACAATTCTGGCAACATCAGCCACACTAATAAAATCAAATTCAATGTTGTTTTACGACTTTGAATTTATGTGACTGCACAGGATCAAAGGATTTTTATCCCACTGGACTGCAAGGTCTATAGTTCATGGCAAAAAAACTCATCAAAAAGAACATTTTAGTAGTAAGGCTTTTCATTTTAATCAGCCACACTAATAAAAAAGCTGTTAGGTGTCCAAAAACATTCTCCCAAGATCAGAGACAACTTGCTCTCTACTACAATCAGTTTTCTTATTGGATCCATACTACCTCTGTAGCTTTAGTCGCTGAAACTTCATCTTCAACTTGTTTTCAGGAATTTTTCACATCGTTTTTGAATTTGCATGCCAAATCATATGAATTAGTAACAGTAATGATTCATACAGTTTCCCTGGGAAATGGTAAATAAGATGATTTCTTGAAAGTAAATTGTCAACAGAACAAATGATTAACTAAAACAAAATTAGAAATATTATTCTATATTTTTATATATTGTATTTTAAAGTATTTGAGTAATAGCAATAATTCGTTTTTTTCTCTTTGGGTATAATCTTTTGACCTCCAATGTAAAACATAGCATAGTTTTAGCATTCTTTTGTCTTTAAAGTCATAGTAACTTAGGCTGTCCTAAGACCAAGGTAGCAACCGTGACTGAGAAACAGAGTAGGAAGTAACTACAGCGCTTGTAATAGGAAAGGCTTTTGTTATTGTATTTGGAGTCTTCATGTTAGTTGTTCATGGACCAGCTTCAACAAAAGTTTGAAATGAATTTTTAACAGAATTTTAAAAGTATGGAGAGATTTTGCCAATGAAATTGTCCATGAACCTATCAGTTTTCTTTGAAATTTCTAGCTAAGTCTCAATTCAGCCTGCTTCCCTTTTTTTGCAAGCTGCGTGAGATTTATTTTGCCTAGCATAAACTAGTTTACATTTGGGAGGAATCAGCACATGGTCACTTTCTGCAAGGATCTCTCTCCCTTTCTATATGACATATCTGTATGACATGTATCTGTTGTTACATGTTTTCCTGTAGCTACTGTACGTTACCTATCCTGCAAAATTCTGGTGTGAGTGGTGTTCCCTGCTCACTGCTATTGGAGATTCATGCAGGTTATTTATTTATTTATTTATTTATTTATTTATGTCAGCTGAACTTTGTCATGGTTCTACTATTTTCAAAAACATTCATTCAAATGAGCAAGAACTTCAGTAATGGTAGACATTTTTTGTTACCTACCAAACAGATAAAACCTACATCCAATCCTAAGTTATCCACTGTTCTTATTTATTAATAACTTGAAATTTACCGTTTTACTCACATGTTATTAACAGTTGACTTCATTAAGTAATATGTAGTCTAGTTGTTTTTAGAAGTGCTATCATTTACCTCAAAGGATGACATTACTTAGCAAATGCGTCTGTGGCCAAAAGTTAGAGAATCCAAGGCATTAATAATTTTCTACTTGATGTCTTTTGGTCATGTCCAGCTTCTTCATTGTGAGGACAATTGTATGCCTGTGGAAGGTGTTGGACTGATGGCAGTTGCTGCCAAAGGAGAGAATGGCACTGCTCTGTTGCTCTGTTACCATACTAATTTACATAAGCCTAAATGTGCGTGGAAGACTGAATAGTCTTTGTATTTTGTAGGGGACAGAAGTCAGTAAAAAGTAGAATGATTGTAACCAGTCAGTATGAAGTTAAATCTGTATTTTCATACTTACGGTCCTATGTTTCCTTATGGTCCTTTTTTTAGCCAACAATTGCTCTGCTTTGAAAATTTTGTATGGTTCCCAAACACACTAAACTATATATTTATGTATCAGATTCAAGAAAGATTTAGGGTCCGGTGCGGTTTCTCTGTGGGCACAGAAGAGTAAATCACTGACTAGGTGCAAAAGTTGACATAATTGCATCCATAAATGTGGATAAGCTGTGAAGTACAATGAGCATTATTAGAGACATTTTTCCATGTATTGGATTTTGAGATTACTGAGAAATTTCAAGGACACATCAGGGGTTCTTTCCGTGTCTTTGATTAAAAGTTACAGAGAGGGGGAGATTTATTCTTAATGGCAAGGTTCATCTCAGTAAAGTTGCATGTAAATAGGACAGCTGAGGAAAAGCAAGGACTAACAGTGAGCTGTTGGGAGCTGTGTATTCTGTAACAGAGTTCTCCACGTGAGTTGATTTGTGTAATCTAAAACAGTTGAGTGGTAGTTATTACCAGTGAAAGGACTGAGGGGATAAATATATAGATGTGGGAAGAAAAAACAGTATTTTCACAGTAAATACTTAAAATTGTCAAATTTTAAGTCAATTAGTGCTTAAAATGTTATGTAAATTTTAGGCCATCTGTAGTCTTATATATAACTAATCATGCTGATACAATTAAAAAAAACCTGCATGTTGCACTGTAACTTACATTTAAATGTTGTATTAGACTAATGATTTTGTATTGAAAAATCAATCTCACTCACTGTAAGTCTGTATTTCTTCCTAGACTACCTAAATGCCAGTTGTCATTAAATAATTAAATATTCCAAAAGTATATAGAAAAACTGTGTTATATATATTTACTATGATCATATTTCCTCCCAACTATCTTCCTACATATTCTCTATAAAACTATGTATTTAATGTTTTTAAATTACAAAGAGAATAATACTTTATATATATAGCCTATTCAAAAATTTAGAGTGCTGAAAATGTTTGAGAATGGGCAATCCATTTGGCTTTTTGCTTTTTTTTTTTTTTTTACTATTAGCTGTCAGAATAACCCTTACTGCATACCCTTGAATATAGTGATATACCATATGTAAATGATTATATTTGTTGAGGTATTTGTTAGAGAGGAATTTTGATTTTTATATAAATTGGCACAGGCTTAATTTTTTTCATTGAAAAATTCTTTGCTAAATCTGTGATTGTTGTTAAAATTTAAAACAAATGTATGTTTTTTCAAGGACAGAGATTTAACAAAAAAAAGACTTTTTTGTTCTTTGTCAACACAATGCAAGAATAAAAAGTGTGAGCTCTTCCAAAAACTGAAGATGAAATCACTTAAGAGGAACAAAAAGTCAGAGGCTGTCTTTGAAAAATGTTTTTCCTCTCTTTTCTATGCACAGTACTTTGATGACCAAAATGCTATTAAAAAAAAAAGCTGTGAAGTCTATAAAAAAAAAAGTTTCAGCAGCAACTCAAGAATTCTTACCTTTTTTTTTTTTTCCCCCTAAGAGCATTTCCAGTGGTAAAATAGTATATGAAACTATCCTTAGATACTTTGCATTTTCTTTGTTCCTTTTCTTTTTTTTTTTATTTTCATAGCTTGGCATAAGATAAGTGACTCATTAGATGTAACAATCACTGTATAAAGTCAGAGAAGGGAATAAAATTGGGCTTTCTCACTACTGTGTTGTTTTTCCAGGCTAATTGGAGTTAAAAACTAGTAAAAGTATAAGTTTTTCAGTTAAAGATGTGGTCTGTGTCTGACATACGTTGAATGGCTGTTCATTACAGACGTGCCATTTTTACGCAGTCACCCTTCGGAGTAGAATTGCACTGTTAACACCAGTGAGAAAATATTAAGCATTAGCAGTGCAGCATTAACATGCTGTTTTCAAAGAAAAGTTTTGCGTGTTGCTTGCTCTAAACAGTGTTCTAAAGAATGTCTTACCATTGCAGTTTTCAAAGTTTTTTTAAACATTTGTAGGCCAGCAGCTAATTTTTGAATGTAGATTGCTATATAGATTTATTGTTTCATCATATTTGTACATACAAACTATTCTTTTTCTTTGTCCATGTAAAATCACATTATATAAAGCAGTAACACAGCAAATATAATTGATTTCATTGCATTTAATTGACTATATGGACTATTACTGGCTGTACTAAATTCAACTTTAATCTTTGTTACTTATCAAAGCACAGAGAAAAGCCATCACATTGGTATTACACAATTTGTTTGCCAATCCATATTATCATTTCAAAGACATTTAGGCAACCTGCAGGTTGCATCCTGAAAGAGAGAATTTAATCTCATTTGTGATAAGTTATGTGCTTTATTATCTGAGTCTGTAATGAGAGGTGGAGATAAAATACACTGATTCAGCATTTGGCCTTTCTTCTGCATTTGAATATGTTTCAGATGTTTCTGAGTCTCAATATTATTTCAGAAAATTTATCTTCTTGCCTTTTTTTAGTCTGTGCTGCATAAAGTCACGGGTGCAAAAAGGAAGTCACTGGAAGGCACTCATACAACAGAGGGCTGGGTATAAGGGAAAAAATACAGGAATATTTTTGTTATTTGTAAAATCATCTTTATGTTACGGCAATATGTATTTCAGTAAAAGGGGCAATTTTACTTTTTAGAGATGACTTTTATTTGTATTTTACCCGTTGATAGTGGTATATTTTTTGGAAGAGTGTAATATGTAATACTGACCTTCTAATCTTATATATAAAGTCAGCGTTTAAGGGAACTGAGAGTCAGCTGGGACCATTTGCTTTGGTGAGGTGATTTTACTCAAGGAAAATGGATGTCCTGTTCTGATGGCAAGTACAAGACAAATCTTGAGAAATAAAAGAAACTCATTTGTGAGTGTGACTGTACCAATGAGGCTTGAATAGCGGATAGGCACGGCCTATATTTGGTCAGAATCAGAGGTGCAAAACCTCTGTAACCTGCATTCTGACCGAGGGCAGAAGGGGGAGCAAAACAAAGGTTGAAAGGGGGAGGGCTAGACCTAACTGCATATTTATTTATTCAGCCTCTTCAGAATGGATGTTGGGTGGAAATAGACAAGGAAGAATAGAAAAAGATGTACATTGAACAGAAAGGCTAGTGTTAGAGGTCAGAAGAACAGTGAAATTGAAAGGACAGTTGACAACAAGCTAAGTTACATCTTGCAAAACAAATTTTACAGATAGGGTGAAGTTCAGCCATAGAAACAAAGAAATCAAGGAAAGACAGGGGCCATTATTTCATAAGGGTGAGATGAAGGCAACATACATAGAACCTGGAAAAAGAATACTGAATAAGCTGCCCCAGATTTCAATAGAAATTATCATGAACAGAGGGACAGCATTTTTCACAGACTGAACACCACAGCTTTCACTAGCACTGAGTAGAGCACAAGTGTTACTTTATTTTTATTACGTATGACATTTCTGTTTATATATTTTCACCCAGAGTTGCTGACTCACAATCCGTTTGTGACGCACTGTCCTTTACTGATCGTTTTCCCATAGAATTGCCGTCACACTGATCAGTCCCTTCAGTGGCTATGTACACTGCAGTTCTCTTTTACCAATTTTAGCACTGAATTTCAGATCGCTTATGAATCTGATAAAATTTTTCTGAATTCTTAGACTGTTATGCAGCATACTAGCATAGCATCGTTTTCAGATGTAATATTGACAATGAGCGCGTGAAAGATTGTACCAACTTTTTTCAGCAGCATATTGCTATGCAGATTAGGGTTAAGATACCCAGGAGGTACTTTCAAATTTATAATTGAGATCTGATTTTAGCATGTTAAAGCTGTTACAGTACGTGGTTATATGAATTTATTTGTATACTTATAGTTTCTTCTGAACTGACAATATGAAGAGGAAATAGGGGTAAGGTTTTATTGAAATTACCTACCTCTAACCTGGTACATTTAACAGTAATCTAGAGAAAATAAATCTTTATTTAAATTATTCTTAAATTATTCCCTAAATTATTCATAATATTTTCATTTTGTACAGATACTTGTATAGACATTTTACTGTGATAGGTTTCCACATCTTTTACCCTTCTTCAGGAATAAATCAGGTTCATTCATGCTGCATAGCGTGACTTTCTAAGCTTTAGTTTCCAGCCATCTACCTGTATCTTCCAGCCCTCCAGACTTCCCACACCTTCCTTCCCTCAGACATTGTTTCCTGTTTAAAAAAATGTCTGTTTCCTTCTGCTTTAAATAGTTGTGTCCAAGCTATTATGTTCTCATGATAGCCATTAGTCGTTGTTCATCTTACAGCTGTTGTCAAACACTCTAGGAATCTCTTTCATGGTGTAGTATGCAACAGACTCCGTATATTGCTGACATGACTCAGCAACAAGATCTGAATATTTTGATCTCTGTGTAACTGTAATTCCTATGGATTTGAGTTTCGGTAAAAAATCTGTTCTTATCATCAGCCACAGGTAGCGTTAAGTAGTCATCATAAACATTTTAAAGGAGTGTTGACAGACACCTGGAAATAAAACTGTAAGCTTAGTATGCATATGTATACTGTAGTTAAAGAAAAAAGCACAACACTTTAGTACCCCTTGAGATGAAAGCAGTCTTTTAACTGGAAGGATTGTGTACAAGTCCTTCCAAGTCCTTCTAACAACAATTTATATTGAATAAAATGTCTGTGTTAACATTATATTTTTAATATTTCAGGATTCCAGTTATAGCTTGTAGTAAAAAAGTAAATTTTGATTGATCTGTTTCCCACTTGAAATTGTAAGGTGTAATTAGATTCTTTTATATTCCATTTCAATGTAAGATTTGTTTATATTAAGATATGTACTGCATCAGCAATTGCTGTAGCAACATTTAATGATTTATCTTTACTAACTATAAACTGTACGATAGCTTACTAACTAACTTCTATACTAGTTAGTAACTAGTATGATTTACTGTAATAACTACAAACTATAGTGTTTATACTATGGTATAAAATAGCAACTATAAATTTGATAATATATCAGAAGAAAGATTCTAACCTAATGTAAATCTCAAAATTTTAAGCAACAACCAGTTTGTAAAGCCAAGAAATCATCTTGCACATTGAGCAGTTGTTTGACAAAAAAGTTGCTGCAAATCTTAATTTAGTTGAAATTTAGTTTAATGTAGTTAATATAGGTAATTGTATTTAAGTTAATTTAGGTTTGAACTCTGCATATGGTTCTTCCAGATTTGTGTATTCAAGTCTAGTTATTATCAGTAAGTATTCTGCAGCCTGAATTCTGAGACTGCATTCTAGTAAGCAGTAACACGTAAAAAGTTTGAAACTACAGACAAGTGAAAATTGGATTTTTTTAATTTATTTTTTTTATATAGTAACTAAATTTCAGGAGTTAAAGGTGCCTAAGTTTAGAACATGCTGCTTCTCATTATCGCTTAATATTACGTGATGATACCTAATTAATCCTTTGTGATGTAATAAAGAAAATATAATGGACTTCATACATAATTACCATATTACATGACAGAAAATGAAAGTTTAAATTCTCACCACATGGAACAGCTGTGTGCTGTTTGATCTCTATGGATTTTTGATTTGTTATAAAATTTCAAAGCATTTCAACTCTCAGAAAGAAATAATTGCCAGGAAACAGACCTTCATTATTATGTATCTGTATATATGTAAATAGTATGTATTAACATATTTGTACATATTCTTAAAATTCTGTTAAAAATACTATCATAGTGATGTAAGAAGGTTACAATATTACTTAATCTTATTCTGATGAACAAGATTTGTTTTGAGATGTAAGGTAATTAAAATCAAAACTTCTTTTATTACTTACTGCTCTTTGATATTTCAGCCAGTTGGATAATACTCATCTTCTCCATTGATGAGATGTTCAACATAGGTTCCCAATGGGTCATGTTTGTTAAGCCTGGTTTTCTCTTTTGTCCTTGGTAGTTTTCGTATTAATTCTTGTTAAAAATAATACAAATGTTATTGTAATGAACAGAAATCAATTTTCAAAATATGAAAGAATAAAAAACAAGAGAAAGGATAAAATTTTCATGTTGGATATAATTTTAAGTTTAAACCAACAGTTTTGTATTAAAAATTAAAGACTGCAGATCTGTAACTGAAAAGGAATATAATGCTACTAGAGTTGATTTCATGCCCAATTAAATTTCTTAAGTAGTTATGTTAAATACTGTGTTTGTTTTACAGTGTGTTTTTTAAGGTGACTTCAGGTTTACAACTGGGAAAGTCTTGAATGTTCAAAGTAAATTGTTCTGTTGTGGAGTTTTTGATATCCAATAGGGGCAAAATACTGTGATGAAAAAAAATAAAATAACTGAATTCCCTAAGGCAAATTTACTTCATTATTTTGTTTATATATCAGTATGCTGGATTTAAAAAGAAAAGTGATTGCTCTGGAGCAATTCAAATGGCATAAAATCTTGTGATAGTTTAAATAAACTACTAATTAAGCTGAGCCATGACAAACTTTGGTAGAGTAACAGTGTAAAAACAAAAAAAAAACAAGTGAAAGATGTTCAAATATACATTCTAGTTAGTCTATAAAACTTAATTGAAGTTGGGTTATTTCCAGTACAAAACTGTTTAATTATCTTTGCAAGAATTACATCAGAAATGGGGGAAATCAAGTTAAAGGGTAAGAAAAGTTTGGTTTTCTTCCTTGTTTTGTATATTCTTGAAAGACATTTGCTATTTCATTCTACCTCAGTGAAATCTTCATAATTTCTTTATGGTTCTAAGATTTATTTATATTTTCTCTGAATTACAGATTAAAAGATATTTGGTAAAAAGCAGTTTTAATCTAGTGATAATTTTGAGGGAGAATTTGTGTGTATCTCTCTGAATTTAATTGATGAGAATAATTTTAATAGATTGGTAATTTGTTTATTTAATATTTTATCCAGGAAGATTTTCACCTTCTGTTGATTTTCATATTTTTTTAAAATCTCCTAACATGTTAAGAATATAAGGTATATTTACGAAATGAAATAAAAACAGTAAAATACTGTTCGAAACAGGCAACTTTTTTCCATGATGAACTATTAGCTACTGCATTCAGAAACTAAACAACATTAAGTCTGCATAAAGACAAGTTAGAATTTGTTGAATCAGGATTCTGTATATTTACTCATAAAATGTGTTTTGCTGAACTATATATTGCTTACATTTCATTAAAGATTAATTATTAACCACTGATGTAATAGCTTACAATAAAGCCATTAAGAACCGGGAAAGTGAAGTATTTCTGTCAATATAGGTTGTAAAAGCATAGTCTAAATGTGAAAATTTTTAATTGCTATAAAATAAACACTTTAGCAAAATATGTACACTGAGGTTTTTTTTGTTGTTGTTGTTCTGCAGTCTCAGTTTGAACTCAGGGTATTCCATATTCGTGGAGAACATGCTGTATCAACTGCTCAGCTTGAGGAAGCCATTGCACATCTGAAGAATGAACTTGATAATAAATTAAACAGAAGAAATGAAGAAGCAAAGGATATTGCTGTTTCTACTGAAGATGATAACCCACCAAAGACATACCGAAATGTATGTATACAGACTGACAGAGAAACTTTTATAAAGCCTAATGAAGAAGAAAACAGAGCTGTGAAAAATAACCAAATAGTACCCAAAAAGCTTAATATTTCTTCTTTGACACATTGTATTTCTGCCCAAAGTGAAAATAAGGACAGTTACAATGTACCAACTTCAGAAAGTGTCTTATCTTGTCAACCAAAACAAATGTTGCCTCCTCCACCGCCACCACCACCTCCTCCTCCTCCTCCTCCTCCTCCTCCTCCCTTTCCCGATTCTTCACTACCAGGTTTAGTTCCTCCACCACCACCTTTGCCAGCAGGTTTGACTTCACTGACACTTCAGTTTGGATCTGGGCCACCACTGCCACCTCCACTTTCTGAAGGCTGTAGGGATTTTCAAGTGCCATCACCACCACCACCACCACCACCACTTCCAGGGCTGGGACCTCCTGTTCCTCCTCCACTGCCTGGATCTGGGTTACCTCCACCCCCTCCACCCCCTGGGCCTGGGTTCTTTTTTAATAGCACTTTATCTTCAAGTCAAGGTCCTCGGAAACCTGCCATTGAACCTAGCCGTCCAATGAAGCCTTTGTATTGGACACGGATACAATTGCAAGGCACCAGGTAAAATATATTTATTTAGACTTCATGGCTATTTATGCAACGTGTACAAGTGTATGGTCTTAACAAGAAGTAAAACATAAGTGTAGAGGCATGGAATTCACATGTCTAAACAAACAAACAAAAAAGGAATCAGTTCTAGAAGCCTAATAATAATAAGAAGAAATGGGTTTAAAATGTTAGATATAAATGAAAATGATGTGCATTATAATGGGAAGAAGTTTGATAGTTTTATTCCCCAAAATCAAAGTACTCCCTGGACAACTAGTGGCAAAGCAACTAAATATTTTGATGGTTCCTTGACTTTGCACTAAAGAGATAAGAAAAAAAAAAAAGTTAGCCAGGAGGTGAAAAAATATATATTTTTAAATAGAATTAGAATTAAAATTGAAATGGTAGAATTTGGTCAAGTGAGAACTTTGAGTTTCATCTCCTTTAGCTTTCCAGTCATTTGAGGCGATACCATCTTCAAAGCACTGTGTCAGCCTCTGTAATTTCAGCTCTGGAAAAAAATAAACTGGGACTAACCTCTGTGTATAATTCTCCGGGGGCAGGAAGCGTGAAGCATATGTATAAATAAATGCAGTGCAGGAACCTGTAGTGTAAAATATCCAGCGTGGAGGAGGCTCACTGCTGATAGAGACCTCTGTAGTTAAAACAAACAAAAGCTTACCGGTCTTAATTAAATATGACTTTTATTATAGTTTACAGCTTTTTGTCTGAATTTATTTTGATGAGAAAGAATCATAATTCTGGAAATTTTACTCTGGTGTAACCAAGCATAAAGTGTTCATATTTTATATAAAATATAAAACAGGAAAAAACAGTTAATGAAGTGTGAGTTGTATTTTTTCATTGCTTCAGAATTAAAGGAAGCGAAATATTCTGGAGCAGGAAGTTTTGGCATTTTCATTTTGCTTTCCCAAAATACTAGTGCAAAATAGTGAATAGACAGTTGGTCCAAAAATAAACCTTGTTGTAATTCTTCCTGTTGATTCACTGAGATCAAGATGATCATTTTGAAACATTGCTGGTTCATCAAGCTCTTGTTCAGTGCAAAATAAAGTCTAAGTCATAGTTATGGTGAACTGCTGGTCACCTGCTGTAATGGTCCAGCAACTTTATGGTCTGCACTAGAAATGGAAACTTTTTTAAGGGTTTGCTGTTCAGAGCAGAAGCTCTCTGGGACTTTGAAGTTCTTCTTACAGAACCAGAAAGCATTCTTCAGTGAAATCTTTGCAGCTGATGTCAGGAAGAGTGAAGCTGTTGAGTTCTAGCCACCTCCTGTGACACTGAATATGCTTCATCAGTGGATGCTAATGGAAAAATTAGAGTTCTTAAACATTCACTGTAATAAATATGTGTTTGTGTATTAAGTAAAAACAATCCTAAATTTGAAAAAAAGGATTTATATGACTTGGATTTCTCTTCCCACTTATGTTGGTAGGTACTACATTTGTTGTATATTACATCTAATAAATGTATGTTTGGTGATATCAGCCCTTTGTAGCTCATAGGGTTTTCATATATATATCTATATGTATATATATTATTGCAAAATATTTCATTGCCTTTTAGTGACATCTGCTGGAAGAAGTGGGCCCATCTTCCACTGATAAGCATAAGACAAGAAGAGTAGTTTGAAGATAGTTTTGTCACACATACTTGCAAAAAATATTGAAATTTTGAAAGTCTTTCAGAATTGAAGTACTCAGTTTGCAGCACCACTAAGTATTTTTCCTAAATTCAGATAAAACAAGAGGATTGCATTAATAGGTTCCAAGTGTAGATGGTGATGGTTATCTACACTACATCTGTTTTGAAAGCTGAGAAGAAAAGGAATGATAATCTCCACGTAAAATTTCTAGTTGGTTGAATGAAGCAGAATCTGTTCAGTCTCTGAAAGTATAGGCCACATAATTGTTATAATTCCTTAAACCTGCAACAATGATAACTATGAGGATAAAGCATCTGTGGCTAACATCAAGTGAACCAAGTCCTCTACGATGTTCTTAAAATGTGCTTGAATAAAGTGTAGTCACTATTTGTTGATACTGTTTATTTTTGTAGGTCTAAGCAGATTACTTGGAATTACTCAAAAAAGCTGTTGTTGAAATACTCTTAATCCTAGTTGAAGTGGCAGAAATCTCTAGAGATGTATTTGCACAAGCTGCAGTTGCAGTATTTGGTTGTTTTACAAAAAAACTGCACAATACATACAGGTAGTCTACTAAGTAGCTAAACTTAGCTACACTTACTTTCACAGCCTTGTGCAAAATACTTTGACTCCTTGCAAAAGAAAGGTATAGAGAAGGAATGCTATATGTGTGCTAGCCATGTTTGTTGTTTTGAGTTTTAATTCTATTAAAGATACATTTTTTTAATAGATATTTAGTGGAATTTTTATTATTATCTTTCCCTTTATAGGAAAACTGCTATACCAATGTTATGGGAATCACTAGAAGAACCTGATATACTTGATACTACTGAGTTTGAATATTTGTTCTCCAAAGACACCACTCAGGAAAAAAGAAAACCATTATCAGAGACTTACGAAAAAAAAAACAAAGCCAAAAAGGTATTTATTGTTTCTTTGTATTAGCTTTTTTGTTGTTGTTGTTTGGTTTGGTTTCTTTTTTGTTGTTGTTGTTGCTGCTTTGTTTTACATTTTTAAAAAATTGATTTCTTATTTCTTGATGAACTAGCGCATAATAGATTGGTTTGTAAATCCCACTTTAAAGCAAAACAGGTAAGATTGCTGAATCAACCCTAGCTAGATGATTCAGGTAAATTTATTGTTTACCTTGGAAGGTTTCTTCCTTGTGAAAATGAAGGTTCTATATCCTAGTGAGGTAGAAAAAGCAGTGTACAGGAGAACTGAATGGAAGTTCAAATATGTATATAAAAGTACCAGTATTTCAGGCCGTGTCTGCCCTTGCAATTATTTATAAGTAAAGGCTATAATTAAATTATTCTAGCAAGCATATTTTCCATTAAGATTAATTTTGAGAATTATAAATATTTCCAAATATTATAATATATATCTTAATATATAGATTTATATTAATATTAATATCAACATGTGATTTATATTAATATATAAATTTATATTTCTAAATATTGGAAAAATAAAGTATAAGGGAAGATAGGAAAATCACTCTTTCTTGTTTTGAATAAAGAATGTCAAAAAATACTTTTCTGGTATAGCTAAATAGCTGTCAAGGAAGAACAGGGCAATCATATCTTTGATGGCTAAAAGTTTGTGCAGTAACTATTTCATCATCAGAGCAGATACTATTTGCCTCAGATGTGATCTGTTACAGAGAGAGCATATGCTCAGTTACAATGTGCATATAGAACAAATAAATAGCATTAGTAGTATTTGCTGCAGGAAAAATTCTGGTCTGAACAATAGTTGAATAATGTTTTCCTAAACCAACATTGTTATAGATTACAAACCTGTTTAAATATATACTGTATCATAAATCTGAGTTCACCTGCTTGGAACCACAAGAGGGCACTTTGTACGTAAGCTGTGCTATCTATCTTTTTCAATTTTATCATACATATAAAGTGAGTTTTCCTACAAGTGTATCAGTGAAATTGAATCTTTCAAAACATCTTTGATCATAAACTTCCTGTATTGCACTTAATGTAGTAATTAATGAGAAACGTAAATGAGGCTGTAGAACTTATGAAATTCAAACTAATGTGATACCGAAAGTGAAAAATGAGAAAGGAGGCTGGTGGGGAGTTGGAGGGTGGGAGCATGCTGGCATTTGGAAGTATACCCTAAAGACAATATTTAATGTTACAGTCCTTTAAATATCAGATTGAAGCTGGATACAAGCACCCCTATGAAAAATATTTTTATATTACATTTTACTTGATAAACACTTAAGTGCTTGTAGCTTGTAACCAGTGTAACTTCAATGGGGAAACAGCATGAACAATTACCTATTTATTTCAAAATACCAGCAGCTAAAGGAATATATCTGGGTCTCTAGGTCTGTGGCAGCAAAACAGATTAGTATTAGTCCTGTTTTCTGAAAGATCAATGTGCATTATTCTTTTTCCTTACAGCTTTGTAAACTAAATTACAGCAGCATGATATTTCAATGATCCCTCTTAACTTTATCCAAAACTGGATAGTAGTTATTCTATACAATGTAGGAAATAATGGTGTAATAATAAGTACCATTGCTTGTGAGAAAACAATGTTTTCTTACAAAGATATTTTCTTTATTTATGTCAGTGGTTGAATTAAATTGTTTTGTTTTTAAAAGGAAAGTTTTTAATACTAGGAACATATTTACTGGAATTATAGGAATAAAAAAGTTCCTCAAAAATACAAAATTAAATCCCCCAAAGTTTAAAAGTTATATATAATATGTGTTATTTAGTTTGGTGAAACTCTTGGGATTATGATCATGGTATTACAAACCATGTAGTGTGGTTTTTTTTCAGTGAACATTTCAAAATCTTTTGCACAATAATATTAAAATTTCTGTCATTTGAACCATTGGAAAAAAAAAATCAGCTTTTAGAATTCAAATGAAATTTGAATTTAATTAGGTTTATAAGCATTTCTTATTTTATATTCTGTCTTTCCAACTTTCTTTGCTAAATGACACATAGTAGCAGTTGAAATTTTTAGACAATTGGTCTTTATATAGTCCTGTGTTTTCCTTTGTCTCTCTGAAATCCCAGATGTCGGTGGGCTAGTTCCAATGGATCAATCTTGGTGGGCTGTGAGTGAAATGATGATAGGAAGGTATTTTGTTTAATTACAGTATGGTTTATAAGTAGATGGTAACAGAAAGCTCTTGTAGATTAATGTAGAACTATCAGTTCTGCTGGCTTCATTTGTCCTTTCTCATGCTTTACCTCATCATTCAACTTCTCTTACCTTTTTTCTAACAGTTACATCGATCCAGAAGAGCTTTAGCAGCAATCATTTTCTCTGCTACAGTGCTGCAAATATGTGCTTGTCTGGTCTTAAGTATGGTGTGTCCTGGTGTATGGAATTGTATAGTCTGGTTAAAAATGCTTTATACAGACAGTATGAAAGATGAATCTGATGATGTTCATCATGTGTTATGTGTTTTTAGCTGATACTGTATCATTTTATGATTCTTTGTAAATCACTATTTTATGTTTTGTAAAAAAGCCTTCCCAAGAAAGATACAGCTACAGCTGTAGAATCTGGAGTAGCATTTTGTGTTTGGCATAGGTAAACTATTTTATTTAATACTACATCTTAGTGTTGACCTATTCGTTACATTACATCTCTTCTCACCCACCCAAATTTTTGTCCCATTTAATACCATCTTATACAAGCTATGTTTGGCATGCTTGGTATTTAGAAAAATTACAGGCCGATAGGCTGTGCAGGATCCCTTGTTAAAACATGATTACTTAATACTTTTCTCCTTGAATGAGAATTAAATCAGTGCTTCACAATCAAGTTTCTTGTGCAATTGGAAGAGTCGGTCTTTCAAATCCAAGGGGAATAGTTTCTTATTTAACTGGGTCTTCTTTATAAAAACTAAGGAGACTTTAACAATTAGTGGTTTGCTGAATTATGAAATCTTTACTACCTATTTACATTTCTCTTGCAGTTTCAAATAAAATCATAATACTTAACTTATTCTCAGATTATTTTTTTTGTCAGTCAGAACACTTTGTATGCATCGTCTGTGAAATGAATGCTTAAGTGCAAAACATCACATTAAACCTATAGAAATTTCACTTTGTTCTATTCTTACCTATTTGTCCACATAGTAGACACCTTAGGACAATCCTGATTAAACCATTCACTGTCAACTACACTTTTATTGCTTATAGGTGATAGATAATCTGCCATTTTCAGCCAGAAATATCTAAATCTTGTCCTACATAAATGGAACTGATGATGTCCAATGCTATTTGGAAAGTTATACTCAGTATATATTTTTATTCATGTATATAATTACATGTGTAACCATATATAAAATACAATGTAAAATTTATAATATTTATAATACATAATATATTTTATACACATCCATATCATCGTTGTCAAGATAGGAGAATACATTGAGGATTCTGTGGGGATCAGTGCTGGGTCTGGTCATCTCCATATTTTCACTTGTGACCTGGATAATGGAATATTAACTCTGCAGCTATCATTTAGTTGCAAGAGGCTGCATATGTTTTGGATTAGACCCTTTAGAAAGTTTTTATGTTTCAGTGGTATGATCTGAGAAATAGGGATAAGCACAAGTCTGTACAGTTAAGGTTAATCTACCTACTTAGAAGTAAGATGGGGTACAACTGACTGTCTAGGTGACAGTTTAGCAGAAAGGATCCAGGAATTGTAATGGAGCATGAGGAGCATGAATTGTCAAATCACGGTACTACAGAAAGGGAAAACAAGACTGATATATAAACAGAGGTGTTGCTTGCAAGACAATCTACTTAGCCATGTCTCAGTTAAGAACTGCGTCTAGATTTAGGCACTCCAGGCCTTCATTAAAAATGTTTGCTAACTGTGAAGAGTCAAGAAAAGTGGGAATGATCAGAAGTGTAAAAGTAGTCTCTGAGAAAAATTCAATGATTATGATTGTTTAGTCTAGAAAAGAGGAGGTTGATATGGGACACACAGTAAGTATCATCAAGTGCATACAGCTGCTGCAAAGAAAAATTATGAAAAGCTTTTTAAGAGTAAGGATACCAAAGGAATGTAGAGCACTTTTGGCTGGGGAAAATGTGTTTCTGTATTGGGAGATAGATCATTAAGAAAATTTGTTTAGAATTATACACATATAGTTGATACTGTATTGAAGTACAGAAATGCTTTGGATGACGTTTTGAGTGCCTTTCCAACATCATGATGCTCAATTTAAAGTCATAAAGTCCAGTTTCTGTCCATACTCCTATGGTTGAAGACAGCTGGCAGTCCTTTTTTTGAGTGGAAGTGCTTCTGTGACTCCCAAATTCATTGCTTTTGTGCCTGACAGAAATTGGCTTACTAAGTCAGTTACGGTAGTTTCTTGAGGCTGTCATCCTTGTGTAAGAATGTAATTACTATAACTAGCAGTGCAGTAATTAAAAAATAAGGTATTCTGACAACTACGTGGGGAAAAAAAGGAAGGGAAGTTAAGAACCTTCCAACAGTAATGGCAAGATAGTGTCTTAAAGGATTACATGGAGGGAGATTTCATGTATGTTTTAGGCATATACAGTATATTCATTTGACAGTGATAAAATATGAAAATAATATTGTTTAAATATTAATGTAGTATAAATTAAGGTCAGATGTACCTTCTGGTACACTTACATATTCTTAATGTTTGTTACAGTTATGCTTATCTGGGCTTTAGAAATTCTATAGGGTATATGACAGCTCATGCACTCCTATGGAAAATTCAGCAGATTTGGAAGAACTGTTTTTTTGTTTTGTTTTGTTTTGTTTTTTCCAGCTCTGCATTCCCTGAAATATTTCGTAAAACACAGATTCTCATGCATTTATCTCCCCTGCAAGTAAGCAGTCATGTAAAGTTCTACAGTTGTATGTAAATAACAATCAAAATAAATATTCTAGTCTTCTAGGTATTATTTCTTAAGAGTAGAGCCTGTCTTCTGGATGGGGAGAATTTATGTCATGTATTAGTTATGTCCCTATGTTAGAGCAAAATACTGTGCAATATCTTTAAGGATTAATAAATGCAATTGTTTTCTTACAATGATGCTTTTGAAGTGTAAGACTATAGGCATTTTAGTCTTATACAAGATAATACAATGCAGTGGTTTCTTGGATGTGATATTTATGAAATGGAAAAGAGGCAATAGCTTGAACCCTGACTTTCCCAGAGACTCTAGATGGATGAATAATGTATGAGTGGGATTTATTTTCTAGATTAGTTCTGAAGTGGTTGAATATGCAGCAGGCAAAGTCAAAGTTACTAGACAAAAATAAATAAGTGGAGTTTTTTAGCACCTGCATATGAATCAAATCAGTTTCTCTCTGATTTTGGTTAATTGAATTAGCTTAATTTAAATATTTATGTTACTAGTATGATGCAACTTGGCAATATACAGAGGACCTAAATATATTTACAGCGTTCAAGGTACTGTGGTCTGTAGCTAAGATTTTTCTTACGCATCTAGTTGGGCCTCGCTTTCAAAATGACTTAAAAGTTACAGCTTATTGGAAATCAGGAAGAAAAAGGGCTAGATCCACCTGGTTACTCTGACAGAGTCCCTCCCCAGCTTTCCTGCAGCCCCCTTTAGGGACTGGAAGGCCACTATAAGGTCTCCCCATTGCCTTCTCTTCTCCAGGCTGAACAACCCCAACTCCCTCAGCCTCTCTTCATAGGAGAGGTGCTCCAGCTCCTTGATCATCTTTGTGGCCCTCCTCTGGACTTGTTCTGACACTTCCATGTCCTTCTTGTGTTGGGGAAGAAAAAGGACAATATACAAGCCCCAAAGCTGAACACAGTGCTCCAGGTGGGGTCTCACACGAGCAGAGCAGAGGGGGAGAATCACCTCCCTCAGCCTGCTGGCCATGCTTGTTTTGTTTTGGTGCAGCCCAAATACGGTTGGCTTTCTGCTCTGCAAGCGCACATTGCTGGCTCATGTTGAGCTTCTTGTCAACCAACACCCCTAGGTCCTTCCTTCTCCTCAGGGCTGCTTTCAATCCATTGTCCACCCAGCCTGTATGGATGATTGTCCTATTTCGTCGGACGTTTAGACCTTAATGCATGTTGAATGTGACTCCTATTTTGTGACCCAATTTTTAAAGTATCACTGTGCCACTAGTAAACTGGACTGTTTTCATTATCATCACTGTATTTTCTTAAGCTTAGATTTCAGTTGTAGCTTTCTGAATATATGATTTCTGTACCTATTGTATTATCCAGTAAGAATACCATTAAAGCATTTGTCTAGGAATGTATGATTTATTTAAGAAAATATTTTAAGTTCTACAAATGAAATTGTAAATGGACCTCAAATATAAATTTTTCATGTACCAAAAATGTTCAACTATAGATTAAATACATTACCATTAAGGTCTGTAGCTGTTTATGAAAACAATGAAAACAGAAAACAATCAATATATAAAAACTCTAACCTATTTTGCTGAAAATAATCATCTGTCCTTTTTGAAAGAACTCAGCTTTCAACAGATTTGAATATAATTTGAAGTGTCTTTCCCAGACTGTGAAAATCTTCTATAGACATTTTCATGTCAGATGAAGCACTGAAGTTTTACATGCAAAGAATTTTGTTTTCATTCATTCTAAACTGGTAATATTTCTTGTCTGTACATGTCCATGCAAATTTTTAAGCTGGTAGGCACATGTAATTGTTTTCAAGCCATAGGGCTCCCCTTTCCTGTTAGATTTGCAGAATCAAAACCTGTTCTTGTAGTACCAAACAGAAGAAAAGGGGAATTAGGAAATGTAATTGCAAATGAAATAAAAAGCAAGATCCATTATGTATTAAGCTATGATGCCCTGTAAGCCTGGGGGAAAAAAAAAAAAAAAAAAAAAAAAGGTAATTTAGAAAAGAGCATTCCTTCACTGTGATTTATTCCATGTGCATTCTGTAGCTCCATTAGTGAAGTTACATGCTTTTTCCAGTATATTTGAGGACTTGTGACAAACTTATCCTCCTATGCTTTTTTCAAGAAACAGGATAGTTGGATGTTTGCGATGCCACTCTGTCGTCTTCTTGCCAAAAAAAAAAAAAAAAGTAAATGTAAAGTAATTTGTGTCAGGTGTATGCTCCAAATGAAAGTCCATCAATCATTTTTGGCCCTTTAGTGCAATGATTATCATTTCAAAGACGCAGGAGGACATTAAAGATAATGGCTTCTCTGTTGTCTATTATCTCTAACAGACTTCACATAATTATTAACATGTGTTCTCATTTAAGAAGAGTGTCAATATTTTGAGTGAATTGCATTTTTTTAACTGAAAGGGATATGTCTGTCAGCAAGTTTTTTGTCCATCTAACTAAATGAGGAATTACAATTAATGAATTTTGTGTTTCTGCAAGAAGAGCAGATACTGCAGAAAATGTTGGAAGCTTTGCAGGGTTGAAACACAATGACTGTCTTCAGCTGTCTGCATAAGATAATAAACAGTGTTCAAACTTGAGTAAAAGTAGTAAAATGCTAGTGCGTGCTCTTCTGAGGCACTCTCACTTTCTTTTATTTTTTGTGCTGTGCTGAGAAGAATGAATACAGCATTTCCTTATTTGCCACAAAGCTCTGCAGTCATGTAGGATGGGGAAGGTATCCATAAAGGGTAAATATCTATTTTGTGGTTTTGTTTTATTCACGTGGTTTTGATAGAAATTACTATCAGATTTACTAGATTTCTTACCCCTTATTTTATCTGGAAATATTGCCACTTGCTTGTCCTTTAGAAAGGAAAGCTAAAAAATGTTTTTTTTCTTCATCCAATAGAATTGCAGTTAGAAATACATGTCTCCTAAAATATTAGGAACATGGATAAAATATAAAACTATGGTTCATCCAGGTTAAGTAAATAAAAAATGGTTAAATCTCGCTCTCCTTTGAGAAGGTATAGAAGAGATAATGTATAGTATTAAGCTTCCAAAATTTCATTGGTAGTCTTGCGGTGTTTATGTAGAATGGCCTGCGGGGCGTGCTTACTTGCTTCTTGAGCAGGATATTCCTCTTCTGTTTCAACAGGGTTTCAGCAGACTACTTATGGGTCCAGGTTGTTGACTTCACTATAAAAGTTAATGAGTGGGAATGTAGGGAAACACTCTGATATACAGAACAGCCTTTTAGCTTATAGTTTCTCTCAATAAATTTAAATATTATGGAAAGAATCCATGCACCAGCAGGAGGAAGGATTTAGCTTTTAATCACTAAAGTAAACTGAATCTGTTCAGATTTCAGCACCAGTAAGTGTCCTGGACAGAATGTAGACATTGCAGTTAGACAAAACAGTGAAGTCTGACGTGTAATATTTAATGAAATACATTTCTGGCTACATTAGAGAAACACCTTTTAATGGGAATGACAGAAGAATTTATGAATGTATTTGAGCTTCAGTATGCCTCTTCTTTTAAGTTATATGATAAATATTGAAAGATATAAAAGAGGTACTTGTTTACAGCAAATCAATGAAATAACGTTAAAAAAACAGGGAACACCATGTCGAGCAAATAATGTTATGGATCAGTGAATTAAATACATTAGCACCGGCAACCACTGCTTTGTTACTGAGCCAGTAGATGCTGCATCCATTACAACGATACATTCATAGTCTGGAGGAGCAGCAGGCAGCTGGCAAACCCTGCCAGCTGGCATAGCAGCATCAACTGGTGTCAGCTGGATTTTAGCTTCTTACCTGTCACTGCCAGCAAAATGCAAGTCCCAATATGCTGAGAGGTGATCAGTGATTTGTCTTTTAAAAGCATAGACTAAATAGTTCAATGCAGTCTTTACAAACTTCCATTTTATTTCCCTTACGGTTTTTATGAGCTAGAAAACTGCAGAATTTTTTGTATCTCCTTTCCGTTTAGAATTCATACAATCATTTAATTATCTGTCAGTAATTTCCCCAAAATAAGCATTATTTGGGAGCAAAATGAGTATTTTGGAAAACATGTTCTTTGTTTTAGCACTGATTTTATGTTTTTGTTGCAAAATCTTTCAAGTTGCACATTGGTTTTAAAACCTGTAACAAAAGTCCTATGTAATTCTTCAGTATTACTACTGTGTTTTAGAATAGTTTTATGCCCAATTTGAGCTATTCTGTTGTCTTATTGCTCCATTTTTGCTCTATAATGAATAAAATATTAGCCGTCAATTATAGATTTCACTTCACTGAAACTATTTCAGGTAGTCTGAGGCTAGTTTGATGTCTGGTAATTGTGACCATGTGTACATTTGTCTAAAATGCGTGTGAACATACAGTTGGTCAGGCATTTTAAAACATGAATCTGTTCTAGCTTTTAAAATCATACAAGCTATTCTTTACATTTATTTTTCTAGCTTTTTAAAGTGAAAGCCTTGCTTAGCAATGGAAGCTAGTTTGATCATATTTAGAGGATGTTTTAGCATGTAAAAATAGTAGAATGATTTGAAATGTCGTATTATCTATAACAGCTATAGTCTGGAAAGGTTTTGCCTCAAACTAGGCATGTCTAATGGGGTTTATGACAACCTATGAATTTGCCCCTGAACAAGGTCAACCTGGAGGTCAGAGAATGCTATACAAATTGCATACTACTCAAGCCTGTAATTATCCCTGTAAGAAGTTAATGTGCTGAGGAGTTCAGCAAATTCATGTAGAGCTTCAGAAATGACCATGATGAACTGAGCAGTTACTTATATTTGCTCTGAAAAAAACACTGATAACCGGATGTGATGCCTAGAGAGTATTAATTTATGGTAACTTTTAGCCGAATCATCCTGTCTGATTGTGTACTCAGGAGGTTAAGAGCCTGAATTCTTTATCGTTTGAAGAAAATATTTTAAATAAAGTTTAAATAGTATTCCTTTCGTACCATCAAGGTAATATGCCTATACCTATAAATTTCCTACCATATAGGTACTATACCTGTAAATTGAAAAAACTCTCAGGATAGATTTTATTCCCAATTTTGGCAGAAAATAAGCAACATCTACTCTAACATAAGTTTATTTAATTTTGAATATATACAACAGGGACATAAAGTCAGATCTTTGTTGTTATATCTTTGCTGATCTTGTTGAAGGTGGCATGTATTTGTACTTTTGTTCATGTATTGTCCAATTTCAGCACTCTACAAGTAGTAGTAACTAACTGCATTTTTCAGGTGAAAGCGTCACTATTGCTTCTCTTTTGCCTGTATTTTTCAACTACAAATCCATTTTTATATAGGTGAATTACTATGTAGTCGCACAATTAAATATTCCTAAACACAGGGAAGAAATATTTTTATAAGTTAGTATAAGTTTATCATTTAACTATCTGTAATATGAGCATCTATAAGAATATTCCAGGGAAAACAACAGTTTATAGTTTTGAATATTATTAAATATACAAATATTAATATAATCCAAATATTAAAATTATATTTAGATGCATAAATTTAGAGAAAACTTAGCTATTAGTTTTAATTTTACATGTGATTTATTGTTATTAATAATATTTGTTCATCAGCACTATAATTTAAGCCAACTACTTGTATCTTAACAATTTTTTTATATTTTGAAAAACTTTACATCTGTGTTGCATTTTGTGATGTGCTGCTGTCGTATATCCCCTTATGATGTAAATCAAAATTGCAAATACAAACAGTCCAAACATTGTGGGAAGTT
This sequence comes from Anser cygnoides, assembly GCF_040182565.1. NCBI lineage: Eukaryota > Metazoa > Chordata > Aves > Anseriformes > Anatidae > Anser > Anser cygnoides. The sequence continues at coordinate 26,892,687 of NC_089877.1, read as the reverse complement.
TGGTTCTGAATACAAGTTTCACATATCGAATCTCTCTCTTCTAACATCTGACCTACATTCTAAAATCCTGGTAGTTTACCTTATGTTACTTTATTTATGGAATGATAAACATAAGTATCATTAATTTAAATTGACAGGTTAATCAGCATAACTTCTTCAAGGTTTCCCTCTCTCTATTTTTGTCTCTTCCCTGCACCCGATATCTGAAAAATTACAATTTAAAAATTGGTGTATTATACTCACAAGAGGCTGTTACCCAAAATATGAACAAAATCCTCAAATCCATTTGGAATATCAAAGGCGGGGAAGAAGCAGAATCAGACAAAAGTGAAAGGAATCCTTTTAGTAACCCCTGCTGTTCCAGAGAGTGTTGGAAGTACACAAGAAATTTCTTCAGTTTTCCTTGGTCAAGAAGTGAACCTCTGTCAAAAAGACTTAGACGTGTTCACACTGAAAGATCAACTCTCAGACAAGCTAAGGAGTTCCTACTCAGAGTATCTCACGGAGTTTTGCCCTGATCAGCTTAAGGAGAAGGAATAAAATATATGTAACAGAATAAAGATTTGATGTGCCTTTCTTTTTTTACCTCTTAATAGCATCCTGCAAATAAGAGCTGGTAGTCTTTACCAGTGGTGAGAATTCAAGCTTATGTTTATCAGCCATTCATCATTATCAGCCATTAAGATGCAGAGCATCAGTATAAAGACCCTACTACTTCCTTTATTTAATAAAAATGTTTGTAGAGACATTGAGTTCAACTCACAGATTAGTTTCTGTCATTTATGTGAATGAAGACTTTGCAGAACGTTCATTTGATCTCATGTTATTGAATTATCTTTCTAGATTATCAAATTGTTGGATGGAAAGCGATCTCAAACGGTAGGAATTTTAATATCCAGTTTACACCTGGAGATGAAGGATATTCAACAAGGTAAGTGTTTCAAAACTATAATGTACCATATATACATGGTTATTTTCTCATAGGACCACTTAGAGAATTTCTTACAGCATTTGCTTTGAGTATGATCCTCTTATGATATCTTAAGAATTATTCTTCCAGTATGTTCTAGTATATGTAAAAGCTTCATCTAAATAATCAGAAACAAATTTTGGTACAACTCCTGTATCTTTTCAGCTCACCAATCACTTTTCTCATGAGAAAACAGTGTTTTCTCAAAATGTTTTCATATTCCTTTTCCTTCCCTGTGGTTCCCTCCTTTTGCCTAAGCAAGTCCCACACTGACAAAAATTAATTAGAGGTCTTGTATGTAAGTCTTTAGGGTTTCAAACATGCAGTTGGTATTTGTTGAATATTTAAATTTTTCTTTGCTAGCAGTATGAAATGCACATCCAAAACTGATGCAGCTACCATGTAACAAGAAGATGATTATTGGATGGTGTTTTTCAAAGCATGGGGCTACTCAGTGTATAAATTCCATTACTGGTAGAAATTATCTGAGTTTGCCAATGCAACTGTAGAGAAATAAAGATTTTTCAGAACCCTGGGGTAATTCAGATTCTGCTTATGTTCTGGATTTAAAAAGATATTGTTTAAGGATATTGTTTATTTCTTTTTCACATTAAAAAAAGGAAAATATTCACCATTTAAAACAACTGCTGGAAGAATTCAAGTTGATGTCTCCTTTTTGCTATTGTTTTCCCTCCATCACATGCAAATGCTGGGTAGGGTGTTGAGATGCTGCTGGCATTGATTATTATTAATTTCAGAAGAGCCTTTGAGCATCTAACACTTTAAAAGCACAAGGGTTTACAGATGGCTCTTGGGGTGGAGAGAAAGAAGAAGAAGAAGGAACAACTTTGTGCCTGCCAGTATTGTGTGAAAGGTATCAGAATGAGATGGGAAAAAAACTGCTATTATTAAAGATGTCAATAATTTACTGGCAGGAATTATAGCAGCATAGGATAGGATAGCAGCTGTAATATAAAAACTGAATAGTATTATTGAGTTTCTTCAGAGGTACTTTTTATTTTCTATGCCATGATGTTCTACTAAAATAAGGCATATGTGACTGCAGCATATCTATTTCTATCTCAGTTGTTTGCTGTACTTCTACAGCCTTTGAAACCCTCTGACCAATTTATCCCAAATTTGAGAGAGAAGAATAAGTGTTCAAAATATTTGTATGTGTATACACTAGCATTTTAGTTTGAATTAGCAGTGTGCTGTTGAAGCAAATCTACCGGTTTTCCCCTTAGCTGTGTTTGCAATGCAGTCTGAGTGCACAAATATCCTTTGGAATTAAATTAAACTAGAATTTGTGTTCAGGGAGCACACCAGCAGTCTTCACCTATAGCAGGCTTTAAAGTCCACAGTATCAGACGAGCTAGTTTAAAGTACAACTCCCTGAAATGTGCATAGTGTGAATAGTGCATCCCCAGTACCATCTGTAGATCTACAGGACTACACTGCTTGCAGTTTGTGGACACTGTTAATGTAGTCCTACAAGTTTAATGAAAATTAGAATGTTAGTAGAAGAGGGACACCAAAACAAGTGTCCTGTCACCGAGGAAAGTTTGTAACTCATCGCCTGCTCTGTTCTGAGAGGTAGCAAATGACTGGCCTGTCACCACATGTGTTGCTCAAGGCAGCAATAGGGTATGTATGCTGTCACTTGCTTTTGGAAGCAGCTAGGTGATACAAGAGGAATTTGGGAATACTGTGGGGTTTTTATAGGGGAACTTTTTTCCTTTTTTTTTTTTTTTATATAAATTTCAAAACACTATGAGTGACTCTAATCAAGATCCATGTGTAGATTCTATTTGGGAAAAAAAAAAGAAAACCCAAGAAAAATAGTTCACCAGATCTGGGGAGAACATCTGTATTGTAGAAGGGTCCACTAGAAATGCATCCTATAATGAGGACAAAAGTAGTTATATTTGTTCTCCATCTAGGGCATGTTTTTCCCTTATTTTTTGTTTAATTAAAAAATGTGTGGAGTCCTGCCTTTCAGCATACTTTAAGGGCTGCTGTAGTCAATGACAAAAAAGATCATAATAAGCTAAATAGCTCATGACAAAATTTAACCAAAAAAGAGTATGATCATTTCATGCATTTGATGCTGAATGTCAAAAGTTTTTTGTTGTTTTTTTTTTGTTTGTTTGTTTGTTTGCTTTTAGAAAGTAGAGTTACAAAGAGTTACTTCTGAGAAAAATAAAAATTAAACACTCATTCCTTTTTTCAAACCACTTTCCATTGCATAATTCAGTATTTGAAAGACGAGGAAGAGAAAAGTTAACTGTCAGCTTGCAACAGAGAATGAATAAACTTGTAGGAAAAGAAAACTGAAATGAAAAATAGGGCATGTAATTTTATTTCAAGTTGTTCTGACTGTATGTCTTGAAAAGCCATAAACAAAAGAAATTACTGTCCATATATAATGCATTGTTACTCTATTTTAAGTGTCATTTATAGGTATAGAAAAACCATCCCCGAATTACTTCTGTGAAGAATTGTCATATGCATAGAGAGGCATGCAAAAAAGTAGACAATTGTAGAGAAAACGAGAATAATCACAAGAAAAATTACCTACTTCTCTAAGATACTGTGAGATTTCTACAATCTGTAGGATTACCCTCCCAAGCTAAAGTAAATAGCTTCACAGTATATTCTTTAGATAACTCAGCAGTGCAAAACAAATAAATGATCATATCTGGCACCCAGATGTTTCAGCTTGCATTTGATAATGAGCCAGCTGCCACACTTTGGGAAGGGAATCTCCTGCACATGTTAGTTTGAGAGAATTAAGTTCATCCTTTAACAGATACACTTAAATTCTTGCTGTATCTGGGTACAGTCTAGAGAGATGGCAGGGTAAAAATGAATAACATTTTGTGTAGTATTGACACTTATATGATGAAGAGGGAAAGTTTATATCGTCATACAGCACCTGTCCTTATGCTCAGTTTTTTGGAAGGTGGGAGAGGAGGAGAGATCCTAAGTGCTGTAATGTTCTGAGAACACTAACAAATGTTACTGGTGAATTTGGTACTGAAGAGGGCAATACCGTTTCTAGTTAGACCACTATTAATAATATTAATTTCCTGAGCAGAAGTGGACAGAATGTCTGTCTCAGTATGCTATATAGAACCTGTATATACACTTAAAAATCAAATAGAGGTAAATTATGCATAGGTTTGAGATTATTTTCAAGTCATTTTCACTGTTGTTTTTTTTTTAATTAACATTTATATAGAAGGGATGAGGAATAGTGGAAATGAGCTGTTAGATAAGGAACATGCTGTAACACTGCAGACTTAAAGACATAAATTCCTTTTCATGGGTGTGCTTCTGTCTTACTTCTGTCATTGTTCAGCTGAAACATTACAGCTTGAGAGACAAACTTGTGGCTCAAGACTACTTGTGTGGCTTTGCTGTTAAAATATTACGACTCACTCCATAGTGAGGAGATTCAGTTATGTAACTAATGGGAAATGCTGGTTATAAGTATATGCAAAGACCCTCTGTGGGCTTACTGGCCATCGTTCCAGTCACTCAGGCAGTTCCCTTTAGAGAGCTAGCCGTAGCAGTAGACTAGAAAGCAAATAATAATAATGTTTTTTGTAGTTTAGGTCATCTGGGCTGGCTTCCCATGAGGTACTGAGAGAGTAAACTCAAAAAATTTTGGGAAAGCTCAGATGAAAAATAGTTTCAGTTACAGAAAGCAAGATAAAATATAGATGCCTGTGTCCAAAAGAGTAATTCTCCCAAATTACTGCCTACATCACTGCCTGCATTTTGCCACTAAAATTGTGAGGCACAAGAAGTTCTGCTTCTGTATGTTGCTGGAAATAACTCCCTGTCTAATACCTCCTGTTTCTATCAGGATGCATTAACTAGATCCTCTCACATACCGGAATATTTTCTTTGGGACCAAATCTATGAGATACGGTAGATCACACCAGATGCACACTTTATAGCTTATTGCGCTCTTTGTGGCAATAAAGTACCACATTACTCCATGCAGAACAGCTGCAGACTGTGCTAGCACATTTACCCAGGCAAGTGCTCAACACAGGGTAGTGCTGTAATGCTGTCAGAACTTAGCTTGTATGGCAGAGGAGAGAGCTGAATGCTGATCCTTGGCATTAAGACTCTTTCTAATGCTAATTATATATATATATAATATATATATATTATTTCGTAGACTTTAGGTGATTAAGTATGATGTGTAAGACTCCATTTATTAAATCATAATAGCACTGGCCAACCTGTAATAGCATGTATGGGGACCTAGTATGTTTATTGTGCATTTGAAGCATTCTTTTGTTTACCAAAAATGTAAGCTAGGTATGCAGAGGCACATTAAGCTTTGAAGGTAATAGAGAACTTAGATCATACTTAGATGGGATGAATTAAAATTGATTTTGTTACAAAACATGGGTCGTGCCATCTGCTTTTGTAGATTCACCTTCATGTGGAAAAGATTTATTAGGGGACTAGTATCGCAATAATGATATTCTGATGATGGACAATGCAAATGGCTATCATGCCAATCTACATTTAAAAAATTGCTTTGTATTGTGGGAGGAGACAAACTGACTTACTATAAAGAACACAATTATAATACTATTGTGCAATGGCAGTCAACCAGTTAGAAAAGTGTTTGATTGGTCTTCTCCAACTTGATTTGTGATTTACCCTCCGTTGTCAACATATTGAAGCAAATAATTGGAAGAATGTGAACAGCAGCTTAACTCTTCCACGCTGATGATCAGTTCAATAACCGTTCAAATTATATTATGTTTCTAATCATTCTGTCATTTCTGTGTGGTCTTCCTCTAATTAGAGGCTATACAAGTTATATAAATAGGCTGCATAGTTTTAATGCAATTTATGACTTATGACACATCTAAACCTTAGAGAACGGTGTCATTTTTAACTAGGCACTTGTCTTAACACCCAAGAACCTATGTCTTATATGTATAATGCAAGCTATTCCAAAGCAACACTAATCTGCAAACCTTAGTGGGCTCAGAATTTCTAAATCCCAGCTTGTGTTTTAACCATATCATGTGGCACAAATAATTTCAGAATTCTATTCTCTATTATATTTTGGTAATACTTCTGGATAAAGTAAAGTGTTTTGGAATATTTCTTACTTTCACTATATGAAAAGAGTGTTACGGATTTTCAACTAAAATATTTTGCAGAATGGAAGCAGAGATAAAAGTTACAACTGTTGTTCTGAAATTGTGTGACTTTTCCATCTATACAGAATATTATGCATATGCATTCTGTGCATTCTGCATACTATGGATGAAGTACAGAGATAGCTATATACCCATCTCAGAAGCTGGAAAGCAATTTCCTTTAAAAGTTATTTTCTTTGTTCTGGAAAATTCACAACATATGTTTTTGTACGTCTGCCTTGGGCATCCAATCTAATGTTGGTTGCCAGAGTCTTTTGCTTATGTCTTCTTGCAGCAGATGAGCTTTCCTAGTCTTCTAAACCTACATTGTGCATATGGTGCTTCTTAGTATTGTATATCTTAATGTTTTTGTGTTGTGTGATTGGTGAACGCTGGAGAAAGCCTTTAAATAAGTTCAAACCATCAGATCAATTTTTCAGAAGTAAACCAGAGCAATTTGGGTATTTTAGGTGGTTTTGTCAAGTAGGGATTTGTATTTAACAATCATAGTGACTTTCTAGTTGACTAGAGGGAAGTGATTGCCCCACTCTACTCTGCGCTGGTGCAGCCTCACCTTGAGTACTGTGTGCAGTTCTGGGCACCACAGTACAAAAAGGACATTAAACTGTTGGGGAGTGTCCAGAGGAGGGCGACGAAGATGGTGAAGGGCCTAGAGGGGAAGACATACGAGGAGCGGCTGAGGTCACTTGGCCTGTTCAGCCAGGAGAAGAGGAGGCTGATAGGGGACCTCATCGCAGTCTACAACTTCCTCGCGAGGGGGAGTGGAGGGGCAGGTGACCTATTCTCCGTTATCACCAGTGACAGGACCCGCGGGAATGGTGTCAAGCTGAGGCAGGGGAAGTTTAGGTTGGACATCAGGAAGAGGTTCTTCACGGAGAGGGTGGTCGCACACTGGAACGGGCTCCCCAGTGAAGCAGTCACTGCACCAAGCCTGTCTGAATTTAAGAAGAGATCGGACTGTGCACTTAGTCACATGGTCTAAACTTTTGGGCAGACCTGTGCGGTGCCAGGAGTTGGACTTGATGATCCTTATGGGTTCCTTCCAACTCAGGATATTCTATGATTCTAGATCAGTCACAGTTTCATTTGCATTTCCCAGTGATGAGCTTCATGTTCTTATGATACCGAGCCTTACTCAGAAGAATATAACACATAAAAGAAATCAAGTACTTTCAGGCCAAATGAATGCAACTTTTGCAAGCTCTTTTTATTTAAATAACATATTTCTGTTTTATCGTGAAGGAACAGTTAAGATAATTTCTTCATATTTCATGGTTTGTCACATTAAGTGGCGTGATACTGTTGCATATATGTAAGCTCTGTCGTCAGGACTTAAATCCTGATTTAACCAAAATGTGTTTAGTAGGAGTGAGGCTGTATATGAGAGTCAGCCTTAAGACTTTTGGTATTTAAGCAAGTTAAGAAGAAAGAACTGTCTTTTTCATATTTAACCTTTAAGCTCTACAGTTGTATGTAGACTGCAGACAGTACGCTTTAAATTCTCAGCTTTTCTTTGGTTTACATTTTTAAAGTGATAAAATAGAGCATGTGAAAAATCTGTGCCAGTAGGGAATCTGTTTTTTACAGTTAGATTCATTTTTAAAAAGAGTCTGTTAAAAACCTTTGGTAAAAGTTTATATTTGAAGCATTACTCTTAGTATGTGAAATGTAGTTGGCAAGTGTTTTTATGTGTGCCTGTTAGTTTGAATGCATGATGCTGATCTGTTTTTTGTCCTAGCTGACGGTTATTATATCCTAATGGGTGCAACCCTGCACTAATGATCCTTGTGTATATAAATTCTTCTTGTTGTGAGCAGACACCATAGGCCACATAAAAATGTTTGCCTCAATTTCCCTGCAAAAAAGGATCTCAGAAACCAGACTTGGCCAAGTAACAGATTTTTTAAAGGTAGAGGAACCCAATAAAATTACCAGCTTTTCACAGCATGAGTCTACTTCCTTTCAACATTGTGAGGTGTAGGTGAAATATTCTAACTGAACTGACAGTGTAAGGAAGACAGCTAACTAGAAAGCAAGATAAAAGTAAAAACCACCAATGATGATTGATATTGTAATAGCTATTAATTGTTTTGGAGCCTCTTTTGTAGATTTATGGTACTTCACCTATATTACTTACACTTATGTGAGTCTTGATATAATGAATTTCAATGCATTAAAGTATTGTGGCTAAATTCACTGTATCTGGAATAGCATTTTGAAAAACATCAAAGCTCTTATTAATTTTATTAATGTTAAAATACATATGAATAAAGCTTTCCTGTGTTTTTTAACAAAACAAATTGAAAAGGTTTAGTTCCTTGCAGCTCTAAGGAAAAAGTAAAGTAATTAGTTCCTTTGATCTAGAGAAATGTTTTTTTTTTCAGCTGCCCCAACTCAAGTTAATTTACAGAACATACTGTGAACGTATTGCACATGCTATATTTTAGGAAGAATATGAAGAATACTGAGACACCTGTGAATTTGGGGATTTCTTCCAGCTTTTAAAATCAATGTTTCTTTAAAAAAAAAAAAAAAGGGAGAGAAGAAAAAAGTAAATGGCCAATTTTTGTAATTCTATATGTTTTCATTTTTGTCTTCTGCTCCAAATGTGTATGGCATTAAGTGTGATCAGTTTGAATGAAAAAAGATAGAAGGAAAAACATAAAGATGTAAAGTACACAAAGGTGAAACGAATCTGCTGTAGATTTTGGCAGTACTTCTGATTTTTTGGAAGTGTGTCTCTACATATGCTAACATCCTAAGATGTCATTCTATCATTGAATTGAGAAATATGGCTAGATTTTTAACTGTGCCCTGTCTGCATGGACATTGCCAGTAACAGCAGGACAGGTTGTATATCAAGTAGGCCATAAAATATTTTCTTGATACTTCTGTTGAAACACACAGTTGCCCCAAAAGATAAAATAATACATATTAATGTCTTTTAACACTGATTATTGTTAATTCTGTTTAAAATTTGTTAACGGCTCATATTGTGTTTTATTAATCTCAAACATTTTGGCATAGGGAATAGTTTATCATGTTACTTGAAAACAATGCTTTTTTCTTAGGCCTGTTGTTAAGTACAAAAAAGTTTTTAACTACAGAGCATTTAGCATTAAAAAAACGCTTTGTGATTTTGGCACCATCTTTGTCACAGTTATATGTACAAACATTGATATTCCTGTTAATGTGTTCTTTTTTCAAAATCCTTGCTGTAATTCTAATAGTTCCATACTTAAAAGATCTACTATTTGTTACGTGTTTTGCATTTCTAGTAAGAGTTAAAATTACCTCCTATAAGTTGTTTTTCTAAACAACTATGGACTAATAATTTTTTCTTCATAAGCAGATTTCATAGTATCCCAAAATAGAGTGGAAGTGAAAGTGTAAGGGAAAATTTTTGAACTAAATATGCGTATTTAAAAATCATAAAGTTAAACATGTTAGACTATGAAAACAATTTTCCAGTACCTTTTCTAATCACTAAGGGTTTTTTGAAATTTCACTGGATAATGCAAAAGATAATGCAGTTCATGGAACGGTCTTGCTAGAGCCGACAGATGATCTCATAGATTCAATTCCTAAGGATTTTTCTTTAAAAACAGAATTTTATCTAGCTCTATAGGTGGGGTTTTATATTTGGTTACACTCTTGGGAGTTTTGGATATTTAAAATAGGACAAAATAGCTGTAGGTATTGTTTTGTTTGTTTGTTTGTTTTTTTCATTGATATTGTCTTCTTCAATACAATTATTTACTTCTAAGCCAGGTGTAATGTCAACAGATTGAATCATAATTGACAAGCAAAATTTTAAAGCGTTCTAAATGTCATTGAACCTTTTAATAAAATTAATTACCCTGCCACAGAGAAAATTTACTAGCCTGCTGGTTAATATCACAATGTAAAATCATGGGGTAGGTGGAAGAGCAGGCGAAAGCTTATTACTTTTAAATAATTATTTAAAGATGTGTTACTTGCCTCTTTCAAGCTTGGATTGCAAATACAGCAAACACTTTTAAAATCTTCCAAATTCACTAGTAGTCAAGTTTCCTTTGAATAAATATAATCCAGTTGAAATTAAAAGTTATCGAGTACTAGTAACAGGGTGGTTCACTGGTTATGTGGGAAACTGGTAGAGGCCTTAATCTTGATTCTTTTGGGATTAGTGTTCCCAATAACACTTAAACATAAGTCAGTAGTTGGGAAATTGTGGCCGATCCCATTAGGAATCTTGATGAAATAGTGTTCTAGAAAAATTAAACATCCAAGTTATTCATCTGCCATTGTGCATCTCTTAGCTTGCTGGACTTTTACATTAGAGAGCATTAGAAAGAGCGATGAACCAATACACTGCCTAAATTTTAATGGGATTTTCAAGTGTTGGAAACACATAATACTGTATAATCCAAATGTAGTAAGATTTGGAACTAAGCTAGGAAACATTTTGAGACTTCTCATTGTTGTTAACAAGCAATAATTAATCATTGAAAAGTATACTTTTGGTGTCTGTGTGAGATTTAGAAGTCTTTATCTGGAAATTTTCTTGTGGGTATTTTTCTAGTGGTAAAGCTAACTCAATTGCAAACTTCTTTGTGAAGATACCTTAAAAATCTTTAATACAACTGATTTTTTTTTTGCAAGTTTGTCTATCTACTTCCCAAGATTGGTAGCTCCAAGACAAGCTGATCTCACAGTTTCATATCTCCCTGAACTCCCATGCACACAGTGATACTTTAAATGCCCTAACTCTAAATTTCTTCCTATTCAGCCTTCTAAGCTACTGTGAAATCTGTGCTATTCGTTGTCTGGTATACAGTGTTCTCATGTTCTCCAGGCTGGCAGCTGCACAGGAAGCTGACCACCTGGCAGGTCATATCCTTGACTGCTGAATATACTGGAGAGTAGAACTCTGTTCTCCTGAGATAGAGTTTATAATAAGTTCTTGCATGATTGCTGCCATTTAAAATCAGAAAAATAAGATGTTGAAAATAGAAATTATTAATTGGATGTAAATACATTTCTTAACTAGGGCAGATCTCTTCTGTATGTTTCCCAAGAAACAGAATTGAACTCACAGTTTGTTTTCTAACAACTAATTTGTGACTGTATCCTATACAGCTATTCTGTGTGTTGATGACTCTGTAGTAGACCTGGAAACACTGGAAGCACTTTATGAGAATGTAAGTAAGTTGGGATACATCTGTGCTTAATCACCATAGCATTCAGAATTTCAGATGTGCAATAAGTAAAATTTTATTTTATCTTGTCGTTTAAAACTAGAGACATTATGTAAAAAAATTCTTTAAGGAATTTAACAATAATCCAATAGGTGACATCAAAAGATATCATTGAGATGCGTATTTCTCTGACTGGCTTAAAAGTCAGAAATTTAAAACATTGGCGTGCCTTTGGAATCAGGCTAAAATGATGTAACAGTAAATGATGTGACATTAACAAAAGAAGAAACATCTAGCAATGTTCTCTTCTGAACTGCCTGAAAAATACTGGCCTTATTAAGGGGATGTTGTGTGCTAACATGCTGATTTTTTTCTCATCCAAGATGTAAGTGGATAAAGCAGTGAACTCAGGCTAGTGCATTGCCATCCTTACCTAAGTTGCTTTGTAGACAGCATTCTTTAATTTAGACTGTGATGCTGAAGTTTCATACAAAAATATGTTTACAGTTGGCTGTAGAAATATCAGAGCTATATCTATGATCCAAATGCTTTGAAGCATCCTATAGCAATATTTGCAGTGCCATGCCCTACAAGGATGCCTTGCTTTATGAACATGGTAGTAAATGGAACTGCAAAGCAGTGAAGGAAATTGTCATACTAGATCAGTGCTAGCTCACTCTTTTGGATAGTCTAAATGTGTCCATCTAAGTATATAATTATTTGCAGACAAACAGGTAGAGCAATAATTTATTATTTTGTTTTAAAATGTTATTAATTACTTTATATTAATTCACTCAGAGAGCACAAAAAGATGAACTGGAGAAAATCAAGCAATATTATCAGACTTCAAAAGAGGAAGAACTGAAGCTTCTGGACAAACCAGAACAGTAAGCGTTCTTTTCTTAATATTTTATCAGTTATGTAGTGTAGTCCTTTGGTGATATGTTAAAAAGAATCTTTATACATAATATTTGCTAGATAATAATTTTTTTCCTGTATTTCAAGGCATGGTGTTAAATTTGTGTTTATCTTACTTTTTTCAGACGTCACAGGTAATACTTGGTCTACTTGGAGCACCAAAACTGATTAAATATGTGGCCTTAAATCAATAAAAAATTATGTTTCTATTCTTATATTTGTAGAAGGCTTATCCTTCCCTTAGAGCTCTTAAGGCTCTTTTAAATTAAAAGCCTGGTCCCATAAAGCAGGGCCAGACTGATTTTGCTTGTTAATACTTTGGAGGAGCTAAACAAACAGAAGGTTTTGGGGAGTCCAAGGCACAATTTACACTCAAGTCATGCTGTTTGAAGGCCTACTAGACTGATTCCACAGTTTGTCTTCTGTGACCATTGTGGGCAGTGACAAATGTTAGGATGAAACAGTTCCTAGGTGTAGCTTCTGCTGTTGTGATAAACTTTAGACCAATCTGGAAATCATAAAAATCTGTGAACACCATGGTAATACTGAATTTTATCTTAGTGTTTGCATTTGATTCCAGATTAGGCTTACCAGTGGTATTTGTCTTCTGCTGTTTTGCCACTTTTCCCTTTGTATTTCCATCCTCTCCTAATCACAGTGTGATTTCCTGCCTTGAAGCATCTACCCATTTTGCATCCTTTTCTCTCTCTTTCTCTTTTTGTCTCTTCTGCTCTCTTTAGCATAAGAAAGAGTAGCAAGGGAAAGGATTGAAACAGTAGAGATAGCATATTATTGTTTGATGTCAGAATATTACATTTCCATACCTTTTTTCCCATTAGACTGTAGACGGTGAAGAGTGGATTTTTTTTTCCTCTTTCTCCTAACACAAAGCAGCTAACTACTCAATGGTGATAGCTACATACAGTTCACTAGGGATAGTTCATCTTGGAAGATGAGGCTATCACGCTCTCTTGAATAAGAGTGGCTTAAGAACACTTAAACTATCTTGTTCATGTATCCTGTATCCATGTTTTTCATTGCCTTGGCATGGTGCATAAGAATACATTATGTAACTAGTTGATGTTTTCCAGAGTTTGAATCTTTGGCAACCTGCAAGTCTGAGTGAAATAAATATAAATGTATTTTGTGTTCTGGAAAACATGAGTCCTGTAGAGCTCTAGAGTTATAAAAGGTTGTCCCTTCTTGTAAATTATATTGGAGAGAGGTTGGTGGAGAAAGGCAGATCTTAAACACAAAGTTGGACTATCATTGTTCCATAATTAAAAGTAAAGAACTGTAAATAAAGCAGTTGTGCTTGGTCATTCAGAGTGAAATACTAGTGTTAAAAGCAAAAGCTACTCTATCAATTATTAATCTTTGTTGTCACTGCAAGTCTTATTTATCCCCTTTTCACTCTGTTAAACTGCATAGGTTAGGAAAGTTAGCTTTTCAAGATGTTGCCTATTAAGTAATTTCTATTGCTCCTTCAAAACGAAGTCCTTTCTGAAAACTCAGTAGATAAAGCTTTAACCTGAATGCAGAACTAGAGATTTGCTGGAACTGCATATGCTTAATAACTCCATAAAACGTTAAAGACAGAAAAGTGCAAAATTGTAGGTATGAGTAAAATAATTTGCCACAGGGCATAAACCTGATGTATTTTCTTTAATAAGGATCAGAACAAAAGTGCAAATTAAACCTTTTATAAATGGTTGTAAATACCAGTGATAGACATTCATTTATTGACTTGAATTCACTGAAGTCTAATAGAAATCTCTGTCATTTTAAAATGCTTTGGATTCCCAGGCAAATAGAAAATTTTACTTGTATCACTAACTTCACATGTGATTTTGATTTGTTTTGCTGGCATGTTACACATGCTATTGTTGGCACAAACTGTAAATACATCTCAGCAACATGACAATATCCCCCAAATTATTCTTCATGATAATAGTTGCTAAGATGCTAATTAATATTCATTAACACAATAAAGATTTATATGCGTAATTGGCCACAACTTGTGTCTTTGCTAGCAGGATACAGATGCTTAAGCTAGTTTCCAATAAGATCCTTCTAGTTTTAATATCTTTTTGAAGTCCTCGCTACTGTGAAAGAAATACTAATGAAGGAAATGGTAGCAAAATACGTTACTGAAATGTTCTGTTTTGTATGTAGTTTGAATTCAGAAAGTAGTGGACTATTGATAATTGCAGATAAAATAAGGCTTTCTGTACAAGCAATGCCATTTGCTTGTCTTCTACATACAAATAATTTTCACTGACTTCAGTTTAAATCCTACTGGCTTCCTTAGAAGCTTGCAGGATTAGATACACCTTTTTAACAACAACAAAAAAATTTAAATCTAAATTTTATAGTCTTCAAATGTGGATAAATGTGACCCAATAAATAGTTCGCTGTTACAGAATCATCCCTCTTTGACTCTCTTTTGAAAGAATGTTGTATTATACTAACAACATGGTAATGTGTCTGATTTTGAAAGTAGTTTCAAGTCCTTTGTTACAAGATTCTGGTAGGATAAAAGAGTTCTCAAGTAAATGTATTTTTTATTTATAGTTTCTGCAGAAGAGGAGTAAAATGGACCTCACACAGATGAGCAGCAAATTCTTTGTGTTTACTTTAGGCCATGAGAAGTGTAGCAATGAGAAACCCATCATAAAGTTATGTCACAGTCATCTCATTGTAACTTTAAGTCAAAATCATACTTTCCTCATTTTAAAATTGCAACGCTGACTGAACTTTTCTCTGAAAAAAGCTTCATCCACCTGAATGTGGTGGTTTATCTTTGATAAACCATAGGTTTATGCCGTGACATTCTGTTTGGTAACTGCTAAGATCAATTCTTCTTTGTGACATATTTCAGTTATAAATGTTTGGTCAGGATATTTACGTTGAATACTTTGAATTCCAAAATCTGGAGACATTTTCTTTTTATGCTAAAGCTCTTTTAATTCTCAGCACAATTATGTTGCACTCTGATGACCAGAAATGTGGATAAAAGTTCCCCTTTCAAGGGAAGGCAAGAAAATGTATCATTTGAATTTTTAAATTTAAACTTTTAAAATATATGTATGTATGTCAGAACTTTTGTGAAGCAGTTGGGGTTTTTCTTTCTTTTGTTTCTCTCACACGAAGTGCACACAAAATATCCTCTTTTTTTTCCTGGCAATACCATTCATTCCCAATAGGAAGTATTTTTATTAATACCAGCTTGGCATTTCTTTTTTTTCCCATTGCTTAAATCCTAGAGCCAAGCCTGGCCTCCCCAGTCCTTCTCTCACAATAGATTTTCTCATCAGGCAAGAGAGAAAAAGTCAGAAAAAAAAATGATGGTCCAATTAGAATGTTGTATTTCACACCAGCCACAGGTGGATGTTACCAATTTTTTAGACATGCACTGTGTATTCAGCAAAGCATTGCATGCATGAAAAATTTATAAAGGTGATTTAAAGATACTGGTATTCGTTATAGTGAGAAAAAAAAAAAGAAATAGTTTGAAGAAATCAGATGAATTGGTTTAAATAATTAAAATAAATTTAAGAATTCAATCTAATAATGATTCAGAAAATGTCCCAGAGTTCAATCAGGAAAAAAAATCTTTAAAGCATCATATTAAAGGGGATTTAAGAATATCTGTAGACAGGAGATTGGAGGAATTCTACTAAAGTGATATTGGAGCAAAAGACAGTTTGTTTCTAGATTTCAAGAAAGCATGCATAGCACTGGAATCATTGACTCAAAACCCACAAAGCAAATTATGCAAACCCTGTTATTATAAGAAACGTTAAAGTTTCTCATATTATTTAGCCAAACTCTTACATTTTAAATTGAAGAAAAGGGAGTAAATATTTGTGTCTTGGGATGCTTTCATTTTGTAATACCCGAACTGGAGTTGTTGAATATACTTCTATTTGTTTTTATTTACCAAAGAGTTAAAGTAAAAAAGGTGGAATAGCTTCATGAGAAGAGTGAAAGTGTGAGAAAAGATAAAGAACAATTAGAGAGTTGGTAACTTTGCTGAACAGTGACTGAAGAGAGATGTAATCTGCAAATATTTTACAGCTAAATACGCGGCTAGGTGCATTACCATAAAACATGCTGCTATAGAATTGGAAGCGTGGTGCAAATTAGTAAAAGAAAATTGAGGTTGAGCATCAGAAGAAATTTCTTGGCAGACATTCTATATTATGAAATAACTTTGTAGGAATATGTTGAGTTCAGTATTGCTGGGCATGTTTTAAATTGAAGCAAAAACACACAAGTGAAAACACTAAATAGCGTTTCTCTAGCTTTTGCTTTTTTTTTTCCTTAAACCTATGATCTTGGCTTATAATTCCTCTTTATTATTAGACAGTGAATTCATGTTACAAGAATTAATGTCTTACATCTTTCTTGGTATTAATAGGATTTCTTAACACATTGAACACAGAACACTGAGGAGAAAGTATACAACAATTATAAATTCTGTGAGAATTTTGAATCAAAGTAGGAAAGATTGCATTATATATGTATTTCATAACACTACAGCTCTGATCCAGTATGTACCTCACGGATGTGAAATGTAGGGATTCATTTAGTATCTTTTTTTTTTCCACAGATTTTTATATGAGTTATCTCAGATTCCCAACTTCACAGAACGAGCTCAGTGTATTATCTTCCAGTCAGTTTTCTCTGAAGGGATAACATCAGTTCACCGGAAAGTTGATATCATTACTCGTGTTTCCAAGGTAAGTCCTAATGGGAACTAAATAAAAACATAATGTGTTTTAGATTGCTTATGTGGGTTTGTTTGTTTGATTGTTTTTACCAAAAGTTATGAACCTTAAGCATGGTTATTGGCTTTTCAGGGAAATAAAAATATATTGATATTTTTAACTGCATATAAGAACATGAGGAGGAGGTAAGAGGGAAGATGAGTTGTGTGTGATGCTGTATGTTCTGCTTAGGAATTTTTTTTTTTTTCTTGAACATCAGATTTTGATTACTTCGCACATTAAGTGGAAAAATAGATAACGTCGATAAAATAGAAATTAAATATCAAACTAACTTAGTCAATGGCCTTGCAAAGTTACTTTGTTAGTATACCACTATGCAAACTTGACTTGCTTTTAGTCTGTGTCAAATCAGAGATCATTTGCTTTGTCCACTATGAAACTACTGGTAATACAATGTAAACATACTTATACAGTGAACTGTATAGTAGCTGCCTATGACATACATTAACTTATTGATTTCCCATGGTATCCATACATTTTTGTTACCATGATAGAGCAGATTTCTAGTACCCGACAAAGCTTTACCTAAGGTTTCTTTACAATGAATAACTGAAGAGAAGATTTTGAAATTATAACAAAATTTGAAAAGTAAAAATGAAATAAGAAATAAAAGAGAAATGAAATAGTGTCCTGAAGGTATAACAGCCTGGCCAGGACAGCATTTAATTTATTTATTTTATTTATTTATTTATTTTTGCTATGTGGTGTCTTTCGAACAGCTTTGCTGCCACAAACTACCCACACTCTATTCCTTTGGATATTCTTTGCATATTCTAACTAAAATAATTACTTAGTATTCCCTTTCCAAAGGAGACATAAAGAAGACACAAAGAAGTTGTATGAGATAGGGGAAGAGTCATTACCCTTAGTTTACTTAAGAGGACCTCATATGACAATTGATTTTTTCAATGTGTAATATAAAGCTACATAGTTAAGAATTAGGCTCATGGCCTCAGAAGCTTGATTGATAACATAAGTGTCTTTATATAGAAATTAAAATAATTTATTAATTCTCTACTTTGTTGCTAGATTTCTTTTTTCTTTTGAGGCATAATTATTTTGTCCTTAACCCTGGTATATCTGCACTAAGTATAGATCCTGAAATGTGAATTTTCAGAGCACCAGGGCCAATGAGAAGCAGACTGAATAATGACTTTCTGAGTGTAACCCAGTGGCAGCAAAAATAACACATCTCCATTTGACTGTGCATTATGTAAACTCATGAAAAAACACTTTGTCTGTGAGATTTTTAAAGGCTACTGAGGATATTTAGTAATATCCTGCTGTAAAATTTCTTCCATTAATCTTTCTGTCATCTACATAGTATATAATGCTATATAATTTACCTCATGTGGATTAAGTTAAAGATAGTATCTTAGGCAGCTATAGTCTAATAAATTCTTCTTTTAAATGTTTGATTCCTGTACCAGTTTTAGCTTCCTTTCCCTGTAGAGGCACATGAGAAACAAAACCTCCTTTAGCAAAAATAAAATCTAAAAAACTTTGTTGTACGAGCAATTAGAATTTTTGTGTCAATGTATGTTTCAGACTAGTATCCATTTTCCAGGCTTTGCTGAACATGACAAGTGTAAAGGAAATTTTAGGTTTGATTCTGGCTTTTGGAAATTACATGAATGGTGGGAATAGGACTCGAGGTCAAGCTGATGGATTTGGTTTGGAAATACTTCCCAAACTAAAGGATGTCAAAAGCAGAGTAAGTACTCTATTTAATTAAAGATTTATTTTCTCAAGTGATATCTTTCTGTTTCATCATTTGTCCAAACTTAATCTTTTCTCATTTCTTAGCTTGAAAGAGCAAGGCACTTTGTACCATTTTCTTCTTTTTTCTCCACGCTTTTTACCTCTTTCTTCTACTTACATGCTTGTCTTCATAATCTCCTATTTCTCCTATTCACTACCACTAAAATAATTTTCTCTTGTGAGAACTTCGGTGTGTCTGTTTTACTAGTTTTACTAAATTACAGTAGGTAGAGAGACATGAGAGATCACAGACCACTGAAGTCTTCTCCAGCAAATATCCCCATACTTTTTTCTTCTTTTAACTGTAGCTGTATGTGAGTAAAAAGGCTTTAAACATCATGTTAAAAAAAAAAAAGCAGCACAGAATGTACACTTAAGAATTAGACATAAAGGATTTAAATATATATATTACAGGATTTTAATCCTCTTCAAAACGGTGTGTCAGATCCAGCAAGATACTGTCAGTCTTTTTTTTGAATTGGCGGTTAAGCAGATAAAGGGCATGAATTCTGAATGGCATAAACAAGCAAATGCTCATAGATGGCAGTAAATTATTTTTGTCAAAAATTGAGAACCAGTAGCCCATTTTTGATTAGTCATGCTAGGAACAAAAGAAGGCTCAGACACACTGTGCATGCCTTTTGAGATGAGGTTACCTTGATCCTTATTTCAGCAGGGTAGAGGATGAGGTGCTAGATAATGCAGACAATGGAAACACCACTCAAAAATCCTCCTCTGCCAAAGCATACCTAGGCGCCATATGGATATCAGAACTAGCAAAGGGTAGGAGGTATTTTCTACTGATGTTGGTAAAGATTTGGAGGTAGAGAAAAACTGTTCTCTCACACGCTTCCTCTTTTCCTAATTGAAGTGCTATTCTAAATTGTAAGGAAAATACAGTTGTTTTTTTTTTGTTTTTTTTTTTTTCCCAGTTATGGTGTATGTAAATAGGAATGTTCTCAGTTTGGGAGACAAGCAATGTCAGATAAACAGTATGTCTAGGGAGCTTTTTATTTTATTTGTGAATGCGACCACTAACAAACAGTAAAACCAAGATTTAATATTTTTTTTCTGTGAGCCACTGAATTTATGAAAGTTTTTCCAAAGGATTTGTGTCTTTTGTCTTCTAACTCTTACTTTCCTCTTCACTGCAATAGTTCAGCTGTCCCATAAGACCACTTTTTTCCAGTTCTACTCCATGGACAAGACACAATACAGGCTGCAGCTAAACTAGATCTAGGCCCGGCTTCCCAGTACTCAGGTGTTCATTGGTCAGCTAGCTGCCATGAGGAAAAATGTAAAACAACTGAGCTCTGCCTGGCTTTTCTCAGTTGAAGTACTAATTTTATCTCTTTCTATCTAACCATTAACTTGTAAGAATTTAATCTTCTCTGGGACTTTCCAATTTGGCTGGATTTAGTCAACACTGCAAAATTATGAGTTATGAAAAGGAATGACAGATGTACAGTATAATTGCATAAGACTTGTTCTTTAGCAAAACAAGCTAAAAAATTACAGTACTTCCAGTTTCCTGGTAGCCAAAATAAATATATTATTAGTTTATATTGCTGTAAGAAGTAGGAAAAACTAGTCTCCAAAATGCATTAAAAAAATCAAAGGGGCCAGCTGCTATAGGCAGATATGGAAACTTAGAGATAACTGGAGAGTGTTTTTGTGAGGAAGAAGAATGGATGGTCTTGCATATTTGAATACTAAGGTGTCCTGTGTCCTGTTGTTCCCTTTCTGGAAATTGACAGCAAACAATATGACTTCTAGGTAAGCTAAATTCCAGGAGCTAAGGTAAAGTGTCAGCGCTGAATGTCTTTTATTTCATGTAAAGGTTATTTGTTGTCACAGGGATGAGCCTAGAAAGCTACTTGATACAAAAAATAAATAAAATAAAAATCTAGCTCACCACTTCAAAATCCCTGTGTTTTTTTCATATGGAAATACCATTTAAACAAAAGTCATAGGTTTGATAGCTTAATATGTAGAAAATAGAATGGGCGTATTTAACTTTGGAAAAACAATCAAATATTCATTCAGTTCTTTTTTGTCACACAACCTGCCAGCAATTCTGAAATGGTTATGTAAGCAGAGTGGTTTTGACTACATGATAGCAATGACTTGCTTAGTTAAGAATTTTGCTGGTGTTTGATATTAATAAAATATTACGTGCTGCAGGCTGTAATACAGGTGAGGCAGCTGTGTACAGGAAGTCAGACATTCACATACATTTATACTAATACTTGTCAATATAGGGTATAAAACCCCATTAAAAACAAAACAAAACAAAAACAAAAAAACAGGTAAGACATCCCAGATATAATTCCCTATATTCTAATTCTTTTCTGTTGTTCAACAGTACCCTGTAATGTGTAAGTCAAAGTTTTCTCCTTTTCCTTTAGTTCATGTCCTATGCTGAACCTATAACATACAGTAAAATAAAATGTTCTATACATTTGTTGTATACAGGACCAATGGAAAAGATGTTTCCACAAAGACAGCATTAAAATTCATGTTTTTAAACAAAAAGGAGATGAAATATACTTGTTAGGTACATGCTGTCCAGTTTTATATTTGGTGTAAAATATGAAAATTACCTTTGCCCCTTCCAGATCTTTATTGTACATGACTTCAGACTGGTCAAATCAAGAATTTCAGCTGACTTTAATATATAATACATTTAACTATATTTTTTTAGTTAATATTGTATTCAAGAATAATATATTATATAATATATATAATATATATATAATATTATTCTAATAATATTGTTAATGATATGGCTAATATAATACAAGAATGCCTTGTATTATAAAAAAATGTACAGTGGCAGCTTCTCCCACTGGATGTTTTCTGTACCTGCTATTTAGAATGTCTAAGTCCAGTGGTAGCATAATCAAACCTGTGATTGTTATATCATTTTTTTGTCAGCAATGTTAGGAATAATGATACTGTGAATTCTATTTCTCACAGCAATAAAACTAAATAATATATTTTGAAATACAGTAATTTTTTACTTACTTGAAAACAGTGTTAGTCATACAACATTTAACGTTTGTATGTATCCATAATCCATTTTTAATGATATATTACTGTTTTTCCCTAGGATAATCGTATTAATCTTGTGGATTATGTTGTCATATATTACCTGCGCCATTGCGATAAGGTAAAAGATTTATTTGCTGTACACCTCTCTAAAAGTGACTTCTTTAAGAATTTGTAAAAGGGTTTGCATTTGCCTTTTTTTTTTTTTTTTTTTTTCATTTGACCGCAGTAGTTGTGGACCTCAATAGGTCTGAAGTTTGCTGAAGGCTCTTTGATAGTGCTTTGGAAAATGTTACATTAACTCTGGAACTAAACACTGCAGACAGCTGTCTATGACTCTTGCAGGCCTGACAGGTTATCCCTCCAGTCACTTCTTCTTATAACCTGGTTACTGTAACATTGCAAATTTTATTTTGATGTGATAATAATGCAAGACAGAAGCAATGTTTGTCTCTCATGATAGAATACAATGACAGGTTGATATTTTAGAATAGGTGACTCAATTGATGGAGATAAAGTTAGATAAGGAATGTGGGAAGAGGCATGGCTGCTGATTTGAGTTACTTGTGTTTATGGGGCTTTTTGATGTGTCCAAAGTTTTGGAGTGGAAAATTTAAACTGTTTTCTTCAAATAAAAATGTCACTATTGATTGATTTTAAGTATGTAATTTCTTATTTTTGAAATTAAGATGATGTCTCCATTTGATATTTGAATTCTGGTCAGTTCATTGACCAGAATGATTTTTCATGGCCTTATCTCTGGTTGAATATAAATGTTATTTCTTTTTATTTTTTATTTTTAGTGTTTAAAGGTTTTTTTGGTTCGTTGTTGTTGTTTTTTCTTTTTCTTTTTTTTTTTTAATTCTTACATATGCATGTTGAATTGAAGAGTTAGTTGTCATAGAAATTTTTTCAAGGAGTAAGACTAAAGTAACTGAAGACATCACTAACACTGGAGGGTTTGTATGTCAGGACATTGTGGAACAGCTCCTGAGGCTGATCTATAGAGAAGACAGAAAACTAGCAGATATGAAGATCTGTACAAATAGGATTGTTGATTTTGTTTGTTTATTTGTTTGTTTTTTCCTGAAGCAGGAAAATAAAATTTTTGTACCCGAAGTGCCTGTCTTGTAAAAAAAAAAATCGCATTACAAAAGCAATTTTGTCTAGTCTGTAATTTTATTTATTTATTTGTTATTCCTGCAAAGTTTCTGCTGTACAGTAGTTTTACTTCAGGGAATTCTGTAAGAACAAAACAGTTTATCTTCTCTTCAGAGGAAGTGAAGACAATTTAAATTTTATCCATTGTACTGTTTTCTTTCCCTGAGTGCTCATATCTTTCTAATAATGAAATTATTTGTTCACTGTTTACAAAATAGTTCTCCAGCCCATGAGCTTTCCTTTATTTCAGACTGAAATCTGTGCGCAGATAGTATTTTAAACTCACTAGTACATAGTTAGGCAGAGTAATGTCATTGTAATACCATTTATACACTGTACTTGTTAAATTTCCCCTGCTTAGAATCTCCTAAAGCTGGTGGGTTTTTTTTAGTTCTAAAGTTTTTTTATTGTGCTAAAAATAAGGTATATGCTTTGGAGTTCCATACAGATATTAAACTTATTTAGTGAACTGCAGAGACCTTCAACTATATATTTTTTTCTGTATAAAATACTCCAGGCAATATATAAATATTGTTTTCAATTTATCCATATGAAGTGTGTATATATGTATTGGATTGGGAAAGGGTGAAACCACAAACTTTTGGTATAAGGTCACTTGCTCCGTTAAAATAGGCATTCATGTTACCTGGTTTTAGGAAACTTCTAATCCGTTATCTAAACTTCTGTTGATATAAAATGACCTAAAATGTTGTGAGCTTATTGTTGCTTCATAGTTCAAATTGAGCACAGTTTGCATTACAACGTCTAAAAGGAAGTTTCAACACTCAGACTGGTCAGGATTTCATCTTAAATGATATATATATGCTGTTTTAGCAAGAAATATTTAAAACGTTATTTTTGTGTGTTTTTAATAGTGTTTTATAGATGCCATTTCAAAAAAATAATTTATTTCACTGTAAATGCATTTAATTTTCATAGTGGCCTATTTGTTTGTTTGTTTGTTTTTTTAGGAAGCAGGAACAGACAAGAGTATTTTTCCTTTACCAGAACCACAGGATTTTTTCCAGGCCTCCCAAGTTAAGTTTGAAGACCTAATAAAAGACTTAAGGAAACTGAAGAGAGACCTAGAAGGTAACTGGGAACTTTCAAATTTGTTCAGCTAACAACTAAGTGCCATTTAAAATGTGACCTTTATGAGGTTTGCTTATTGCTAATTAGGTTTATAGTGTTGATTCATTTGAAGTTTTTACACTGTGGCACAAACTACCCCCATAAAATAGAAAAAAATATTTCAAACTCATGACTTAATAAAAATGAAAGTAAAGGTACTGAAAAATAATTTTCTATAATTCCCTTTTGCAATTGAAACACCCCTAAAGAAATGTGTGAATTTTTCTCTGGCTTCTTCATAACTCTATGTTTGACTGTAGATAACCTGCTAGTTCCATAACATAAATACTTTCTTCAGTACTCATGTAACAACAGTTTAACAGCTTCAAGAAATAGTTGAATGCTATTAATGTAGAAATAAAACACAGCTTGCCAAGGCACAGCAAAGGGAAATGGAAAGCTCCAGTTCAAAATATTTTCACCCTGGGACATAAAATAAACATTTAAAAATGTTTATTACAAAGAGGGGCTCAGAAACCCAACTCATCTATCAATCAAGGTATTGAGTGGATATGAAGTAGGAAGAGTTGCTCTCTAAGTGTTACAAGCAGTTTCATTTTTATTTTGTGCTTCATATGACTCTTAAAAATAAATCGTGTGAATGATGACTGAATATTTCAAGCCTGTCATTTTTGCTAAGGCAAAGTTGCTATTTTTACTGAAGCAATTACATGTAGAAAATAGAATTTTGGGACAGAATCTGCATAAAAACTCATAAAAATCTCCATTTACGTTTAGATAACACATCTGCATCAAAATGTGAGAGTATTTTTTGAATCAGAGTTGAACAAGCTGATTTTTCAATGTAAAGCAATGAAAACTGTTAGAAATAATTTATTGTTACAGTTAGAAATGGCTGAATTAGGTCACTAGTATCTTTAGGATAGTTTCAAAGGTTAACAGTGGTAGGAAGGTATCAGTTATTGTTTGTTCGACCCGGGCAGAAGTGAGTGCTCTATCTCCTCTCATCGCTTGGCCCTGTAAAACCCTTGGCCTGCCCTCTTTTGGGCTAGTTTGTGCAGAAACATGATCTGTGTTTGATCTTGTACTTTTTCAGCATGTAGTCCTGCTGTAACGCATCTTAGTCTTGTAGGATCTGCATTGAGGCTGTGACATTCACATCATATTTGTTCTATATTGCAAAGAGAGAGACAGAAAGTAGGAAAAGCACTTCAACTAACTTATAAAATTAAAACTGCAGCTTTCTTGTAATCACTGATTTCTCTTTCAACGTGTTTTCTTAGATATTCAGAGAAATTTTTTTATGTTGAGGTTGTTTTCACCATTTTTCTTTGTAAAGATGTATTTGAAACCCATCCAAAGCAATTAACATATAAAGTTAATGACAGCAAGGATTTGAAACAGAAAAGGTTGTGGAAATGTTTTCAGATGTTGGTATTTTATCACTCAGAAATATGCAGCAGGATTCTAACAAGCATTCCTGTGAATAATTTCTCCTACATTTAAACAAAGAAGCAATCACTCATATAAAAATGTTGTATCTCTTTCAAACATTCCCTTTCAATTTTTTTTCTCTTCAGATAATGCTGTAGTTTATTTTTAAATCGAAATTTTAATTGAAGAGGTTATAATTTTAACACGTTCAACAAAGATTTGATGAGTCTCTGTAGTTTATTGTAGCCATTAAAAAGTTGTGGCTGCTGGCAGAATACCAGTGAAAGTCTAAAGCTGAAACAGATGTGAGTAGCAGAAACCAAGTCCAGAGAAGCGTCGGGCCCAGCTATCCAGACAGGCGCGGCCCTTCAGATGTAAATAATTTGAACAATATTAACTGGAGCTGCCTGTGTTATAGGGTACATTGGATTTATTTCACACTTTGGTTGGCTAAGGTAGTCTTAAACAGATTGCCGTGAAAGTGGGATGAGACAAAGGTAATAAATGAAAGAGAGGTTTTCTTATGTGCCGTTTGGGAACAAACGAATGTGTCTATTAGTGACTTAGCTTTTTTTCTGAGATTTGTACAAGGTGAGTAAAAGCAGGATAAGCATCACCTATTGTGTCTGAAGTGGCAATTTTGATAGAAACTCTTCATAATAGTCATCATTTAGTATTTAAAAATATTTTTCCTAGTTTGTCAGGGCATTCATTCACCTTTTAATAATGGATATTAACATGGGAAAGACTGAGGATTCATGAGAGAGGCACATGTCTTAAAGGTCTGAACTTTGGGCTTGAAATACCTAGACTCTGTGGAACCAAGAGTTCAGATCTAGATGGAGCACAAACCCTTTCATCCATTTCAGATAAACAGATTGAGTTCCATACGATTTACTATTTTGAAGTCCTTCAGATTAGACTTTAAAGGGACAGTGTCAACTAAAGTTTGGCTCAAAAATTTGAACGTCTCTTTTTTGAGAACCTTAGTCCAGCAGGTTTTTAACACACATTCCAGAACAAACTTCGCAGTCATGAGCATTTTTAGGTTAAAAAGCATGATTTAAAAAATGCACATTTAATATATGTTTTTAAGTGGAAAGAAGTGTAAAAGCATTTGATTTTAAATAGTAAGATGGCAATTATAGAATGAAATCCGGTTCTGCTTTAAAGTCATAGAAAAAAAATGTTTTCTGTAAGCTTAGAATTTCACTTCAGGTCTGTATAGTCATTGCATTTCCAGGATTTCCAAGTATTGCATAGAATGGTATAAGCAGGTACACGTATACATTTGACAGGTATTAGCTTTTCAGTTCATCTTTATGTTTATGAAAACAAAGCTTTTGTTTTGCATCAGTATTTTAAGATCATAATATATATTATTCCTTGTCTAGAGCAACAATTACCACTTTTTCCTTTCTGTATGACCAAGTATTTCCTTTCTGGTCTGGACAGTGCCACTTGATTGGTATTCTTCTGGAAGAAGCATGGAATATTTGAAATATTTAGTCATATGAAGATTTTTAGAAAGCAAACCTCTTCACCAGAGTATAATAGACTTGTATATGTTTTACCATGAACCCTTTATTCATCTACCTCCAAAGCTGAACAACCTTAATTATTCAAAATTAATTGCATTGAAGATTGTTTCCATCTGTCATACTCATTGCTTTTCCATGCAATACAGTTTGAAAAAATTTAAAATGCTACACCATGCACACTTGAAAGCAATATTAGATTCCTTACATCATTTACCATAATGTTCATTGTAACTTTTTAGTATTCTTGACTCTAACAGCTGAAAGAGCGAAGGTATCTACTGAATTGTTAAAAATGGAAACCAAGGTAGTTCCATGCTGAATATTCCATCCTTATTGCTCATAATAAATTAAATTTCCTATGACATTTTGACATTCTGATCTCATTGAAAATCCACATTTTTTTTAAACTTTAGCTTTTTGTGAACTTTAGCTTTTACTTTCTTTCATGGCTGCCAGTACAGATTCTATCTGCCATTTTCACACAAACATTTTTTCAATGCTGTATATTTTTTAATTTGTTACTAACTTAAGAGAGTATATGAATATATATTTAGATATTTATAAATACGCACATATATGACCAAAAAGAAATAACTTCATCTAAAATAGATACAAGACTTCATGGATCAGCTATCTTTTAATAATCAGTTGGATTTCAGTACTCCAGGAGACATGGTTTGGAGCTGGGGGCCTCTTAACCTCGTTGTTCACAGATCTGTATCTTCCAAAAGTATGTTATCTCCAACTTTCCTGCTTTTAAGTAATGCACCTACATAAAAACTTTAGCTTATGACAACCACACCTTTTAAAATTGCATAATCTTTTTAGAAAAATTAAAAGGTAAGATAATAAACTATGCATGAAAAATGGAAAAAATACAATGTTACATTGGCCATTTTCATGTTGTTTTTCATATAGAAGCATTACAAATATCTTGTAAAGAAATGTAATTTGGAAATACCTCTGGAGGTCATCTGATCCAAAACCTTAGAGCAGGACTCACTTCACTTTTAGATCCAGTTCCATAGGGCCTATTGAGCCCTAGACTCAGTTCTGAGTCTAAGGATGGAGATTCCAACCCCTCTCTGGGCACCTCTTCCAGTGTTGAGTAAATGTCATGATTTTTTTTTCCTTATCCCTTGTCAGAATTTCCTACATTGCAACTTGTGACTCTTTGTCCTTTTTCTTTAGTTGTACATGAAGAGTCTGTCTCTGTCTTCTCTATATTCATTAGATATCTGAACATACCAGGCTTCCTCTGCTTCTTCTTCAATTACTTAATTTTATTTTCATTCTCAGATGGCATGACAATATACATGTTGTTTATCTTAATGTCATATAGTACCTGGAGTATCTAAATAAAGAGGCAAACAAGCACAATATGGCCTTCCTTAGCCAAGTAATTTCTAAATTCTATGCAAGGTGTTGCACAGGATCCTCAGTACAAAATTCATTTTTTAACTGCACTGATCATGTTCCATATCAGAACTCATAGCTTTGTCCTTACTTTCCTCTATTAAGTTTCACTATTCTGGTTCCTATAGCATCCCTTTCTTACTGTTTACTTCTTCAGACAGAGAAGGAAGAACCAGAAAGGGATTGCTATGCTTTTTTCTTCCAGATATGTTGGTGATGAAGAAATCTTCATTAATGTATTTAAAGTGCTCAGTACTCAGTATTTAGCACATCTTCTTTGAAAGATTGTTTTAGAATTTCACTTTTTTAGAAAATGGTCAAATTAAAATCAGTCTTCAGCAAAATAATCACACACATTCTATAGACTAGTCCCATTCTGTGTTTCAGGTTGCTATCCCTCTTTGCTGTGGCAATAAATCAGCCCTTAAAGATGTTTACAATTTTTCTTAGTGTGAGAATTAGTTCCTTTTTCAACTTTTCTTGTATTTCATATAATAGCTGAATAATAATACATAATTTCAAAACAAACTTGTCTTTTGACTAGAGACCAATTCTCTGTCTCCACAGCCTCTGTGGCCTTATTGCAGAGAAACATCCATTTCACTGGATATGATTAGCATAGGGTTGCCATACCAATAACAACATCATAGCTAATTAACCCTGTCTCTTAGCAGGGCTTAGACAAGAGATAGTATTACACAGTTGCATCTGCATTATCCTCATTCAGTACCTTCCTCAGGAAGCTCTGTATGACATTGTACTGTAAAGTGGAAATGTGTTACGAAATTAAGACAGTAATGGAACAGAATTTAGAAATGAGAAATAGGTGGAAATTGAAACGTCACTTGCATCCACTGTTGCTATACAGAGAGCAAAAAAGGAAGCTGCAAAAATAAAAAATAATTAATCCATGCTCATTTAAGACTAAAGCACTCTGATTGTCCTGATTGAAAATCCTGAAAACATTTGTTCTTATTAAGAATTATGGTGGAATATATTTACTAATAGGAAAAAATAAAAGTTTAATTGATATTATTTACAAAGAGTTGAAATAAAATATACGTGTGTATTACCATTGGAATCCTCAAAATAAGTTGCAAGTTTTTGCATTATGTCTATTAATGAATAATAAACCAATTTTGATCTAGAAAGTAATTGATGTTTTCAGTTAATGAATTGAGAATTTTTCAGCTTTTGTTGGATTTTTATATAAGCAGAAATGGAGAAATTAATTGAATGGAGAAATTAATTAATTGAATGTGTTACTGTTTGTTCAGATGGAATTATACAATTAGTTCATACATAATACTATAGGCCTGAGAAAAAAATATTTTATAGAATAGAGGTTTAGTATAATAATAATAAAATAATTATCAATAGGACAGTGATTACAAAGTTGAGAGATTTTGTCTATTGTTTGATTAGTTTTATTGACAAAGGTTACTGAATCACATCATGAAAATTACAATATCAGCTTGCATGTTAACATTCTAAATAGTTTGTTGAACCAGCAGATATTTTGCAGTAAAAGGTGATTGTTTATTTGTTACAGGTCAACATTCAAAAAAGTATCAAAGGCCCTTTTCAAAAATATGTTCAGCAGATTGAAGCCTTGGTCTAATTAAATGGAATGTTTTAAGTCACTCTAACAGTGTGATTTAGACATCTCAGTCACACACATTTTCTGGAAAAATTTTCCCGCAATCAGCAGAGAAGTTGAATGATATTTTCCAGGAACCAGTAACTTTACAGATTTTTCTTAAATATTAATTATACTTTCTAATTTTAAAATTAAACTTAAAATTTTGAAAGCGTAGGCAAATAGGAATTTGAACTGGGTGGTGGAGCATAAGGAACCAAATAGGTGCCTGTGATGTGCAATGCTCTTTAGATGTCAACATAAATGGAGCATGTTGTTATGTACCTGATGAGTATCACTATATTTTTGCACTGTCCAAGATTTACATGATATATTCAGAGGCAGTACAAAATGATGTAGGGAAAAGAGAAAAGGACAGTTTTATGCAGGGACAATTATTTTGTTTTCAATTATTAGTTGGTAATAATTGGTAAAATGAGTCTTCTCTTCTTAGATTTTTCCGACCTCTTTTTGAATAGTCTCATGCCTCTGCAGGCTGAGATACATTTCAGTTTGTTTTGATTTGGCAAAGATACAATACAGGCATTAAAAAACACATTTTGTATATGTGCACTGGATTCTATTGTACAATAAAACTAACATTTTGACAGTGTTCCACTGGTAATGTTCATATGCGAATAGATTAACTAGAAATCTTACTAAGTGGAGCATTTCTTAAAATTCCATTAGATTTTCTAGTTTATGATAATCATAGAATAGTATGTGAGGGTTTTAATAAGATTCGGAAGTATAGTAGAGGGGCAAAGAAATTATGTTTTAGAAGATTTTGTTGCATAAAAGCAGATGTCTGCACATGTGCATAAAGGCTAGGGAGAAAGCTTTCTATCTGTTAATCAATGGCATGCTGTTAATTTTTTCATTTTTCTTTTTTTCCCCTTGGCTAAAGAGTCCTAGGAAATTTCTTATTTAAAATTATTCTGCAAATGTTAAGATTCTCAAACAAATTGTGGAGATACCAAAGTTAAGATTTTCTATGCACCTTTCTTTTCTGTGTGCTGTTTTATATACGTGTGTGTGTTAAGCGTTGGTTGCGTAACAGTGTAGTATACATCTGGAAGCAGGTAGTGTACATCTGGGAGTAGGAATGTTGTCCCTATCAATGTATGATGGATAATGAATGATGCAGTCTGGAGAGCTGGAAGGAGCAATGACTTCATATTAATGGATCTCATCAGCTTTTCCTGTCTGAGAGTAGGCAGTAAAAGAGAGGGCAGATCTCTGCTAGATTTGAGGCAGTGGGTATGCATCTGCTACCAGTGATCAAAAATTGAAAGTACATTAATTTAGACAGTGGGATAGAAATTAGTAATAGTTATGGTAATTAGCAGCTAAAGAAGTATGAATTTACATAGTGATTTTAAAATCAACCAAGCAGCATACTCTAACTAAGCCATACGCTTGATAGAAGAATTAATTAGGTGGAACTTTATGATCTGTTTTGCACAGAAAATCAGATATCCAGCAGTACAGAGAGAAAGAGGAGATCACTTCTGGTTCTGCAGTTTCAGCTTATGAACATACTGTTTCAGTCATTGCCTGGCAATTCTCTTCTATCTGTCCAACACTCCAAGTAGTAATGTGTTTGTGTGTTTGGAAGGTCCTTTTTTCTCTCACTGGAAAAAGTTTAGCTCATCTGATTAAAAATATTATTGCTTCTTAAAAATCTCATCTTGCTCTAAATTAGCCAGACAAGATGCTTCCATTTCAGATATTCACTTTCTGTACTGTGCAGACAGAAGTGAAATGTTCCGATTTCTCAGCGGGTTCTGCTCGCGCACATTTCTACACTCCTGACAAATCTTAATGATGTGCGGAGGTCTGTATGTTTGGATCTTGACATTAAACCAAAACTTTCTACTAATAGTGTGTGCTGGAATCACTTAAAGAATCTTACAGAGACTTGACTGGAAAATTGTGAGGGTTTAGTCATTATATTCATTTGCGTGTGCTGTTCCGTCTGATGCAGTATGCTTTTCTGCTGAAGGGTGCGCTAAATGTAAACTACCATTTCAGAGAGAATACATTAACCAGAGTCTTAGACGTGTTGCTATGGTGTGAAAAATATTTAGTTTTACTAGCAATCTTTGTTCATTTTGTTAAATGTATTTTTAGGAAACAATCTTAACAGGACGGATTTAAAATGATATATATAAAATGTTGATGTGCTTTGTCAAAACAAGGAGAAAAAAAATGAAATAAAATTTCCTTTAGGTTAGTTGCAATTAATATAGGTCTGACAGTTTCCCTGCGTATCTTCATATACTGTAAAAGTTCAAAATATTTTAATCTTAAAAGAAACAGAACAAAAATCTCACAAATCTTAAATCTGAAAAACAAAGCCAGAATACCTGATAAAACTCGTGAGAGCTGTCAAGATTTACAAATCTAGTGTTCTATTAAATGTCCAGTAGAACAGGTGAACTTTACAGGCTGTTTTCCAAGATGCTAATTCAATTATTTCACTTTCCCCACCTTAGAATTTATCACTTAAAACGTCTACTGTCTCATTTAGACATGAGAGCTATTGCCTTAAGCACCTAAATAGATACTGGGTTTTGTGCATCACAAAAGGAAAGTGTATTTCAAACAGAAAAGGATCAGACTGTTTAAAGTTTTACATACTGGCTTTATCCTGTGAAATAGCTTTTTAAGAAAACAGTTATTAATGAGTGAAGAAAACAACTGTGCATATAAACATTCTTGTTCTAAGTTCACTGAAAATAACTTTACACAGAACTGTAACTATGGTGCATTTAGTTTTGTGTGCTAATACTTCTTTTGCATCACATTGTTGATCTTTATTTCAGACAATAAAAACCAAGCTTGAGAATACAGAGTACCACCATGATTTGTTCCTCTTCTGCTTTTGTCTCTGCTACCTTTTTCTCAGGAAACTTCACCCCTTCTTCATGGCATTTCTCTCTCTGTTTGGTTCAAGGGCTTCTGTATTAGTCAGCCTGGCTCTGGCTAGGGTGTTAGTGCTTGAACCTTTTGTGTGTTGCCATCGCTGATGTCAAATGACTGATTATCAATATAAGTCCAAAGCTGCAAGTAAAATGCTGTCTCTGAAATTATTCTGGAAAATAACTGAAAAGCAGTATAACTACTTGCATTCAGAAGGAATCATGATACATCTCTTCCTGTCTCCACACTTGTTTAAAAATCTATATGAAATTAAATATTAACTTGCAGGACTATAAATAAGGACAGGAGTTGCAAATGGCATAGGTATAATGGACTGTAATTAGGCTAATGCTCGTATGTGCATACCTGCAGTAAATATGTATCTAAAGTCACATTTAATAGCAGAAGAATATAATCAAATGCTGCAACAGCATTCGGAGGGTAAACATGCATCTCCTGTAATGTTCTATTTACCTTGGAAAGTTGTTTGCAAGTAAGAAAATGTAATAAAGCTGCACTATATAAGATAAGTAATGAGGAAAATGAATTAATCTGTATTTACAAACCTCCCGTTGAAGCTTGGGTATATAGGCCCAAGGAGTGTGATTCCTGCACTTTAAAATTTCATACAGAAATTTGGGTTTCTTCAGTAAAACATTGAATTCATTTGAGGTATGGTTTCAAATCTCCTTTGGAACAGGAAAGGAAAGGGTTCTAAAAATGAATTATCAAATAGTAACCTTTCTGTCAAAGATAAGCTGCATTATAACAAGAAAATAAAATAGCAAGGTTGGCAGTATGAGCTGCCAGGCTGTGAACAGACAAGAGGAGTGGGGTTTGTTAGCAAGTTTCACAATAGCATAACTCATGGGGGTAGTGTCAGTGACAGGTTTATAGGAATTCATGGTGTTGATACATGGTTGCACTGTCAGGATGATTCCTGTAAATGCTACTGGTGGGTTCTGGTGAGCAAATAGTTAGTAATTTACTGTTATCAACATTAAACTATTTCTGGTTTTGCGTTTACTTTAAAAATGATGCTTAAAAAATTCCAAATCCAGTCTGATTGACACTGAAATGCTCTTTACATGAAAGTTTGTTTATGGGCAGTGATTCTTTTGACAGATTTACAAGTGTCTGTGGAGTTTTAAAAGACTATTGCCCAATAGGCATTAAGTGAGAGACATTCTATTTTGTAAATATTTTCACTTATATTGGGGATTTTTAAAGAACTTTTTGAGCCAAATACTGCATTAAATCTGAAGACAGTGGCAAACTGATAATCAGCAGTTTCCAGCTTTGTTCTAATGTTTTGCTAATGGTTTCCATTTCTATGGCCAAGATTTGCAGTGGGTGAAGCATGATGTACATCCAAAAATTTGTAAGGGCTTTCAAATATTGTTACACACTCATATTTTCTTTTTTTGCAATAGCTCATTTAGAAATAAACAATTTTCAAAGTAGTATTTTACATTTAATTTTACTAACATATAATGCATACCAAGAAAATGACCCAAAGGTTTAGTACAGTAATGGAGAATTTGCATCTGCTTGAGCTCATTAATGCTGAAGCAGGTTGTTTAGTTCCTCAAATGATTAATTTGGAATAAGGTGGTGAGAGAGGAAGTGTACATTTGGTATGATATGTTAGCTATCAAATTCCTCAGAATTTCTTCAGATTCTTCAAAATTTCAGATTTCTTTTTCTCAGAAAGAAAATTTTCAGAATGTATGTCAAAGAAGGAATGTTTATTAGGATCCTTACTTCAGAATAATTCTAATAAAAAACCTTGCTAAAATAATTTTCCTTTTAAATCAGAGCAAGGAATGGAGCAGAACTTTTCAGTTTTAATTTCTTTATATAATGTTTTGCTTGAGTTGGTAGATTTTTTTTTTTAATATTAGTATATTTCAAGTAAACTTGTGAATAAACATTAAGAAAGTATTATTGAGCTTAATAACATGAAGTTCAGTAAATGGTAGGTACCAGAAACCTTCATGTTATGTTGTGTGGAACTGAGGCATGTCATAGAGTTGTATGGTAGCCTTTCACATATTGCAAATCGGGGTTGATCAGCTGACTTTAATATATAGAATACAACTGCCATTTTATTCAAAATCCTTGATTTAACTGGATCATGAAAATCATCTTCCTTTTCTGAGTGTCTTTACTTGTATCTGATTTGTAATTCCTTTGAACATACTTTTACTATTCTTTTCCATATCTTATCTATCCCTGGGCAAGTTTAATGAAGTTCCAAGCTTCAGCAGCCTGGAAGATACATCTCGTTGGTAGTCCTAGACATCACTTTATTATAAATTTTGGAGAAAGAATCATTATTCTGCATTGGACACTTAATTATTGAAGGGGATACTGAAATAGAATGGAGACATTTGAGCAGGAATACATCATTTTTAAGACTGCATTTCAAGCTGAAGTTAATATTGCCTTCAGCCACTTACTCCATATCTATGCTCTGTCTTATTTTTAGCTTTAGCAAGTAAATAAATTAAAGTTTTATTCAAATATTTCAGTGCAGTTGAGTTTAAACAGACCTAGTCAACCTTCAGTTGTCCAGAAAAATATTTTTATTTTCCTTTATAGAACAGAACTATATATATATGTCTTTGAGTGAAGTGTAACCTAAACTCAGAGTCAACTAAGGGAGGACTAAGCAGTACAGGGCAAAGACATTGCTCCTGTGATTTTCACCTCATCACCATTGTCCTTGATTGCCTTAGCTCAAATCTAAAACTTTCTTAAGGCCCTTCAGTCTATTTTTACAGCTATCTAAAGAACTTTGGGAATTTGACGAGTAGATTTTTGTTCCAGATAGGTAGTTTTTGTCTAAGTAAATATCTTCATCAGAGACTCATTTAAGGTGTGTTTTTTGTTGTTGTTTATTTATTTATGTATTTATTTTTTAAGGCTTTCCAATAATGTAATTTCGTAGAGTCTTCCAGCATTTACTTGACTTCTTTTGTCTCTTTCAGTTTCATTGCCTTAAGATGACTTAAGCAATGCTAACTGGCATTTCATCTCATTTTGTCTGATCTCAAAGTTAGAGTTTTAATCAGCGCCCAGGACTGACTTGTTCTATGTTATGTGTCCCATTTGATCTTCTCTGATGTGCCTTTCCTTTTACTCATTCTCTCTCCTCACTCCAAATGTTGATCCTCTTGTTAAGGATGTTAAGATTCTACTAAAGAATTCACCACCCAAATCAGCTTCTCTGTACACTGGCACTTCTACTTTTCAGTATTTTTCTTTAGCTTTTTTCATCTGAGTATGGTTAATGTTAGTTGTCTTTATTCAAAAAAATATTTTTTATTGAAGGGGTTTTACGTGTGCTTTCTTTCTAATTTAGAAACAATTGGTCCTAGTCTTGGTCACTTAATTATTTCCATGGCACATATCCAATTAACTGTTCTAATAATCTTGGGTTGTTAATGCTTGTAGGAAGAATCAAGGAGGCTAGAGTAATCAAGACAATACATTAGTAGCTCTAAGTTCGCAAAAACACCTTTCTAGAGTATGTTAGGGTATGTTTTGATGCTACTGTAGTTACAAGCTTATTATTATATATATATATATTCATATCTGTTTCTCTGTAGATTTTTACAAATTTATTTGTATAAGGTTATTCTAAAATAATGACTGGCTTGCAGTCATTAATACAATCATCAGCCTTAGGTGATTATATTAATCATGTGCATTCTATAGTCACTATATCAAACGCAACAATATAATGTGTATTAATACTTTAACCCTTTTGTCATTTTATATTGCTTTAGAATAATTTCTCAATATTACCTTATATACTTTTTGTGGATTTTTTTAAGCATGACAAAAATTAGTCACAGACCTGTAGCTGCTACTTTGTGTAAAATTTCAGCTGGAAATTGAAGTAGCATCTCAGTTATTTTGCTAGATTTTTTTTTTCTATAGAATTCCAATGTCCCTGTCTTATTCTGAAGTTTTACAGTTTGCTTGAGTAGATATAGAAAACTCCTCCTAATTCTACAAACTGTAAGTCCTGGTGGCCCAAAAGTACCATAGGCAATAACAGTAAGCAACACAATTTAAGTTGTACTATAAAATGTATGCATGTGTTTTCAACCTTCCATTACATGTTAATTTAAAATTCTCAGTTTCTATTTCCACAGTTTTGTATTAATTTTTGCTGGAATAAGTTGACTTATATAGTGGTGGCAGCAATATGGTGTGAAAATATTTCATGCAGCCAAACTTTAACTATCAGGTTTAACTCCAAAATAAATTTCTATCTAAATTTAGCCGCATAGGAATTAAGAGTTGTGGAAAAAAAATCATATAGTATTTAATAAAATCAGTTGCTAAATGGAAGGTAATTGCATTTTGATTTCCAAAAGTGTAATTTCATCTTTAATGTGGAACGTTAGAACCTTCGAAGTTTGACAGAAGTTCTAGGTAATGTTAAAATTAATTGGCAAACAACCTGAAGTTTTTAGAAATTGACATGGCATCAGGTCTTAAAGTAACAGACTAAACAGTAAACAAATTATAAGTTATGTAAGTTAACTTTCTTCTTATAGACTTCTACTATTTCATGTCATGGCCTATAATTTGAATACTTAAGTAAAGCTAAATTCCTGCATCTGTGTTAGAAAAATGCTTGAGTACACATGCCTGGTATTGATGGATTAAAATCAGTCCAGATAGAAGGCATGCTCCAGTCACCACAGAACAAAGCTTTGGGCTTTAAATATTGTCTAGAATTTGTGTGTGTGGCAAGCTGTGATAGCAGCAAGTCTCAGCTCAGAGCTGGAGTATTAAGACAAACAAATCATTACTAAAGACAAATTCCACTCTTTAAACACATACAGAGTTTTCTAATTGGTATACTAGACTATTGACACTTCAGTATTTTTTATTATAATGTAATTGCTTTTATATTATAATATTATAATAATATTATAATTTAAATTGACTATTTATTTTAATTCACTCTAAAGTATGCGTAGGTGACTAATTTGGATGTAGGCTTCTACAGCGTTGACATCTACTTCTTTCTAACATCTAACGTCTTTCAAATTCTTTTTATAGCCTCTGAAAAGCAGATGAAGTTAGTTTGCAGAGAGTCTTCAGAAGAGCATCTCCAGCCCTTCAAGGAGAAATTAGAAGAATTCTTCCAAAAAGGTAAGCACATTTGAATAAAAATATTGGTAAATAGCATAGTGTTTTACAAGGTGTTCTATACATAATGTATGCTACATTAAATACCTGATCCCTCTAAAATTTCATACTATCTGCTATGGATTATGTTCCTAATACACTAAATTTATGTGTTAAAAGTAATGGATATGCGGATCTTGGAATTCACTTGTCAAAGATGATTGTTTTCTCTTATCTCACATATTTCTTACTGATTATATTGTGCTTTTGTTCTTTATCATTATTGTAGGTAAAATGAAAACGATATTTATCACAGACCAAATTTTTCAGATAGAATATAAATCTTAAAGTCTATAAAAGGCTAGAATGAAAAGTACCCTTCTAGAGAAGGTACATGTACATACATGAAGTAATGCTGTTTTGTATTAATGGTGTGGGCCTATTAGCTGACTAATTCAGATTTAAATTCAGATTTAAGATTTTTGCCTTGCGTGAGACAGAAACAGACATAAGGAAGTAACCTGTGAGGGTAGAGTCTAGAGATAAAAGAGATGAGGTCTGAGGGTGCAATTTGATGATCAGTACAAGACACGTAAATGCATGTTGCTGATGTTGAAAATAGCAGTCTTGCTCTCTCCTGTTTTCCTACACTATATATTACCAACAGTGCTGCATGTGCCAGCACTGGGGTCTCTGGAGCTGTGGAACAGGTAAGGGAACAGATTTTTCTTCCCCAGGTTGTAGGGAGTACGTATAGTCTGTTAGAATAAACAAAGTATTTCTGATGACTATATTGAGAATTCTTAAGGATTAAATATTACCAAGGTACTATTATTTCTCCCAGAAATTGTGAACAATTTAACAATTTGCTGTTTGAGAAGTCAAGTGAACTATCTGAATCTACTATTCCAGGCAGAATGTGTACTTACTATTAGTTACATTCAAATTGTTGTAATACTTTATGAATTAGCTTAATCCATTTTATAAAGATCCTTGTAGTGCTTTTTTAATAACTTTATTTCATGAGGTTATCTTATATTATTTGCGAAGTGAAAACAGGATGCTTTAAAAGTAATAGTCCTTGTTAAGTTGTACTGTTGAATAAACTATTATTCTTCACCCTTCTCCCTGCCGATGGAGCTTAATAGATGTATTTATTTTATTTTAAATTTATTGGACACTATTAAAGCTGCACATTTCTTGCCACAGAACTTGTGAAACAAAAAAAAAAAAATAAAGAGGAAATCTTTGTGTCACAGCAGGACAGTTATCTTTCCCAATTATTTAACTGGAAATTTTTACTGTCAGCTTAACTATAATGCCAAGATTGAGGTAATGCTTTGTACATTTCTGCAGTATCTTTACGATCTCCAGTATGCTGCTCGTCACAGTGTTGTCGCTAAAAAATTGGTGTGTTATCAACACTGTTTGGGTCACAGGTCCAAAGCACCATATGAGCTGCTATAAAGAAAATCCCAGACAAAACCAAGGAATAGCAAATGCATGTCACCACAGTTCTAAACAATAAAGGTAACACAGTACCTGGTTTCTTCTGCAAAGCTGAACTACGCTGCTTTATGATGAGTGGGACTTGATAAAATTACTGAGCTGATCTTGGGAAAAGATTAGTTCTGTTTTTGAAGAAATTAGGAAATAATAATTGTAAAACAAAAAAACATGTTCCTCACAAGATTTACTATCTTTGTACAGATACATACAGAATTAGAATTTATCCTTATCAGTGTAACAGAAAATGTTACCCTTATGTCTGTGAATAATGTATATTTTTAAGAGAGGATACATTCCTGCACGATGTCCCGGGACACTGAGGTCTATTAAATTTATTGGACTATTAATAATATTGGACTAGTAAACTATTAAATTTATCAGACACTTTTTAGTGTTTTCCTGTTTGTATTCTGGGAAGAGCAAAACCACATTCATTAAGTGTCCACTTTCTTTTTATTTTCTCTTGTTTACCTTTTACTTTATAATATTGTTTTATGCTATACATATTTTAATTTTGTCTAAAATAATTTCTCATCTTCTGACAGTTGTTTTATCTACCTTTTTCTGAGATGAGTTGTCAGTAGACACTCATAATATTTGAAGTGGTAAATTAGGCTGTGCTGTTGCATGTTGCCATCACACACTCATCCATTTTTAAAAACAATGTATTTTGCCTATTACAATGCTCTGAATATCACACGTTTATTGAACTGCCTGTGTTGGCATCTAGGACTTCACTTTATTACTTTCAACTAAATGAGAACTTCATCAGAGTGAAACAAGAAGTCGAGTTATTCAGTGACACTTGTCATTTTTTAGCTTTCTTTGGGTTCTTCATTTTTTCATTAAAACGTGTGCTGTGGAGTTCGAGGAACTTTTTTATAGTAAAAGGAATACAGCCTTTACTTCTGATGTATTGCAGTGAAGTTTTTGATTGTACTTAGTTTCTACAAGAAATTGTTCCACAGGTTGAGCTAGCAACTGAGAAAACAAAGCATAAGTGATTTGATCAAGGCTACACAGAAAAATAACTCAGAACATGAGTATCTCAATGTCCTGGTCACTGCTGTGTTAATGTGGCTGCTTGTTTTGCTTTCTAACTACATTGGCATGTGGTTTGCTGTAGCAGGTAATTATTCTGAACTAAAGGGATTTGAATTTTGATCTTTTAGATAACTTGCTATCAGTTTTTTATGATTTACTGCTTCTTCCTCAACAGTCAGTGGACCAAAAGTTAATTTTGTAGTTTTATTTTTAAAATCGGCTTTAGTATTTTAAACAAAAATAAAACCAAAAACACTGACTTCACATATTGTACTAGCAATTTTCTTCTTCTTTCTTTGTTCATCTTTTAACATTGGATGGCTTTTTCCTCTGTCGTAGGCATGTAAATTTCATAGGTCTATGCCTCAGTCATAGGCTTAGGTAAATTTGCTGTTTCAGTTGTTTCATTGCCTCTTTCTTTCACTGGGCCTCTGTGGATTTTTCTCTTCCTTTCTTTTTGTGTCTGTAAGCATTATGTCAATAAGTCAAACCACTAGAATCAACTATGTTTGTCAATACATTTGATTGGCTGTAAATGTTCAGCCATGAACACTTTCAGATCTACTGTGAGTACACATCAGTAAAAGCAACAAAATCTGCTGTAGATGAGCAGCCACTTTAGTACCTATACTTCTCATACAAGCTTTTTTATAGCAAATAGTAATTTCTGGTAGGCTAAACGAGGCTCTATTAGACCTTAATTTCAGTCACTTTTACCTGAATGAGTTTTAGCTTGACATTAAGATAGAGTCGGAAATATCCTCTGTGCAGCTCTTCTACTCTGTGCCTGAGATTTGTTGACAATTCCTATTTGCTCCTTTCATACAAGTTGTGATCAGTAGTGAAAATCAGTGTGTTCCTGCATGTCTGGTCTCTTTTCTGAGAACTGATGAGCGGTTTCAATTGCTACACATGCAGACACATAGATAACCATTACTATTACGTTTGATATTATAAATAAATAACGGGCCTACAACTTTAAAGAGCAGCTCAAATATAGTTGTTTTGAAGTTCCATATCAGTTTTTCTGTCAAATTTTAAGATACCAGACTGCATTGAACGGGCAATAGTCTGTCAAGGCAGGTAAGAAATGGCAACACCGGGAACCATTGTTCATTCTAACATTTTTACAAGTTGTAGGGATTCATTTTGATTATTTTTTTTTTGCATGCACCTAATTTAAAATAAAATCCTGTATTCAAATCTTCACATTCAAAACAAATATTTTTAGTATGTATTTGTACACCAGTCTATATGCTCTTTCAGCTTCTGTGATTCACTGGGATGGTATAGGGTTTTTCCTAGGAAAGAAACTATATAAGATAGCACAAGCATACACTTACAAAAATAGACAAATGTCAACAAAGAGACAAAAAAAAATCAATCTCAAAAGTTTCAGAGTTCAACACTAAGCATGGAGAATCACACTGTTCTGTCTGTCTCTCTATGCTTTCCATTGATGTCTTTGTTATACTTGCCCTCAGTTTGTACTCATTTTCATTAGAATTTGCAGGTACAAAGTCCTGAGAGCTCCAGACACTGTTTGTCCGTCAGTCACCTACTTGGATTGAATCTTTATAATTGGTGGGTGGTACTTGGTGTGCTATTAGAAGGGAAATCCTATAAAACTGTACACTGGAGATATGTAAAAATAACAGACAACCATCTTGATTTATGCTATTGAAATAGGTATTGGACAAATTTCAAAAAGTTCAGAGGTTGAGTTCAGATAAGTGTCTGGAAACTCAGCTGCTTCTCAGAAATTAGGAGTTAACTGATAATACTGAGCATCCGTTAAGCATCTGCTTTCAGTTTTGTTTGTTTAAAAAAGAGTTGAGGCTGGTTTAAGCAAATGTATGAAAAATTTCTGTTATCTTACTGCCAGCTCACAGCAAGTATCCAAAGCTCAGATGCTTTTCTGAAACTTCTGGCTTGAAAATAGGGCTGGAACACATAGATACTCAGGTTTTTCTCAGATGCACAATTTCCCATCATTTCTTCTCAAAGCTAAATGGGAAATACTGTAGGGGGGGGGAAAAAAAAAAAAAAGCAACAGATTGATTTGCTTTAACAGAGCTGTTTAAATTTCCTAATTACAATTAATACTAATTAAATATAATACTTGCTGTGTTGTAATAAAAAAACACACAGTGTTATGGAGACTGACATTCTAAAATGCTAGAGGGGATAAACTGTACTTCTGCTGATGATGTCAGTGCTGTTTTGTGTAACTGGATGTAACATAGCCTATTGCCTTCAACAGAGAATTAGGTGCCAGAACCTTTAGGTTCTATTCCCAGTTTAGCTACTTGACATGTTATGCTAGAAGAGTTGGTTAATCTCTTTTTCAGAGAGCCTCACTTTTCCGGTACATAGAGTGTAAAATAATGATTCTTGCTCTTTTTTGTAATGAAGGATAATCTTTGTCAAGTGTCGTGTGATTCTCACAAGAAAGACATCATTTTTAAACTGTGTTAATACTTCATTAGCTGTATTTGATATTCCCATGCTATTTTAAAAGGGCTTAAATTACTCTAAAAGTGGAAATAATCATTAACATATTTTTATCCATACAATTAAATCTATTAGTTTTCCTACAGTATAGAGACCTAAGAATTACAATAAATTACTATACACTTACTGTATTTCCAGTGGAATTACTGCATGCTGTTTTCAGAAATACATTCGCAGTATTTTCTATTTAAATTGCCATGATTTGCAAAAATAACATTGAAATCTTGATATTAGTAGTTGGTTTGGAATGCACATTAATTTATGAAATTTGTACTCTGAATTGATTAGAAAAAAAACAACTCTTCTTTGGATACCAAATTATGACCAAAAATAATCAAAATCATTAGCTGTATGTGAGAAAGATGCAAAATAACTCTGTTTTGAAAAGGAGAAAAGAAAAGGTTTTGTTATTACAGCTATGAAACTCACTAGAAAGGGTGCTGGCCATCAGCCATTGTTTTTACTTTTTCATGACACTTTTTATTCTCTTCCTGCATTCTCTCAAGTATAATGTGAGCCAGAAAATAGACGACATACAGGAGTGGGTGACTAGCTTTAACAAAATCTATTTTTCATTTTACCCTTTGACTATCTCATATTTTTTGTCTGTTGTCATAAATATGGAAATGCATAACACATTCATCCAGGATCTTGCAAAATCTGGTCAAATTCCCCTTCATTGGTTCCAGGTCAGAAAGCATGTAAGAACTCTAATCTGGGCTGCATATCCTCCCTTGTATTCTGGAATGTGCAAATCATAAAGTCTGTAGTCTTAGTAGCAGTTAGCATAGGAAGTGCATAGCTGCCTCTTTTCATTTCTCCAAGAATAAAGCATCTTGGTGATGGAGACTGTGC
Organism: Anser cygnoides; assembly: GCF_040182565.1. NCBI lineage: Eukaryota > Metazoa > Chordata > Aves > Anseriformes > Anatidae > Anser > Anser cygnoides. Next base: position 26,848,529 of record NC_089877.1, on the reverse strand, counting down.
TATTACAGGAATTCATTTAGTTTACAACAGAGTCTGGGAAGCAAGTAGTCTGATGTCAAGACAGAAGAGTTTCTGAAAATCATTAATAGTGGGAAGGAACACTATTTAGGAAAGGCACAAGATACGCTGAAGTGCCCAAGGTAACAAACAAGATGGAGAAGGAGGGATTTGTCAAATAGAGTAGATCTATTGAGACCAATCCCATGGTAGAAGAAGTTGTCCTGTGTTTAGAATTTTAGCCTGGCACTTGGAAGTAACATTGGTTAAGTTCATTGCTTTGCTACAATTGCTGTTCATCTATATTATACTACATAAAAGATGAATACTGTTCAGTCATGGTACTGTACAATAGAAAAATAGAGTCATAGACCAAGTGAGTCACTGCAGTGCTACGTCAGGAGGTAGGTAGTACATTTTTCAGGCAAGGTTAGCAACCACATGAAAAATGTCAGTAAATCTGATTTTTACTGCTAAGTGATTTCTTAATAATATTAGCCAGGCTGCAGTAGCTACCTGGGCATGCATCCAATCTGTTGTGCTTTTTAATGTATTTCTGCTGCAGAACAGGAGCTTTGATCCACATCTCCTGATTTGCCTGTTTGAATGCACCATAGAGGATTGTTGAGGTAATCCAGTGGGAAAGAAAATAAGAAATAAGTTCTATTAAGGCTAGCCCCCTTCATTTGTATGTTAACTGCCTTCCACTTTATATTATTCTTGGGGGAATACACTGAGAAATTAAGAAATGTCATGAAAAAACAGTATTCAAGTGCACTGGCCAGAAACTCTGATCAGAACTCCTCTATTCTTTGACATGAGAATGAGGAGGATAAAGAGGAGTGCTTGTCTGTTTCTGTAACAGACCTGGCTGCCAAAACAGGCAGATACCTCCTGACCCTTTCAAATATCTGAAGCAGTATCATGTGAATTGCTTGATCTAGGTCTCTGCAACTACATAAAGAATTGTTACTTCCTTTCTGGTGCATATCTCTTGTGTTTGTGATTTATTCTTTATCTACTAGCAGCCGTTGTATTAACCCAAGGTGAGCATCCTTCCTTCCTTAGTTTATAGCCCCTGTGTACATATCTTGATTTGTAAGATGATGATAATATCTTATATTAAGGCAAAAAAAAAAAAAGTCCACTCAAAACTCTATTACTTTTCAATCAAAGCAGCATATAAAATAGGATGTCAACATAAGAATACTCCAAGACAGTATTATTAATACCATTTTCACAATATAGTATTTCACGTTTCTCTTACTATTAACAGGATGTACCTTTATAAATTTTAATACAGTCAAAAATTAGAAAGAAATTTACATTGCCATTTATTTCCTTTAATAATCTGACAGCATTATATTGGTTTTAAACCAGATGTAGAAATTATGTTTTAACTCCTTATTCATAGTAGTTTGGTAGATCTTTCTTGTAATGACTTCCCAAAATGTCCAAAACCCCTGAAAAATATTTAAACTTCTTGCTTCTCTACAACAAAAATATAACCTTTCTCCCCAAGAGGTAAATCCACAGAAACAAAGTTAACATGAAATCTTAGAAAAAAATATTCTAAAACAGTATATGAAACTAAGACACATACTTGTTTTTCACTAGTGTTGTATTCCTCTACCTTAACCAACATACTGGGTTATGACACTTGTGTTTCATTTTCTTTGTAAAGCTCTTGAACCTTTTAATGCTGAATAAGTTAAGCAAAAAAATCAATTCTTAAGGAACATTGGATTTCAGTCACAATTGCCTTTTAATTTATGGTGTATAAAAAACCGCAGAAGAGCAATAGCACTTACAAGCATCTTATAGTTGCCCTGATTTTCTGTTACCTGCAATTATGAAGCTGCTTTTGTCAAACAAATACCATATATTTGTAAAGATAACCAGTTCGACAAGGCATCAGGCTCTCTTGCAGCATCTGTGACTGTCTACTCTGCGTATCAAATACTGATTCTTCCTTTTGTGAATAAACTGTACAAATATGAAGACTTTCAGCTTCAAAGCTGTATTTTCTGTTCGACTTATCATAACTCTTTTTCCCCTTCATTTGTTTTCTCTGAGATGTTTTATTATCTCTGCCACACATATGCAGTTCTCACATTAAACAGTGTGGGAGGATATTTACGTCCAGTGTCAAACATGAAAAATATGTCATACTTCCTTGCAGTGATAATGTTTGCTTATAACTTTTCATCCTTCCCAGCAATGACATTACAGACCCTGCAAAGTTTGTGTTTAGATGTGGAACATTGTTTTATATGCCAGCAGCAGAATTACTTTAATCTTTCAAACTGTTTGTGACAGTCATAACTGTTTTCATCACTCAAAGATCGTTGTATTTAAACAGATGAAAGAGTGATTTACATAAATTGGCATGAGTCTGCAAAGCACAGATCCTTATTGCTGTGGTACTCTGAGATTTTAGAGTTGGACAATAGCCTCAGTCCGTAAGACACCAAATAAGGTGTCCTGGAATGTGATTGCATCCATATGCCTCTAACAAATGCAATATTGACAGTGAGCTGATTCAAAGAAGAATTTCCTCTGAAATGAATGTTTCCTCCTACACTACCAAAAGAATTACCAGCATCAAAGTCCTGAAAATTGATGTTAATTAAAAATATGACTTCACAGGAAACTTTCGATTGATTATTTTTGAGACAGTTTTACATCACACTGCTACAATCAGTTTCACTATAATCATAACTTACTTCAAAATTGGAGGGCTAAACGCCATTGCAGTGTGTAATATGTAATTTAGAAGTGTTTATAATAACAAGTACAGTATCATCCTCTCCTAGAAGACAAGGAAAGAATCTTTCAGAGGAAACAGTTCCTTCCAGATCCTTTTCAGTTTGATTATGTGTTATACTGAATTACTGTGGATGCCACAGTCATTAGCACTTCATGATAGAGGAGGATTTCCTATTAATTACAATTGAGTGGCATGATGAATATTAGTGTTAATACCCTTGATTTAATACAAAAAACTGTGATGTATGTGATTGTTATAAAATGTATACCTAGAATCACTGATTCCTTTACATAATTGTTATCAGCTTGTCTGGAATCTAATATTTTAAATTCTCATCAAACCCCTTATTTTCAATTCAATTAGTGTAGATTTCTTCCAGTGCTTGTATCATAGGCATATAGGTAAACCAAATCTCAGGTTATATTTTAGTTTTCCATGGACTCTTCTAGTCCAACTGCTTTCTTCTTTACTACGTTATAATGAATTTTCTGCATGATTTCATATCTTTTCATGTCGTTATTGTCTGCACTGCAGTGTCACTCCATTAGCATGCAGTTTATCTCGGTTTGTTCTGCTATTTACATTCTTGTCTTATCCTATTTGTGCTGGTATTGAAAGTCAGTGAACTAATATAACTTAAATGCCTGTGAAAACTTTCCTTGGTGGGAAATACAGATACTTACTGATTAATTATTTTAGATTATATATCCTATGTAAGCAGTTTACTCATAGATGGAAAAAATTACTATGAGGAAAAGAGCAGAGTCAATAAATGGAAAGGATAGGATAGAAGACATTAATGCGTTTATTTAAATAATGAACGGCCCAAACACTCTCAAATGCCAATAATACTCACTGGTAACCTTCACCTTATGTTTGCCCCATATCCTCTTTTATTTCACACCGTAATCTTTGGATTAAGCTTGAAAATACCCTTCCCTGCTACTGTAACACAAACTAATTAGGACAATAACATGCTTAATCTGATATGCACTTATGTAGAATTTCTCTGTAGACTTCTGTAGTTTTAGTATGTTGATCATTTTTCTCAATCACGTTTCATACCTTTGCAAACACATCAATATCCTGTTCTAACGCTTTTGCATGATTAATACAAATACTCGTTGCTGAAAATTTCAGCAGGAAATTGCAGCTCTCTGGATTAGAATCTCTTCTGGTGTAAACTGTGTTTTTCTTTGTTAAGCAATGATAACAGGTAACATCTGTAGGCCAGACATGAAATAGACGTCAGAACGAGGCTTCTTTCTAAGACGAGAAGACAAATTAATTTGACACCCAAACTTTTTAAGCAGGATTTAGCAAGACCATTTGTTTTGAGAACAAAATTAACAGTCTCTATGTTCATAAGCAATTCTCAGAAATTTGAAGCTAGTTGAAAGACAAAGTACCAGATTACTATTAAACTATCAAAATTGGAGAATGAAGGAGTAAAAACATGTGAATGATACAGTGTTTTAAGATTAGAACTGAAATAGAAGACAGACTTCTAATAAATGCAAGAAAAGTCTGATTTTAGGTCACTTCTTTGCAACTTCTATTGTAATATCTTTGTGCCTAAATACTTCGGGTGCCAGGGCAAAATATTTAGAAAGGTACCATTGCAATTTCACTGCCTTTGTCCTGTGAAGAGCAGTTACAGTGTTGCTTTGTGGACATCTTAGCCAATGTGGAGAAATCAGTAGTCTTCTTTTTTTCTTAGTATATGAATTGATTGAAACAGCTCTGCTATCATGACATATACATAATTTTGTAAGTCTGTTTTTCCTTGTCCTAATGGAGAAATAAATGAAGAGAAACTAAGTTAATTATGACTGGGTTATTACATCAGGATGAGTTTAGATACAAATGATACTGGTTGTGTTAATTATCATTCCCAGAAATAGTTTTTTGTCTATTACTAGTTAAGATTGTAGCTGAAGTTTTATTTGACTACCATTTTGATTCAGCTATCAACTATTAACCCCTTCTACTTGTAGAAAATTGCAATTATCTCATTTTTATGATTTCAGTTAAATTTATCATATATTTCTATTCTTCTCTCTGTCTTTTGCATCAACCTACTATTATTATTGTGTAAAAGCAACTTGTAAGAGACAGAAGGTACCTAATAAACAGTAAGGTAGTAATAAAGGCCCAGAGGTACACCTACAAGGTACATTCCCTGGTCCTGTTATGTAATATTCATTTCCTTTTACATGAGGGTGAACATGAACAATGTAGAAATATTTACATACACTCTGAGGTAAAAAAAAAAAAAAAAGATACATAGAGGTCAACAGAAAATAAACAAGCTTAAAAATAGATCAGGTAGATGTAAAAATAATTCTTGTTATTTTCCCATTTTTAAATTAAGCAAACACAAGAATTTTTCTCTTGCATACTGTTCTCATTTCTCTCATCATGTTAAGTGTAGTAGGAGCCATAAAATGGCCCAACTGGTATGTGTCATGCATACTTTACTTTTCCCTTCATCCTTTCCCCATAAGGAGAATAGTTTGCTTAATTTTTTATTTAGAAGTTTAGATGTTCTTTTTATATATATATATATATTCTTATTTAGTATATATTTATTTAGTATATATTCTATATATTATGTTTATCATAAAGAAGGCAAGTTCAGCAATATATATGCCTTGTACTGGGAAGCAGGTTGTTGTTTCTTGTAAAAACATCAATTTAAAAGAATCCTAACAAAAGAATCTTTAAAACAAGAAGCCTAAAATACGCTATTTACTGCTGTGTTTTATTTGTGGCAAGAAGGAGAAATATTTCAGGTCTAAATTTGCTTCCTTTTTTTTACATTTTGTTTCAAATTACAGGTCTTTAAAACTAATAGCTAGCTGAATTTTCCCACTTAAATCTAAGATGTAGAATAACCTTGCGTTAAAAGCAAGATTTAAATGCATTGGTAGTATGAAATCATTTGATATATCTTCATGATCTTGAAAGGGAAATTACTACTTTTTTGTTTAGAAAATCATTTAGCTTATGTACATACATTCTACACAAATACTTGTGATTATAGTATTTTTAACCACCTATCATAAGTATTTGTGTAGAATGAATGTAGTCCAACAGTTATTTTTTTCTACTGACATGTTCTTTAAGTAGAAGTTAAATTAGATATACATGAATTTTCACAAAACATAGGTGATTTAAACAGAATTTCTCAGAATTTCTTTATTTTGTGCGTGTGATGTTTGGTTAAATCGTACCGATTCATATTTCCCAAGGTAAAGCTTAGGATTTCTTACTAAATATGAACCTTTTTAAATGGGTAGGTTGTTAATTAAAAATTCCAAGTTTTATTGAAATTTCTCTCTCTCTCTTATATATATGTTGTATAACATATACAACTTCTCTTTTTCTTGAACCAGATCTTACTAGATGTTCTCCAAATTCAGTTTTGATTCAAATACGATGAAGACTAAAACACCAAACTTCAAAGACCAAGTTGCATCAGGTTTAGTGATGTTATGTGGATTTATGTGGAGAGGTTTGCTCACTATATAGAGCAGAGTATAGAGGTATACCCACTATATAAACCTTTGTATAGCATTTTACCCACCATACCTAACCTGTAATATGTAAGAAATTTTCAAAATGAGGAGTGTTCATTTGGCACATTCCTCCTCACTGAAATGCTGCTACAGAAGCTAAAAATATATTAGTAGGTAAAATCTACCTTAATATTTCACTTATTTTTAAATATGAATATCTGATATCAGTACCTAGATTACCTATTTGATTTACCCTCAAATGTAGTCGATAATCAATTTGAGCTTGAAGTTCCCTGCCCCCATCCTGTCTATGTGGCTGAATAAAAAAGGGAAGGTGACCATCATACTTCCAAGCAGCACATTTTTAGAAGGTTAGAACGATTAAATTCATTCTCAATAATGTAGTTTTTCTGTTCATGCTTTTTATTGACAGTCTTTGTTGCTTAAAGAGCCTTCATTGCTTTTTTTTTTAAACAAAAACGTAGCAAAGAAACAGATGTGTCCCATATAAAATATGCAATAAATCTTGTCTCACAAATTCTTTTCTCTGAACTTTCTGACAGAAACTGTCAAATATCCACTTTAATTCTAGTATAAAATGTTCACTTTGTGTCATGGCGCCAACCACCATATGCTAGAATAAAGTCAGTAACCAGCAATAAAAAAGGCAACATACACACCTTTGAAACAGTACAAGCAATCAACAGTGAGAAAGGTCTATATAAATCTATGGAGAATTAATCTCAGCTTTGCCACTATCCTGCTGTGCATTTACAATGAGACTTTGCTCCCGACCACCAGAAGTAGCTTACTTTGCAGAAGGAGTGTATCCTAATGAGGGGAAAATGTATGGAAAACAAAGCAGCAGCTTTTAACCCCCCTACCCCCATCCTTTGGATCACCTAGAAGAGCATGTCCTAGTGTGTTCAAACGTGTGGGGCCATTACACATCACGCATTGCTGTACTTTAGCTGATCATGTGAAACCAATCTTTAGTGAGCTCAATCAGCAGAAATTAATTTAGCTTCATAAATCATTGTTATCATTCCACAGGAGGAGGCAATGCTATGGCTTTTCTCTCCTGAAAGCTTTCAGTCCACAAATTTCACAATCTTTTTTGAAATTAGTTTAATTCTCTTTATATAATTACTCATTCTTTACTCAGCAGATTAGCTGTTGGTTCACCATCTAATTAACTTTTTTTTTTCTAATCCCTCTCATGTTTTTGAGAAGACCTGATTCCTGTTGCTTTACACAATCATTCTACATGTATTTTAAAATATTGTCCTTGTTATAAAAATTTGCTGATCCTATACGTTTTTATTTCTACTTACAATACGAGATTGTAGTTACAGAAAAGCTGCATATTTAGTTTTCTCAAACACAGAACAGATTGGATTTAACCTTCTTCAGTTTGAAAGGATTAGAACTAATTTTCCAGTTCTGTAAACTGTTTAGATACATTTAGTCATCTCAAACAGTAATCTGCAAAATCACATTTGGAATTACAGTACAACATAAGAATTTATTAAATAGAAGTTGGAATTAGTATATATTTTCAGAGTTTTAAAAGGCTTTAAAAGCTATTTCTTCTCTAATACCACACATATGGGAGAATGAGAAATTAATGGTTTAATTGCACCTTAACAGAATACAGTTTCAAATAATGTAATTGGAATAAATTGAAAAATGTAGTGCTAATTCTTGCTTTCTAATTAATAACTGCAGAACATAGGAAAGTAAGGCTAATGATAATTCTAATTTTAATGAAACCATGAACTTTTTCTATACAAGCTAACTGAAAAAAAAAACTGCTTTAATTTTAAAATCTACTCTCACAGAATACAGTAAAAGTGTTGAGCTAAGAAAAATACATTTTAAGAAATGTAGGGCTTTAGTAAATACACATAAAATGTTTTATTTTCGTGGTTGGTTATGACATTCTGGTAAAATGACCTTCAACATTTTTTCTGAGAAATTTATAGACAGCATGATCACTTTTAAAAGAAAACATAATTTCCTAGTTTTTTATTACCTATGATAATAAACACTTCCTTGAATGTGTTGCTTGAGTGTGTTCTGCTGGTGCTGTGTGCCTCTGTATGCATACCAATATCTACAGTTTGTGAAGCTTTGGTAACATCAAAAATACTGAACATTTTATAATGTTTAACAATTTCTGTGCACTTGATGTTAATTAATTAGTCCTTGCCAGTACCTAAGGTACAGGTTGGTAAATAATATTCCTGATTGCTCATAGGGAACCTTGTTTGTTAAGCAACTTTCCAAGACTGCACAGAGACTCTTTGTATGATAGAAACAGTTGTACATTTTCATCATTGGATGTGGGTTTCTTAGTTAAAAATAATTTTTGTACCACTGCAAAGGAAAATAAACTTGTAAGGACTGGTTCAAGGAAGCATGATTAAGACCTCATGGCATCAAGTGTTCTGAAGATTGTTTTGAAAGGGTTTAAGATGTCTATACCAGTATTTAAACTGTCCAAAAAATATGCATAGCCAAATCCTATGTTAAAAATGTGACATTTTCTAATTTAGAGAAGAGGTAAAGGAAACAAGGCAAATGTGATCACACTGCCTGTTGTTTGTTCCCTTGCCAATAATTTTTAATGGACTGGCCAATTTTGACCAAATGTGGCAGAGTTAGAGGTCTTAAGATATTAAGCTTCTAAAATCTCAATAAAAATATGTGGCTAAATAGAGAAGAGTGACTCTATTAGCCTTCCAGGGAAAGAAAGGCTGTATCATGAACTCAACCCTTAATTAAATGTTAATGAATCCATCTGGGAACTAACTCTAAAATACAGATCAATAATAGGCCAAGGTTCATTTGTTCCATTGCTCCCAGACCTCCTTGCTTAACTGATACCATAAAAGAAAGATCTGTTGATTCTAATATGCTGGAATAGAAAAACTGTATTAGACATACAATGAAATAGTTACATGTACTTTCCAGGTTGTCTGTCAAATTTCAGGAGTTCATAAAGACAGCAAATTAGAAGTTAGCGACTAGCTAAAGAAAGCTAATCAAATTATACATATTAGAAAAATCAGTTGCTTGAACTCTGTACATAGAACACTTAAGGTTTGTGGTGATTTTTTTGTTGTTGTTGTTATAAGACAAAAAAGCTCCTGCATGAGAATGGTGAACTGTAGTGGAACAAATTGTAGTCATATTAAGTATGAATTTTTCAAATTTGAAATTGAATACAATCAAAATTAAATTGGAAAATGTCTTACACTACATATTCTTTCCTGTTTGCTATATTTATGTTTGAAGTCAATTCTTAAGTAGTAAGATTTATTTTGTATGGAAATAATGCAGAAGTAACATATAATAATGCAGAAATAGTAGAAACTTCAGTCCTTATGCATAGCTCTAGTTACATAGATTTTTCATGAGTATATCTCTTCCTACAACAGAACAGACACGTGCTTTAGGATTTCTGACACTGCATAGTTTGCTAAAATCTTTTAAATTTATTGGGAAAGGCTTTCAATCATTAAAATGAGAAGCATAAGTGTCTGAAATAATTAAATTCATTTTTTTCTGTAAGCAGCATTTCTGAGAACTTTTATATCCTATTTAGCAATGCTTATAATGTGTTTTCTGAAAGCAAATGAACCATTCTGAAATTGCATTCAGTCTTTATGAAATGTAAAATTTTATCCCAATAGCATATGGTACAAAATTAGAAATGTCCATATCTTTAGCAATTCCAAAACCCCAATTTCATTCTCAGTACTATACTTATTCTTGTCAGTTGATTCATGTTTTCAAAATGCAGTACAGATTATGGCTTTCTTTCCATTTTCTGATTTTACATTCTGTTGCATTCATATGTGTATGTCCACGAATATTTTATTATTTGCACTTGATACCAGTTAATTTGTTTAAAAAATTCTATTCCTTTTATTTCATTCCTTTAAAATTCACATTTCAAGAAAGGAGATTTTGGCAGTGTCAGGTAATGAAATGTTTTTTCATATGTTACAGCATGCAGATTGTTCACTTGTATAATTTACAATGTATTTTAATGATTGCCTTTTTATGCAGCACCCTTTCTTTTTCTAGCCAGTAAGATAACACTAATAATAATAATTAATAATAAGATTGAATGGATGTTGTGAACACGGTGCATGAGTTGTTAGCAACATGCATGTGGTTCTGCTATCGTCATCTAATCAATAAAATCTCATACTGCATTGAAAACTACAGATTGTTTAACATGATAAATCAAGTGACTGAACACTTTGGCTATATTAATATATATATACATACATACACACACTTATACACACTCTTTTGGAGAAAAGAGTGCTTTCTGATAGTGCTGTTAAAAGGGAAGAGAAAAGTCTCATTTTCCCCAGACTTCATACCTAGTGGATGTCTTGAATAAAGGGTTTCTTAAAAATGAAGTTTGTTTTGAAGGTTTCACTGGTAACAGTTCTACTGAAAGCAAAAACAAGGGAGACTAAATCCATCCTGCTTTAGAACCTGCTGTTCTTTATATTACTATAGTGTCTAGGATTTTAAGCCTGTCTAGAATTTTGTACGAAAACAGAACATCTGTATTTTTTTAATGATCATCTCTAGTCTCTGTATCCATCTAGAAGGCCTTCTTTGACCTTTTTTCTCACCCTGCACAGTCCTTTATTAAATACAGTTGTTAAGAAGTTTCCCTTTTATCATAGAATCATAGAATAGTTAGGGTTTGAAGGGACCTTAAAGATCATCTAATTCCAACCCCCCTGCCATGGGCGGGGACACCTCCCACTAGATCAGGTTGCTCAACATCCCATCCAGCCTGGCCGTAAACGCTTTCAGGGATGGGGCAGATGATTGTATGATGATTGTACTTGAGCATGGAGACATATATGGCGTACTTCTAACTATAGAGTTTTCAGACCTCAGCATCTGATATCCAAGTATACCTGCAATGCATAATTCCGAAGAGATTTGGATCTGTTATCAAATGGTGGCATGTCTTCATGCTTTAAAAAGACCAAGAAAATTAGAACGCTTGTTGCTTGTTCTCCTTACCTCAGTAATGCCACAGAATGCCACATCTGGCAGTTTGGAAAGATAACCCAATCTGAGCTTCTCTGGGTATACACCTTTCTTCTTCAACCCTTGTTTAAAGGGCTAATACATTTCTATCTTCACAAATTATGGGAGGGCTTCTTCTTTTGGCTCTCTTCTGGCCTAACTGCTTAAGAGGTTTTAGTCTTGACTAATAATGAATGTGAGTTCTTTTGTGCCTAGGAAATGTCCTGTCTTTTGTCTCACTGTCCAAGCTCTATAAAGTTCAGAGAGGAATATCATTAGGGGATTTGGTTTGGTTTTGCATGTTTAGGGTTGTTTCTTTTTGTTTTGGTTTCTTGTTTGTTTGTTTTTTTTTTGCTTGTTTTCTGTGACTACGTCTTATCCCAGATTCTGTTTTAATATAAGTGTGGTTGGTTGGAAAAGTCAGAAAAGACCCATTTCCTTACTTGAGACAAAAAAAAGATGAAATGCCTTGTTTTAGGGTAACATTTCCCCCCCCCTCAAAAAAAAAAAAAAACCTACAATTTGCTAGTCTCTAAATGTTCATGAAGCATATTTAACTCAGCCTTGAAATAAAAAACTAAGAGTTCTGATTTCTCTGCCATAACTGCAAGTTCTCTGGTCATTCTCATAATTTTGATCATTGCTCCAGAATGTCTGTAAAAGTTATAAAAGGTTATGCACAAGATCTTTTAATTCTGAAAATAATAAGACACTGAAAAATGAAAAGCTGTAATGGGTGTAATGGGCACAACTAATTCAGTAGATTTGCGTGAATTATTCTTCTTACATGCATTCATATACTTAGTATCAGAGAGAAATGCCAGAAGACTTTTCCACCCGGTGTTAAAAATTTTGACTAGCAGGCCAGGTGTAATTCATAGTTTTACACAGTTGTGTCCACGCATTTTTCTTTCTTTGCCCTCCACTCTTAGAGAATCCTTCTGCTTTTGTCTTTTGTTTACTGGCCTTCTCCAGTGTTCAGTCTGTGTCACTACCAATATTAACTTTCCCTTGTTCTTTGGGGAACTATTTCTTAGTAGCCAGATGTATGAAGAGATCTTGGTTCTGTTGTAGCTGGGAGTTGCTGTGCATTTATTAGAAGCATTAAAAATAAATATTTTCTTGTAATTTCTCAAGATAGCGTTTGGCATGCTGTTTTATCCTCAGCAAGTAGAATATGTATCATAAATAAATAAAGTGGGTTTTTTTGTTTTTGTTTTTACCACTTCACTCTAGTACTGTTTCACTCTTAGAATTGTTACAGGATCATGACTCTTAAAATGCTTACTTCTGTATTTTAGTAAAAAGAAGTTGCTAGAAATATCTCAGGTTCATAAGGCAAATTCATAAGATTGTACTCCATTTATTTTCTTTTTCTTTTAACTAGATACAGATAGCAGGATTAATAAGGCAAGTTTTGTTATAGTTGTTTGTATTGCAAAAGATTATTCTAACAGCATATTAAAGCTGCATATTTTGTCAGTAGATGTTTTCGTTTCAAAACTCTTGTCTGTAAAAAGATACAAATTCTTCACTGATCCTGGTTTTCATATCTGTATTAGAAGAAAACATATTCATTAACACTGTCTGTTAGTCATAAGATAAGGTCTGTGACTTTATTCCGTATCTTAACCAAATCCAAACAGAAGAGCATATTAAGAACCTGCATTTGGAGATGAGACTAGACAGCAAACTACATTTGGCAGTTCCCTTTATTTTCAAAGGTGGTCAAGCCTAATGACTGAGGGCAGACAGAAGGGTGCCACCTTACCAGATACAGTTTATGGTAAGTCATTTTGAAGGACCTATGTGTAATCTGTACACATTACAAAATTGCAGATTAAAAAATCTGTATTTTGCAATGTACATCTACATCTATATTGTGATTTGGCGCAGTAGGATTGGATCTGTAGATTGAAATAACAGAGGCTAATGCCACTGTGTATACAACAGAGATTCAAGCTTTGGGTTAGATTTAATCTGAGGTGCACATCTCCACACCATGTGTTTCAAAACTGTCTGAGTCTCAACATCTTAATTTCAAAGTAATGCTTTTAAATAGTTATTGGGTAGACATGATTATAGCTAAAGGTATGGAAAACAGTCACACATATAATACAGTTACTTTCTTGCTTCCTCTTTTCCCTTATGTTGGTGTGCAAACAAACACACTGTCCTATTAATGTAAACTATGCAAGTTCTTTCCTAGAAGTCACACCTTTTTTCCAATTTCTATAATAAATTAAAATGTCTTTCCTCTGTCTTCCCTTACTCTGCTCTTATGAGATTAAAAAACAGTAAGTGGGTTCCTACCACCTAACTATAAGCCTATAATCATGCTATCCTTGTTATTGTCTTCTTGCTTATGTGCAGTTGTATCAGGAAACTGAGGATACTGGATTTCTGCTGTAGCTCTGAATGTAGCTATGTGGGGATTTTGGTTTACTTAACATTTTTTGATCTCCTCAACAACAGGAAATTATTAGTGTAATCATAAAGCATACAGTTTTATACATAGTTCAGATTTTAGCCATCTTTGTTTTTCTATATGTAGTTAATTTTGTATCAGGATGAACTATCAGAATTCTCACATTTTCTACTTTTAATGATAAAAAATATATAAGAGCTGTGGAAATAATGAATTAAGTATAGTATATTAACTTTAGTTCAATTTCTTAGGAGCCTGAAACAAACACATAAAAGAGACCTGCTGTCATACTGTCTTGCCACCAAGATTTGAGGTGGATAATATAATGGTATAGAATTCATTGTTTTCATGACACAGGACACGTCACATTGTTTCTACTTTTGCCAAAATGAAATAATCAAATAAGTACCTACAACACATTCACTCAATATATGTGTAGAAATTAATTTGTTTTGTCCATGTGCAGCAGTGCTGTGAAGTAAACCATTTTTAAGTGATTTTAGCTTAGTGTAGATCTCTGTGAAAGTACCCTTGTCATGAAATTGGATCAGTGGCCTTGTATGAAAAAAAAAAAGAAGTTTATAACTGTAACTGTATTACAACCAGTGTATGCACTCCTGTAGACTAAGCAGCATGAAGATACAATTCTTCATTTTGTATCATTACCATGTCTGAATTCCGTTTGTATTAACATTTGCACTTAAAGAATTTTTGTGTTATGGAATAGCAATAACTTCACCACTTCAGTAATTTGTTTACGTATGTAGTATTCTACTGCAGCTAAATTGACTATACTGTATATGGAATTAAGAAGAATAGATCAACATTTTCGGAAAAAAAAAATGCTTTTGCTTGAGTATCCAGCTCAGGAAACATTTTCAAAAGCAGAGAATGCCCATCCTTTGAAAACTGAATCTCTTTAAGTAGTTCGTGTCAGCACTCTGTAACAGAGGGGTTCACATTCACTGACTATATTTCAAACTCTTGGCTTCTTTTTCAAAAAATGATGTACATACCATACATTTAAAACTTAGTACATGTGTTTTTATTTACCAGCTTCCTGAACAAAATGTGATAGCTATATGGAACACTTGGTGTTAACTATGTTCAGTACCTGTTCATCAACTTTCAATTATTAGCACTGCAAAAATGGATTTAAATATGTAAGTTTTTGCAGCAATAAAGGAATATACAGCAATTTAACGATTTTTTTTTTTTTAATCTGAAACTCAAGTCTAATTATTTGGTTTTTATTTTGATAAATATCTATTTCTATATATTATGGTATCAGATTTTAAATGACTTTTAAAATCCAATACACCTTATTGCTACGCATGCATTTATTGCTACGCATACATTTAGGTACAAGAAATAAACAAAAATTGAACATTAGTAATATTTTACCACTTTTATTATATTTAGTGTACAACCTATCCAATTTTGAATGTAAGAAATGTTAAATATGTAGGATCTCTAAAACATTGTGGGAGTAATTTATATATTTGAAATGTTTTTCATTGGCAGCTAAAGAAGAACGTAAAAAAGAAGAGAGCAGTTTGGAAAATGCACAAAAATAGTAAGTTTTTTGCTTGTGTTTTCTAACAGTTTATTTTTGGTCAAAGACGTTATTGATCTAGGAATTATAGTAAATAGAGAAAAGCATCTGTACTTCAAAGAAGTAATGTACTTTCTGAAAATTTCTTATCTAGGCTTCCAGGAAAGAGTTCAGTTGAATTTTTACCCAGTTTTCTGTTTGAGGTTTTAATTGTTGTCAACATTTAATTGAATCAGAGTCTTACAGAATATTGTAATAACTGATTAACTGCTTAATGTAGTAAAAATATGTTTCAGTATCATAGAACCTTTTCATCACCTAAGCTATTGAATGCAGTATACTAAGAAGCCAATGAAATCTAAATGTTTTTGTTGCCTGAACATCTATTCCTTACTTAGGCCTGAGGAGGCAACATATGGGAAGAAGTAAGATACGTTGATTTATGGATAGATAATAAAATATTTAAGAAATCAATATTTATATTAAATATTGTTTACCATGTTATATTTTTATGAGATTGAAGTATCTGCTTTTAACCTTATTTGTGTTAGCTATGGAACTCTTTATATCAACGAAGGTAATTTTAGCTGTTAAAACTTTTAGTTGTAAAGATATCACGTATCTATATGAAAAATACTAACTACAGTATTTTCTTTGTTTCATTTCTATCCTCATACATTTAGAGATTGTTTTGCTCTATTCATATAAAATGTAAACCAGCTGTAAGACAGTTTAAAGAAAAGCTTATAAAACATTTTTTTTTGCTTTTTTTGAAGAGCATCCATATAAAGAGCAATAGATAAGGTTTCTTCATCTGAAAATTAGAAAAAGTAGTTTTCTACATCATAATGTACATGGCCATATGTTCAATTAAATTAATCTTTAACTTCAATGAATATTTATTCTTCATGGTCTAAAGGTAGATTTGTTGCAGTCTGTATTTTTATGTTAGATTTCTGAGCCCTGAGTGACTTGACCTAACTGAGACACACAGATTAGTCTTCCTAGACAATCAGAAGAGAGAGAGGCACCTCCCAAACTCAATTCAAGTCTTAGGTGAACTGTTACCATTTGCTGCAGAAGGTGGCAGAAAATTGGCAGAACTGTTGATTAACATTAGCTGGCTAGGCTCTTTACTTTCTGCCTACCTCCAAACTTTCCTTCTCTGGCACAGTTGTGCTAATGTTCTAGCTTTGCAGCCTTTCTAGAGCAGAGTAGACACTCAGGGGTACAAAAGTACGCTTAATTTGCAATTGAGTTAAGGAATTAGTTGTCTGATAAAGAGTTTGGGTTCTGTTGCTCCTAAAAGTCAGAAAGCGGCACAGGAAGCTAGAGCAAGCTAAATGAAAGCAAAACAGTGCTACTTGGGGAACATCTGAAGATGAAACACAGAGAGGGGCAGAGGAGGAAAGAGAGGGTGTAGAAGAATTCAGAATTCAGGACAGCTATAGCTGGAATGGTGAAGGTTTCAGTTAGGAAGGAAGAAGAGATCATTATGTTAATAAGGCTGCTGTTATCTGAAGCAAACTTGCAAAGAAAGTTTCTGGTCCTACTGTCCCTCACTCAGCTGTCCTAGTCAAGCTGTATGAACAGCTGAGGAATACGTGGCCAGCTGAGTGTAATGGAGATGAAAATCACCTTCACACTGTCCAGCAGAGGTGAACTGTTTTTACCATACGACTGATGAAGGCATTTTAGTATTTTAAGTGTTTGAAATCCCAGAATGGTTAACACAGACATTGAAAGCTGTATTAGCTTATTTATTTATTTATTTATTTACTTTCTCCTGGTAGGGTCGCTACAGGACCCTTCAACTTGGAATATTCAACTTGGCTTATTCATACTCATTTCACTGTCATTCCTTTACCGTTGATCAGCAATTAACTTGAAATATATTTTCATGTCTCATGCAAAACCTGTGCAAGAAAAGTTATCATGTACAAGGATTTAAAAAACTATCAGCAATACAGGATATTCTCCAACATGTCCTAGAAGCTGTATGCGTCTTTAAAGAATCAAAAAACAGAGCATATGGCTAGCGTAGCTCGAGTCTGAACTTCCTTACTTTGTAAAGCAGCTGGAGTAAATTTTGGTTTGTTTTTTGGGGGGCATCTTCTCTGTCTTTGGATAGTTATTTTGTATTCTTCAAGCCTAGCTAATACTTGATGCTGACCTTGGCAAGTCCATATAAAAACATAAAATGGACTATGCAAATACATGTAGAAGTTAAGAAAGAAGTATTTCCTCAAGGTGCATCTATTGTTCAAGTAACATCTGTTTCATAGTTGAGAGACTCCTAACAGATCTTTCAAATACCTCTTATTTATTTTATTTTCAATATTTCCACTTCCTGTATTTTAGATTTAGGACCTATTGGCAGCTATAAAGAATAATATAATTTTCCTTTGTTTAAATAAGTTTGTTTTTTCAAGAAAAATGGATTGTTTTGAAATATGTTGTTACCTTTATTTTTAAATTATAGCATTAGTTTTAGTAAGTTTCACCAAATCTTACAGGATTGTGACATACACTTTGCAGAGAAAAGTGATTCAACCTTTACAGAAATGAACATACTATTTTGTTTTGTTTAGATGAGTCTCCACGTACTATCGCTAGTAATGTGAATTGCTTCATTTTATCTTACAAAGCAATGTCATAAAGGCAGTTAAAATGCCATCAGAAGTATCTTCTGTAATGAAAGGCTACTTTGAAAATATTCAGCTGTACAACAATACTGTATCCACACTATAAAATAAAAGGGCATTACAATATTGGCAATGTGTTTTCATAAAATTAATTGCTGTTATCTGTTTATTTACACACTTGGAAGGAGATTTGTTTTCTCTAAGAGCTTTGCAAAATGATTATTGGCACTGACTGTGGCTTTTTTTGCTGCTACTCAGAATTCTCCCTAACTACTTGAAAGTTATTTCTAGCCTAACCTGGAGATTTTTTATTGACTTGGCATATGACCCTTCCATAGCCCTTCAATAAAGATAAATGGCAAAATAAGTTCTCTGTGGAGTGTTGCAGAATAAAAATAAACACATAGATACAATATAGCATTTCCTTTAATACAGTAAATCCAGTTTTTCTGTTTTAAATTGGTTTGACTGTATGACATGTCTATATGATGGCTCATGCATCTGTAAGTTGACCTCCTAGGAGTGAGGTAGGTGTTGGAAGGTTAGTTATACTCAGCATGAATTGCTGCTATGATTTCCAAGGCTACGGGGAAGTTACGGTAATTACCAGCCTTGACTACTGAATCAGGAACCAGTCCTCAGAGAAACTGTTTCCCCCGTGGGCTTACGTGTTGACAGTTTCTTTTCCCCCCCCATCATAGCTTTGAAGAAACAGTGGGATACTTTGGGATAAAGCCAAAGCCTGGTGAGAAGGAGATCACACCAAACTATGTTTTCACGGTGTGGTACGAATTCTGCAGTGACTTCAAGACCATTTGGAAACGAGAGAGCAAAAGCATTTCCAAGGAGCGGTAAGGTTCTAATAAAGTCATTAATACCATTTTAGATGTCTGGGAAACTGTTCCTTCTCAAACCCAACAAATTATACTCCTATATTTCACAGGCGTCATTGTTTTCTTTCAGATCTAATGGACATCAAGGAAAGATTATTCCCTCAGGGTGCGTAGGAAAATTCACCAAAGGCATGCTGTCCCCACAAAAAGATAAACACATATAATCTGATAAATTACACTTTTGTAACCCCTTCCAATTACTAGCTAGTAAAATGAAAGGGGAGCTGTGCTAATTTGTAACAGATTGCTTCTCTGTGCATTTTCATGTTGAACTAGCCTAAATGAGGCGATATTGCTGTCGCAGACAGTACAGACAAATAAAAGTGAATGCTTTTCCAGTTAATATACTGCACTTGCATCAAAGGGAAGCCCCAGAGATTCAGGCCACACTTAGCACTGTGTTGAAGCCCCACACTGGATTTACAGCACCACTTCTGACTTTTGGTGTCCTGCTGAGGACATCAAACTACTTGCCGCTAGATCTCACCACAGACTCCTGATTTTATTAGTTAGAGTAAAAAATATATATATAAACCCTTCAATTATTTGCTTGATTTTCTTAAAGAAGCTAAAAATCTTTTACAAACAAAAAGCACTTCCACTACAAGTGAACCATGTTTACCATATCTTAATTCATTTGAAAAGACGTAAAGAGTGCTAATGTGGTCATGCTTTGGAAAAGAATGGATTAATCACTTTCAGATGAAATATAAATCCAGGTGTGTATTCCAAAGTGACAGAGATTTGAAAGAAAAGATATCTTAAAAAGTCTTAGCAAAAGTAGTAAAGTCATTTGCACTTATATTTTCCTTTTTGCTCCACATCAGTGGGGCTTCTAGATGTGTGTAAATGTAGATTTTTAAAGGACAAGATGTAGAAATTTTAAATTCCCAATTGT
Organism: Anser cygnoides; assembly: GCF_040182565.1. Taxonomy (NCBI): domain Eukaryota; kingdom Metazoa; phylum Chordata; class Aves; order Anseriformes; family Anatidae; genus Anser; species Anser cygnoides. The sequence goes on along the minus strand of NC_089877.1, from coordinate 26,828,752 downwards.
CAACATTATGGACATTGTTTTGCAGATGTTACAGGTTTTAGACACTTGAAAGTTGTAGCTTTTTGTGTTGTCTGCTTTATGATTAGGTTGGTTTTAGAAACTGCCAACTGTGAACATTTACGGAGAATCCTTTATTCCTTTGTTTCTAGTTCAATACACAAGTTTGATTTACACATTAGAAACCATGCAAAATAAGTAGTCACTGAGCAGATAACTATAATCATGCTTAAGGATCATCTCAGGGATATACTTTTCCCTTATTCATTACTTATTTTTGTTCCATAAATAGTTCATCGTAAATAGTTGTATCCATAGATACAAATTAACATCCAAGAAAAAAAAAGTCCAGATCATACATCCATTGTTTTTTCTGTAGTTAGCACCTTGATGGTGGGATACAGTGATCCCTTCAGTGAAATTGATCTAAAGTCCCTTGTAAATGTTTTAGTGCTATATTGGAAATCGTAACAAAACTCAGTTTCTTAAAACAATATTCAAGAGATCTTTGTTTCTAAGTAAACTACTATTTTCTGTGCTTTCCTACTGGGGTGAGGTGAGAACTTCTTGTTGTTTAATAACAATTTAAATAAAATGTAAAAGTCAAAATGTAACTAATATTTCATCAGTTCCTTTAATATATACCCTTAGTCCTATTCATAAATGTAAATCAGTATCAGTAGAATGCAGAATGCCAGTTAGTATATTTCTTCAAAGTAGTGATACTTTCTGGATTATACAGACTTTTTTCAGAGTTCACTTCAAATTATTTTTGTAAAGTTTCATTGGTGTCGAAAGAACAATGCATTGTCCTTTACACTCAGAATCTGGGTGATTCATCGAGACGATGTGCTGCTGAAATGAGGAGCCTTGTGTAATAAGTAAATTAGAATGGCAGAAGAGCTGTTTTCATTATCCTAAATTGCTTTGTAATGTACTATTGAAAAGAAGAACCTCATGAAATCAGTAAATTAGAGTGATGGGAAAACTATCTTAATCATTTGAAAATGTCCTGTGAAGTCATGACCTTTTTAGGTTTCTGTTTTATGAAGTACGAGACTAACAGTTGATGAACTGCTGTCCAAGAAATTTTGAAAGAAAGCTAAGAGTCATTGTGCACACTGGTAACTAAAAACCTTAGTATGACAGGAATGGACAGCTGTCTTCCTTAACTGGCTAATTAATTGGATTCACTGTTTGTTTTGCATTTTTAGAGATTGTAATTAAAAAAAACTGCTCATCTTCAACCAATTATTTTGTTGTGAAGGAAATTTTAAAGAGGAAAAATTGATAGTAGAAGTCAATATTTTCAATCTTGGGTTCTGAAACTGAAGCATTGACATCCTTATGTAAATACTTTTACAATTACCTTACCTTTCAAATTTCAGGATGAGCTGCAGAAGCATAAAATGGATCTGAATTAGACTAGGCATGTAGATACCTAAATATGGATTTCATTGCTTATATTTATAGGGTTATGTTAATATTAATATTGGGTTTTAATTTCTCTCTCATTAAATACAGCTCAGAAAATTGAAACATTAATTATAGTATGTACCATTATGCCATACCAAATCTATCATTAAAAATGTATAAGCTTAAAATTCATAGTAGTGAAACTAAATCAAAAGATATATTCCAAAATTAAAATTTTATGCTGAAAACAAGCTACTTTGGGTTGCATAACAGAAGCTTTAAAATATCTGAATTTCATGAAAAAAGGATACCACCTTTAAGAAAATGACAACCTCAGCTGCAAGAGCCTGTTTTGTCTAAAATCTACTTGGCTCCTAAATGTAACACAACTGTAGAAATCTAATTAGATTTCTATGAGGCTTTTTTGTAAAGTAAGGGAAACACTTTAACTGAGCTGCCCCGCACTTAACCTACCATGAAAATAAATTAGCTGCCTGTAAGATATAGTTGAATCATTGTCGCTTTCCTGGACAAAATTTGCACACCATTTAGAAAAGCAAGACAGAATTACAGATAGCTAACAAACTTAGATAGATACAATAAATAAATGACTGTAGAGATAAAATGAAGAAAATTTGAAAGGAAATGAAAGAACCTTTAAATTTAGTGTATGTGTGCGTCCAGGTACATCAAGTTTTTTGCTTTCTTCTGTTTATGAAGTTTTGAGATGCTAACCAAATTGAAGACTAAAATGAAGGTATATTTTTCTGGCAACAGTGCACTTATACCATGGTGGATTGCATATAATTCCAGTCTCACTTCCTTTTTTTAGACTATTAATTTTATTTTCAGTAGGTATGTCTGTGCATTCAGAATCAAAACAAGTGTGTATAAATAACAACTTGAATACATTTAATTGATGTGAATGCCTACCCATAAATCTATTAAAGCATTCAAGATCTGCTAAAGTATATTTCAAGAGAATATTCTAGACAAGTCTGAATGTAGAGAAAAAGTATAAATATAGAAAAAATACGAAGTAGTTTGCAGTGACTATTGTAATCACAAAATGTGATTGCACGTTTTGCAGAATAAGTGTGACAAGGATTATCATTGTGTTTATGCTTTACATATGAAATACCTATATATGAAAGGAATTATTGCTGTTAATTTTTCTCACTGCTTACACTGTACATACCATATATCTTACACAAAGGTAAGATTACAGCATAGTTGCCATACTGGATTAAGCCATTTCTTTTAGATAGAACATATATACAAATTTCATAGCTCAGGAACAGAAATCAGAAAAGAAAAAAGAGAACCAAAGTTTGTCTCGATGGCTGGAGAAGACATTATCATTATTTAATGAACAGAAATACATGCTACATTTTAAAAATAGGGCAAGTCCTATTTATGAAAAGTCCCTTTTTAACACCTTTTTTGTTCTTGAAATTTATCTCTGTCACAAAGCATGTCGATGGTCTCAGCTTAATCTTATGAAAAAAGCTATAGTGACTTTTTTGGCACAAAAGCAGTAACAGGTTCAAAAAGCAGAAGGTCTGAATGTAGCAGTGTAAGTTGCTAATATTAAAGAGGAAAACGTCTGAACAGTAAGAAAGACACTGAACAGTGCCCAGTAAATATTTGTTTATTATAGTAAATTGGAGTTGGCTATACTTTTCTACTTCTTTCTTTTCTGATGTTAATTTACTAAATACAGAATGAGTTGTATTGGTTGCTCACTGTTTCTGAACATGAAGAGAGTAAGCTTGGGGAGTTCTTGTTTGTAACACTACATGATCATAAGAGATACCCTGTGAATTGCAAAAGCTCATAAAAATGCTGGCCAACAAAATATTTAGAATCTTTAACCATCAAGTAAGCTAATCTATGAGGCTATTTTGCACCTTAGAAATGACTGAAATTTGACAGAAACACTTGCCACAGAGGAACTAGTGAATTGTATTTTCATTTTCAATATTACAGTGACCAAGGAGGAAAAATAATCTTTGGTTCAAGATGTTATACAACTTTTAGATGACCAGATTTACTTTATAACTTGATTTTAAAAGTGAATTCCCGTAACTGTGTCTTCTAGAAATGGGGAAATTTTACATAAGGCTGTGTTATACAGTTGTAGTGCCAACACTTCTAGCATATTATAATCATAATCTTCCTATCTTATCATAGTACCTATCATGATTCTCTGCACATGCGCACAACTCGATGACATGGAATGGGGAAATTAATGAAAAGCATAATATTATAGCATATAGCATTATAAGCATAATAATGAAAAGCATAAAACATTATACAGGTACTTGGAATAAGAAAATGCATAAGCCAGATGAAATTCCAATGACATTACAAATATAAGGTAACTACTTGATAAAGAATGTGTGCATGACTTACAAAATCAAGTTGTTATTCTTTAGAAAAACAAATAAAAACTTGAAAAATACCAAAAACTCTAAGGCACCAGAGCCAAAATTAAGCAATAAAGGTTTGCCGTGTATCTGAAGATGGCAGCTAGAACCTGATTGAAAATGCTGGCATTAGAGGCTGTGGCTGCATGAACCAAAGTGATTTTGGTACTAATGCTTATACAGGTCTGCATATTATTACAGGTCTAAATATCATGCACATATTAATGTGCTTTTGGTGGGAAAGTAATTAAACCTGTTGTTTTCAATAATGTGTTGCTTCAGTGTAACCTATAGTATCTCACAGATGGTAACATCCTGTCTGGAACCTCTAAACAGTATAAATCTTTCATTCATATATTTTGTTGATGCTTACACATTATATAATCACTGTAGTGCAATAGCATTCATGCCATATATATTTCACAGTAGTTTTGGAATCTGGCCTACTGAGTTGGAGGTGATAGGTTAAATATTTCTGAGCAGTGGTGAAGTCTGGGACACCTCTCTGTGTTCTTATTTCAAAGGGAGAAATGCTAAGCAGTCTCCCCTCAGTACCAGGGTAGTCATATTCTTTCTCTATCCTTTTCTTTTGCCAGTTTTCGCTCCCTCAAAACCTTTGTCTATTGATTGTCTTGTGTCTGTCACCTAAGACAATGAATAAAAAAATGTGAGAATCCAGATTTGCAGCTGTTTTGATCAAAATGTACTATGGCAGAACACACTGTACTGAGCATTAGTCCAACTGCAAAAAAGGGCATCATCCAGCTATCATAAAATCTGCTTATCTGGTTGAGTGAAGAAAAAAGAAAAAAGTGGTATTCTTCATGGCTACATTCTATAAGCATTTTGAGTAGAAATTAGGTGGCCAATGTAGCCTTTTTTCTATATGAGAAAGGCAGAGTTGAAGTAGCTGATGAATTGCAACATGAATTAATAAAAAGTTGTACCAAATTGTTTAGCAATGCAGACAGAGAAAAAAAAGTTTTTACATACTTCTGAGGTTGAAGTATAGCTATAGGACAAATCAAGGAGACAATTATGATTTACAGGCCTGTGTGGCAAAACAAAAATGGCTAGTTTCCATAAAGCAGATCTGGCAAGGTGCTGCCTTAAGGCTCTTGCTCTTGGAAAGAAAAGCAGTGTTTTCTTTTTAAGTGTTATTAGGGAACAAACGTACAACAAAACGGAAAACATTACTGAATCATTATATAAATCTACAGTTATCTATGTGTAGTTCTGCTCCCTTCCTTTCCAGCAGGATATGGTGAGAGAAGAGTAAGATGATCAGGTACAGAATAGCTTCTGCATAAGGAACTGTTTAAATAAAGGGGGATTTATAGGCTTGGAAAAGAACCTAATGAAAAGGATACAATAGACAACTGTACAGGCATGAAGGGCAAATGGGAAATAGTCATTACATACCTCATCTAATACTACAGTTGAAAAGCATCAAATGAAACTGGCAAGTGACTGGTGCAACCCAAATGCAATGATGCATCTTTACAGTAGGCATACTTAATCTGTTGAACACATTGCCACCAGATGTCCCAGGTGTCAAAAGTTTGCATTGCTTCTGAATGGTGACACTACAAATTCATATTAGAAAAATCTATGAAGGACCGTTAAATGTGAAAAGAGTTTCCAGCTGCGAAAGTATTCTGGGGATTATCACTGAATGCTTTGGCTGTCCTTACATGCTCCTAGGTATTTACTAGTACGCAGCTCAAATGGACTGAAGCATATTTTTAATCTGACCTGTTTAAACCTTTTTTGCCCTATTGTTTCCTTTTTCTTTAGCACCAGCTTTCATAAAGGCATAGAATTAGATTTTTTTTTTCTTGTGATTACAGAGCTGAAATTTCTCACCTGTAAACAGATAATCAAAATATTGACAGTAGATCCAGAAAAACTAGAAGCAAACCAAGTATGTTAGCAATTTGAGGTTTTGGAGTCAAATTCCACTGAGAACATAGATTTTGCTATGTATGTGCTAAATTAGTTAATGAACATTTATTCTAAATACAGTTTAAAGATTTGATCAATAATGATTAAGTTCTTTTCAGAAGGCTTGACTGAAAGCTTGAGTAGCCAATTGTATTGTACAACACAATAATAGAAGTGGAGTGTTCAAACTTCAAAGTCTGTTAGAAGGCTCCTGATTGTGAAGCTAAGCGAGGACTCCGTCAAATAATCTGCCAGGCCAAGTAATATACAGGCATCTGTCTTCTAAAATTTTAAGACTGAAGTGTAGGCTGCCATGTTTTATGGGCTTACAGTGTTTTCAGGAAGCTGTGCTGTTACTTAAGGGTTAGTTTATGGTCTACATACAGAAATTATCGTATGACTGAGAGCAGTAAGGCATGTAACACATGAAAGGTAGTTGAGCTATGGGGGTATTTCTTAGTCTCTCAGAGGGAGTCACTGTTTAGCTGTGTTTAAGGATTTGAGGTGGGTATGCAGCTTGGCTCTAGGTTGAACACTTGATGTTGACCATAGCTGCCCCTGCTTGTTCATCTCCACCCATATCAGAAGATTTGAATTGCACAACAATTCCTGTGCCAACACAGTCTTATGGGAGAAGTTTGAACTTTATGTCATGGAAAGCTCAAGTGGAGTGATCATTCCAAGCTATTTCATAACCCTCAGCTATCCACATAATCCACCAGCTGCAGGGAAGGAGCTATAGCACCAAAGAGAATGGATTATTCCAGAATATCAGGAGTTGAGAGAGAACCAGATAATTTTGTCTGTCTTTACACACCAGTAAGGGTTGAACATACCTGAGTAGCAATTGGCTTGCTTAGAAGGGATTTTATGTATCCCGACTGCGGGCTTTGGAGCACAGAATGGGCCAGCTCACACCTTCTGCTCTCTGACTCAATGAGAAGCACAAGTGAAGAAGACAAGAGTTTATCTGCTTAGATCCTATTGATCTAAGTTTGATCATATTTTTGCCTGTGAGGAGGAAAACTACTTTCATGAGCTTATGAGGGAGATATTTTATAAATACAAGCTTATGTATAAGTTTACTATGTTCCCAGTTATAAAATACATTTAAATATATATATATATGTTTTTATTACGTTTTGATCACTTCATTCAGTTTTGTTTTCCATATTGTGTGGTACTGTGCCATCCTGCTCAGTATTACAGTTGACACCACATATTCTCTGTTCATTAGGGTATATTGACCTCCTTTGCTCACTCTTGAATGAGAGCAGTGTTTCTTTTGAATGCATCCATATTGCAGCTGATCAGATTTTAAAGCTGAATTGACTCACATTCTTTAATTCTTATCTTTTCTTCTCTGCAACACACTGAAACACCAAAAGCTATTAGTGTTTAATGTCTTGGAATGGTAAGTAGACCTAGATTATGTCATTCACTGATTCATTCTGCCCAAAACACAATGTGTGAGGAATATCTATGATTTTATTGCCTACTCTATTTGAGAAGATTATAAAACATGCATTAAAAAAGCAGGTCTCCACTGAGGTGACCCTGACAGAAGTAAATCTTCATCTGTTTTCTGTAAAGACAAGCTAGTCTTTACACAAGCTAATGTGTCTTCCTATGCTATTTAATACTGATACAGGAAAAAAAATATAATTTTGTTGAGTCTGTTCCTTTGCACGTCTCCAGACTCTCCCTCGTGGTCATGGCTCTGTTCATGTGAGCTGCTCCTATGCACATTAATTCACACAACAAAAATTCAGAAGAAAGGGATATATAGTGGTTGGTGCAATGTTTGGTTCATGTTTTTCAGCCTATGCCTGCACGTTGAAAATTGTGAAGCTCTGTTTCAGAGCTAGATTCTGCTCCTGTTTCTCAAGGCTCTTGAGGAGACTCTTGTCAGACTAATTATGTATATTAACTGAACTTTCCTAAATCTAGAGAATGTATCAGTACCTGTTGTCTTTCCTGCTGGTTATTGTACTACCTTACTGATTTCCCGACCTCCCTAGGGAGCCCTTTTACTATGTAAAATTCTGCATGTTCTCCCAACTTCTGTGTGGTGTTTCAAGTAACACGTAAGTAACAAATGAACTCAAGTAGCATAAAGTGAGTAACCATTTTAAGTCCATATTTTGTAAACCTCACTCATTTTCACTAAGAAACTACTTAGTACAGTACGTCTGTAGTAAATGTTTCAGTAATGTTTTTGAAAGTCTTAAGACGTTTTGTTGGCCCTTGTATTTAACACAAGACTTCAAGGCATTCCTTCTATTTTTAAAAAATTTCTTTTTCATCAAATTTCTATAAAGTATACAATGTTAAAATTGGTTGCCTTCATTATCATCTAATATAACTGCAGTTACAAGTAAGAAGGGAAATTTAACAGAATATTTATTTAACTTACATTTTGACTTTGTCACTTAGCTTTTGTTTTACTTAAACTTTGAACAAGTAGTTGCTGAAGAATTAAAAGTAGATGAGGAAGTTATATTTTTGTAAGAAGTTAAACAATTAACATCTATATAAATTCTCATAAGCTATGTCTACTACCTTGAACAACTTTATAATAGTAACTGAAAATAGTAGCATATTGTGTGGTATGTTTGCACATTGACTAATGACATAATATGTGTGTCTAAGACAACATCAGAAAATAATTGGTAGTTTAGTTCTATCCTTTCAATTGTACTTTATATGTAGTTCTTTCTGTACCTTATCTCTAATTTTACTTTTGATTTTAATATATTTCTGAAAGTATAATCTGAAAAAAAAATGAAAAGTTTTTCTAATAAAGTTATACTATTATATGTTTTATACAAACGTAATTATTTTTATTTGTGCTAGGGAAAGGTAGTACAAAAAAAAAAAAGAGTGAACAGCAAAGAGGCATACCAAAGTCTTATTAGCAAAAATTGTCTAGTCACTAGATAATTGTTTTTTAAGTGATTTGTTTATTTTTACTTACCTGTTTCAGTAACAGTGTCAGACAAATATAATGCACACATTCATTTTTAGATGAGGATAAAGGATATTGTGTGTTTGTAAGTTACATGTTCGTTTCTAAAGTTTTTTCATGAAAGTGAAACAAGGGCAAGGAATACAAAGATTAGACTTCTGCCACTAAACAAATTGATGATTTTGAATTTGGATGGTTTTCATACCATTTCATTTTTCTCATTTCAAGGACAGTGCTTCCAGACACAATAGCCAGTCCTAGTATCCTACCCATGTGTAACAAAGAATCATTTTTATTTATTAGACACCTTTACATTGTGGTGTTTCACTGATGTAATTACTGAGCTAACTGTTTTATTAAAACCGAACTATTTTACTTTTAAAATCCCAAAGAATTACATTCATCTTAAATTATGCACTTACGTTTCCGAGAATGCCTACTAATCTTATTAGTCATATGTTAACAAAGCGATTTCTTTACTCCCTAGGAGACCAAAGAGTAATATATAATGTCTGTCATTTTTATGAGCCAAATATCACATGATTCAAATCATGTTAGTGAGCTGGTTTATTTTTATTCTGTATTCCAAACTATTCATTCTATTTAAAAAATTCCAGGTTTCCTGGCAGTGGTGCAAGTATGGAATAAAATACACAGAGCTCCGCCTAAATCAGTGATGAGCATAATTTTCTTTTCAAGTCCAAAAGTTTATAATCCCTAGAATTCTCCCTTCAGATGAAAATGTAGACACTAAACATTTAAAAATTATTCAGAAAACACTCCTAGGACTGAAGAGAATGTGATAGAAAATAAAAATGTGGTGGAAATAGGGAAGAGTTTAGAAATTGATCCGTCCATATGATTGTGCTAAACCTGAATACTGTCACTTGAAATGCATTATCATCTTTGCATAAACTTTTTAGCTGTGAGGAATGGCATGCTGTCCAGTGGCCACTGTCATCTATCATAAAGGAGCAAACTGTAGTGATTAACGAAAAACTGTAAAAAGATGGAATGGTATGTTGCAGCTTAGTTGTTTACTTGTGGAAACAGAGAAAACTAATTACGTTCTAAAAAGAGTGCAGATATGTTTAAAAATGTACAGAATAGTAATTTCATATTGGCGTATTTGAGGGTGTGCTTACAGCTTGAATCAATGTTGTAGCTAAACAGGGTTGGAAATAAGATCACTTAAAGGTAGTGTAACTGTTTCCTGCTGTTCTTAAGCACTGAAAAGTGAGACAACAC